>NC_043702.1:60369431-60622638 GCF_006229205.1 Suricata suricatta
ATTTAGGCTTTTTCCATGTTTTGGCTATTGTTGACATTGCTGCTATGAACATTGGGGTACATGTGTCAATGTTTTTTAAAAAAAATCTAAAGTCTAGATTACTAGATCTGTTTTCAAGTCCCATAAGTAAAGGAATCATTTTGTGATATAAAACCTGTAATATTTTAGCTAGTTCTTTTCCATATCTTATTATTTAGTTTTAGAATTTTTTTTGTTTTTAATTAATGTAAATATCTTTGCATTTTTTTCCTTTGCAGGTCCTTGTCTATACTGATGGTCAGCATGTCTTCTTTAATATCACGATGTTTTCAAGACCAATTAGTGAACAAAACAGAACATCTTTTTGATGCCATAGATTCTTCCCAGGTCAACGTTGCAAGAAGAATAGTACAATTTCTTCGAAATATTAAATATAGTTATTACCCACTATTAGAAAAGTGTAATATAGTGTTTTTAAGCAACATAAACCACCTAGATTTGGACTCCATCAGTAAAATACTTAGTCTATACCACTCTCTGCAGTTTCATAGTTTTGAATTTATTAAAATGGCTAAAAAGAGGCTAACTGAAATGATTCCTCTGTCCGATCACCCTGATAGCTTTGTAAAACTGTTTGTAGCATTGGGACCCATGGCAGGACCTGAAGAAAAGAAACAGTAAGTTTAGCTCAAAATGCTTTATTTTTCTTGGTGAGACTCTATGGGGCTTTGCAGGTTTAGACCTCCTTGCAGTTCTGGAAGGCACAGATAACATCTCTTTCAGTCCTGGAAGGGAGACATCTCATATGTCTGCTCCTTGATTCTTTCTCTGATTGTTCTAATTTACATCTCTAACTCTTAGTCTATGGCCAAATTCTGAGAAAGGACCAATAACTTCCTGGTGGTGGCCAACACAAAGGATAAGGGTGATGGATATTCTCTGTGGAGAATACCATTTAAGTGTTTTTATTCTCCCTTCCTGGGCCATATGATAGGCTGTACACACAGGTATAAGACTCTCCTATCCCCAATATAGGGTGTGTAATATTCAGAATTATATTAGTGCTAACAATGGACCATTCTGTGCTTTGTGGTTCTCATATTTGTCATCAAAGGCATTTCTTAAGCACTGTGGTAAATGTTCCATTGTCAGGTTGGAGTGAATTTTATCTATCTCCTATTTTTTAAGAATTTCCAGTTTTGCCTGATGCTGATGTAGATAAGACTATTTGGAATATAAAGATGAGCAAACATTAACTTAATGTATGATTACTAGGTATGAGCAAAGAGATAATTATGATTAGTAGGTTCAGTTAAGCAGGAGTTATACGAGTTGCATAATAGAGGTATCTACATCATTACTCTGTTAGCAAAGGATACAGGGAGAGTTTTAATTTTAAGAGTACTTTGAGTTATATTAAGGTATTTAAGGATACATTTTAAGAGACTGTATGAAGATGGGAACAAAATGATTACTTAAAAAGCTTTTATTGGAATTTTATTATTTATTTATTTATTTTTTGGTAACTAAGTACTGTTGGAATCTCATATTCTAAAGCAGTACAAAAGTTGAATTTAACTGGGTCCCTGCCTTCAAGGAGTTTATATTCCAATTGGGAGGATATAAATGTATATATAATTGAAATGCATAAATACAATGCACTGCAATATAGTTGTGAATAAGAACTCAAATTAGTGATACAGATAGTAGACAGGAAAATGAGAGAAAAATATGGACATAAATGGCTGGGAAAAGCTTTGAGGGGAAATTGGGTTTGAAAATGTTTGATAAGGTTGATGAAAAAGATGGTATAGAGCTATCCAGTATGAATACTTCTAAAGTATTCTAGAAGATACAGTTATAAGTAGGTAGTTGTATTAGTGCACAATTTTGGATGATTTCAAAATGGATCATCTTTGTAAATTTTCAGTTTATAGTGTCATAGTATTTAGTAGGTAAGATTTCTGTTAGTATGTAGGTATATTGATTTCCTGATCAGATCTTACTCAATTTAAAATAATTGGGTTATCACTAGATGGTCAATTTTTAGTTCTTTAGCTCTGTAGTCCTGAGTAATTTCACTGAGTTACTATGTTATATAATGATTATAACTTTATCTTATTTGAAAATCAATTTAAAAACCTTTTATGTTTTTTAAGAGATAATTTAAGGTTAGATTGTACCGAAGCCTTAATTCTTTTGATGAAAACAATATATTTTTCTTTATTCAACAATATTTATATTATCTCCTATTAGGTGGGGAGAAAATTAGAATTACATACAGAATTCAGTTTTTGTTTCTATTTCTTTTCTATTTACCTAAGTTCTTACCTAAGAACTGTTATTAAGAAAAAAACTTTCATAGGCTAATCATCGGTTATTCAACATAAAAATATTTTTCTTTGCTTCTAGACTTAAATCAACTCTATTATTGATGTCAGAGGAGCTAACCAGTAAGCAAGCTTTGGCAGTGATGGGAGCAATGGAAGAGATGGAAAGCAGAAATTCACATCTGAATAAAAAGTAGTCTTTCCTGAAATTCATGGCATTATGATTAGTTGTCATTCATAAGTAACTTTTGTTTTGAGGATGCCTTATATTTCTTTCTATAATTAAGCTGTTGGTTTTGAAGAAATAAGGAATTAACATGTAAGACATTGTTCATTAAATAGCTTGCCTTTTAAAGTAGAGATTTTTAAATTGTCTATATTATGTTTCATTTCACCTGCTGCTGTTGTTATTCTCAAGCTAGAATATTATAGTCCAGGAAAGTGGAGGGCATGTATGAGAACTCGAATTGTTTCACACCATAGTTGTTACCTTGAAATCATAACCTCCACATATTGTCTTTTTTTACTTGAAATTTAAGAAGAAAAAAATACATAGTTCAGATTATATATAATGTTTTATTATCAATTATATGTTCCTTTAAAATTTTTTAATATTTTTATTTATTTTTTGAGAGAGAGACCGACAGACAGACAGTGAGAGGGACAGAGCATAGGCTGGAGAGGGGCAGAGAGAGAGTGGGAGATACAGAATCTGAAGCAGGTTCCAGGCTCCGAGCTGTCAGCCCAAAGTCCAATGTGGGACTTGAACTCGCAAGCTGTGAGATTATGACCTAAGCTGAAATCAGACTTTTAACTGACTGAGCCACCCAAGTGCCCTCTGTATGTTCCTTTTTACAGTATTCCTTCTGCTCCATTTCTTGGGGGCATTTCTCATTGCTTTTAATCAGTTCCTTTAGAGAACCAGGGGTTTTAAGGAAGAAAATTCAATCAGTTTTGCTAATTGGTAGTAAATCTTGGTAAAGATTTTTTTGTGGGGAAGATGTGGAATTTGATGGCTGTTTTGTGAGTTTTTTTATTTAGAAAGTGAAACTTTATGCTTTTCCCTTCATTATTTTTAAAAAGTTTATTTATTTATTTTGAGAGGAGAGAGAAAGAGGGAGAGAGAGAATTCCCACACAAGTGGGGAAAAGGCAGAGAGAGAGGGAGAGAATCCGAAGCAGACTCTGCTCTGTCAGTATAGAGCCTGACATGGGCTTCAAACTCACGAACTATGAGATCATGACAAGAGCCGAAATCAAGAGTCGAACAATTAACTGATTGAGCCACTGAGGCAACCCCCCTCCTCTTACTACTAATAATTAAATATTATTTCATTCACACTTCATTGATAGCTCTTATTCTATTTTATTGTTTATATTTCTACCGCTTTCTTGAGACAGCAAACAGAAAACCTTATTTTACTCATTGTTCTCTCTAGCACAGTGTGTACCTGGCATGAACGAGCTTCTCAGTAAGTGTTTAATAAATAAATGAATGAATTGATTATATATTTTATTATTCTTTTTAGAATTGCTTCAATTCTGCATAAACATTTGGATAACTATAAACCAATAGAGTTACTAAAGATAACTCGAGCACTGGTTTTTCTCCATTTTCAAAGTAAAGAGCTGTTTGTGAAACTCAGAGAATTACTGCATAGGTAAGGTTAAAAATCAAAGTGTTTATTTATTTTATGATCTAGGCTCAACATTTGTTTTGTTTGATTATGTAGAGAGTTGTTGGAACTTTTGGAGGCAGAATGAAGTGGCTTATTATTTAAAATATTAACACACTTGTTTCCTCCAATGCCCATTTTGCAAATGCTCATGCTTGGTATATTTTGAAATGAAGCCAGTAGGTTGAGGAGTTCGTAAGGGCATGAATAACAGTAACCCAAGCCAAGGCATTTCCCTTTTATGCAGGAATGGAATAACTACGAAAAATTGGAGCTGCCCAATAAGGCAAAACTCCATTTGAGTTTACTTGCCTGTTTTAAGGCATGTTAGATTGCTTTAAGACATATTAATTTTTTAATTTCTAATTTTTTAAATAAGATATTAGAGTAATATTACTTTAAAAAGCATTTTTGAATAGTAATTTAACATTTTCTGCTTTTCTGTGGACATCACATTCATATTTCAACTAGGAAGTTAATCAATTTTCCATTGATATTTATGGAAATGGAGTCAAAGTGGAATTTTCCATTAAAATTTTTTTATTTTAACATTCAGAATAATGTCTTGAGTGAAACTAAAACTAGATTAATCTTTTTCTCCTCCATTTTTCTATACTAGTTTGATTTAGTTTGATTCCTGGAAGACCAGACATGGGATTCTATGCCATAATCAAAAGAATGGCAAATAGTTGAAAATGATTTTTATTATAATAAAGGGATATGCCAGTAAGGTTAAGAAGGATTTGAACTGAAGAATAAGAGGTGGCACTTTATCAGGTGAAAATTTAGCTTATTAGGTATGTTAGTAGAAAGTTCAGTCTTTTTTTGAAGAAGTAAATTCCTTCTTATTAAGGTAATTATATGCAGGATTATTGTTTCCTAACCCTTTTCATATTTAGCATGGATTTTATATAGCCTTTGAATGAAGAATTTTGTGTTCTAAATTATCATAGACTGGCCTGAGGACATGGTTTATTTGGTCTGCACAGTGTCTTTTTAAAAGTTAAATTACACAATACTATTTGCTTCTAGGTATGTCAACAGAAAAATGAGATCATAAGTGGGAACATATAAGGGAATTCTACTTTACCTGTGATATTGTATTTCCTTTATAGAATGACTTGAAGCAGATATGACAATGTTAAAATTTAGTAATTCTGAGTAGGGATGGCCCTTATATATCTCTGTGGTTTAAAATTTTATCAAAAACTTAGTAGGGAGATGTATGGAAATCATAAGCACTCACTTTCCCTTATTTCAGTGCAAGCAATATCAAGTAGATGTTAGAAGGAACACAATTTAATTAAACTATTCACATAAATGTTTATATAAATAGCTCCTGAAACGATTCAGAGAGCACAGGGAATTCATATACTAGAATAATAGGGGTTTCTGGTGTTTTTATTTATTTATTTATTTATTGCTATATTGAAATGTAATATACATTTCTCCTCCTTACTCTGCTTCTTCTGTCCCACAGGTTAACTACTACACCTAGTTCTTTTTTTTTAATTTATAAGTTTATTGTCAAATTGGTTTCCATATAATACCCAGTACTTCTCCCCACAAGTGCCCCCCTCCATGAACATTACCCCCTTTCCCCCCACCCCCTTCAGGTCTTGGTTCATTTTCAGTATTCAGTAGTCTCTCATGATTTGTGTCCCTCTCTCTCCCCAACTCTCTTTCCCCCCTATGGTCCTCTATTAGGATTTTCCTGTTAGACCTGTGAGTGCAAACATACATTATCTGTCCTTCTCAACACGACTTATTTTGCTTAGCATGACACCCTCAAGGTCCATCCACTTTGCTACAAATGGCCATATTTCATGCTTTCTCATTGTCATGTAGTATTCCATTCTATATATATACCACATCTTCTTGACCCATTCATCAGTGATGACATTAAGGCTCTTTCCATGATTTGGCTATTGTTGAAAGTGCCGCTATGAACATTGGGATACATGTCCTCCTATGCATTAGTACTTCTGCATCCTTTGGGTAAATCCCTGGCAGTGTTATTGCTGGGTCATATGGGAGTTCTACTGATAGTTTTTTGAGGAACCTCCATACTGTTTTCCAGAATGGCTACACCAGTTTACATTCCCACCAACAGTGCAGGAGGGTGCCCATTTCTCCACATCCTTGCCAGCATCTTTAGTCTCTTGATTTGTTCATTTTAGCCACTCTGACTGGTGTGAGGTGGTATCTCAGTGTGGTTTTGATTTGTATTTCCCTAATGCTGAGTGACGCTGAGCATCTTTTCATGTGCCTCTTGGCCATGTGAATGTCCTCTTTGGAGAAGTGTCTGTTCAGATCTGCCCATTTCTTCACTGGATTACTTGTTTTTCGGGTATGGAGTTTAGTGAGTTCCTTGTAGATTTTGGATACTAGCCCTTTATCCGATATGCCATTTCCCATTCTGTCAGTTGCCTATTAGTTCTATTGATTGTTTCCTTTGCAGTGCAGAAGCCTTTTATCTTGATGAGGTCCCAATAGTTCATTTTTGTTCTTGATTCCCTTGCCTTTGGGGATGTGTCGAGGAGGAAATTGCTGCGATTGAGGTCAAGGAGACTATTTCCTGCTTTCTTCTCTAGGGTTTTGATGGTTTCCTGTCTCACATTCAGGTCCTTTATCCATTTTGAGTTTATATTTGTGAATGGTGTAAGAAAGTCATCTAGTTTCTTTCTTCTACATGTTGCTGTCCAGCTCTCCCAATACCACCTGTTGAGGCTGTTTTTCCACTAGATACTCTTTCCTGTTTTGTCAAAGATTAATTGACCATACACTTGTGGGTCCAGTTCTGGGCTCTCTATTCTATTTCATTGGCCCATGTGTCTGTTTTTGTGCCAATACCACACTGTCTTGATGATGACAGCTTTGTAGTAGAGACTAAAGTCTGGGATTGTGATGCCTCCTGTTTTGGTTTTCTTCTTCAATATTACTTTGGCTATTCGGGGTTTTTTGTGGTTCCATATGAATTTTAAGATAGTTTGTTCTAGCTTTGAGAAGAATGTTGGTGCAACTTTGATGGGGATTGCATTGAATGTGTAAATTGCTTTGGGTAATAATAACATCGTAACAATGTTTATTCTTCCAATCCATGAGCATAGAACGTTTTTCCATTCCTTTGTGTCTTCTTCAATTTCCTTCATAAGTCTTCTATAGTTTTCAGCATATAGGTCCTTTACATCTTTGGTTAGGTTTATTCCTAGGTGTTTTATGATTTTTCATGTAATTGTGAATGGGATCCATTTCTTGATTTCTCTTTCTGCTGCTTCATTTTTGGTGTATAAGTTGTACCCTGCAACTTTACTGAATTCATTGATCAATTCTAAAAGGCTTCTGGTGGAGTCGATGGGGTTTCCCATGTAGAGTATCATGTCATCAGCGAAAAGTGAAAGTTTGACTTCATCTTTGCCAATCTGATGCCTTTTATTTCATTTTGGTGAGAGTGGACATCCCTGTCATGTCCCTGATTTCAGGGGGAAAGCTCTCAATTTTCCCCCATTGAGGATAACATTAGCTGTGGGCTTTTCATAAATGGCTTTTATGATGTTTAAGTAAGTTCCTTCTATCCCGACTTTCTCGAGGGCTTTTATTAAGAAAAGATGTTGTATTTTGTCAAGTGCTTTTTCTACATCTATCAACAGGATCATATGTTGGGTCATATGTTTTTTTTCTTTTCTTTCATTAATGTGATTTAATTGATGGATTTGTGAATATTGAACCAGCCTTGTAACCCAGGAATGAATCCCACTTGATCATAATGGATAATTCCTTTTATATGCTGTTGACTGATTTGCTAGTATCTTGTTGAGCATTTTTGCATCTGTATTCATTAAGGATATTGGCCTGTAGTTCTCTTTTTTTGTTGGGTCTCTGCCTGGCTTAGGAATCAAAGTGCTATTTGCTTCCTACAATGAGTCCGGAAATCTTCCTTCCATTTCTATTTTTTGGAATAACTTGAGAAGGATCAGTGTTAACTCTGCTTTAAATGTCTGGTAGAATTCCTCTGGGAAGGCATCTGGTCCTGGGCTTTTATTGGTTGGGAAATTTTTGATAATTGATTTGATTTCTTCACTGGTTATGGGTCTGTTAGATTTTCTATCTCTTCCCATTTGAATTTTGGTAGTGCATGTGCATTTAGGAATTTGTCCGTTTCTTCTAGATTGTCCAGTTTGTTGGCATGTAATTTTTCATAGTAATCTCTGATGATTGCTTGTATTTCCAAAGGATCTGTTGTAATAGATCCATTTTCCTTCATGATTTTGTCTATCTGAATGTTCTCTCTTTTCTTTCTGAGGAGCCTAGCTAGAGGTTTATCAATTTTGTTTATTTTTTCAAAAAACCAACTTTTGGTTTCATTGATCTTTTCAGTTGTTTTTGTGGATTCTATCTTCTACTACACCTAGTTCTAACTGCCTGGATTAGTTTTGTCTATTTTGTGTCTGGCTTCTTTTGGCTCAATATTATGTTTATGAGATTCACCCATGTTTTTGTTGTATGGTATTCTCTTTGTAAGAGTATAACAAAAATATTTTTATTCATTTTACAGACAATGGATATTTTGTTTTCAGTTTGGGGCTATTATGAATAGTGCTGTTATGAATATCCTCATGTGTATCTTTTAGTAAACATATGTATGAACTTCTGTAGATATTTACCAAGGAGTATAATTTTTGGTTCATAGAGTAAATATATGTCTATCCTCAGTAAATCCTGGTAAATGGTTTTCTTGAGTGGCTGTACCAGTTTATATTCCCACCAGAAGAATGTGAGCATTCCTATTCCATGTCCCCGCCAGTACTTGTGTATTTTTATTTTCTCATTAACCATCTTGGTGGGTATGTGGTGGTATTGTAAGTGAACATGCATGCACATGTAAGTTTTGGAATTTGAGGAAATATTTCCAAGAAAAACATCAAGTGGAGGTTGAAGAGATCATATCTGTTGGGAGTTTACTTTTAGACAAGTATCACAAGGTTGCAAATATTGAGAGTTCTATCTATCTCTCACGTCAGTTCTGCAAACAGATATAGCTTTTGGGGCTTTCTTTCTTTACATAAAAGGGTGTATTTATTTTTTGTGGTTATAATAATAAAATATTCATTTAGTACTAATTGAGTACCTACTTTGTGTCAGGCACTGGGCCAAACATTATATAACAATTATTTTTCAAATTTTGGAAAGTAGAAAAAAGTATAAAGAAGAAAATAAAAATCATTCCTAAACTCATTCATCCACTGACAACAGCTTGGTTTATTATTTGTGATATGTACTTAACATGTGTGTGTATAAAATTTTTTTTTCTCCTAGTTGAGAATACAGTTTTGTACTTTTCCCCGCACTTAACCTTACCCACTTAGCATTTTCTCACATTATTTAGAACTATTTGTAAATTTTTTTATGACTGGATATTACCTATTATATGACTACACAATAATTCACTTAAGTGTTCTGTCATTGAATATTTAGTTTTCAAATTTTAGCCATGTAAAACTATAATGAATTAATGTAACACAAATCTTTGCTAGCATCTTATTTTTCTTTCATAATTCTATATATAAAAAATTAAAAAAATTTTTAATGTTTATTTATTGAGAGAGAGAGTGACAGAAACAGAGAATGAATGGGGG
Organism: Suricata suricatta; assembly: GCF_006229205.1. Taxonomy (NCBI): domain Eukaryota; kingdom Metazoa; phylum Chordata; class Mammalia; order Carnivora; family Herpestidae; genus Suricata; species Suricata suricatta. The sequence goes on from NC_043702.1 coordinate 60,379,052, forward strand.
AGGGGCAGAAAGAGAGGGAGACACAGAATCTGAAGCAGGCTCCAGGCTCTGAGCTGTCAGCACAGAGCCTGAGGTGAGGCTTGAACCCACAAACTGTGAGATCATGACTTGAGCTGAAACGACTGAGGCACCCAGGCACCCCTAAAAGATTTTGTTTTAAATTTAAGTCTGGTTTACATTTGCCCACATTTTAGATTATTTTCTTAGTCTAGTTTCCTAGATAGGAATTGACCATATCGAATGATATAATTGCTTTTCCGATTTAAAATGCTCGTGTTGATGGACCCTTGCTAGCATTAACTATTATGATTATTTTAATATACTAATTTAATATTTTAAAAAGTAGCTCAACAACTTTGTTTTAATTCAGAAATGATTTTTTCTTTTAGTATATCTAAGCCAAAAGAGTCTTTAAAGCTCTGTTTTCTATTTGCAACTTAACAATTGCTGTCCTGGTGGCAGGAATCTTATGCTGGGGGGTGAGACTGTTCTCATGGGAATTCGGGGAAAAGTAGAAAATGGGGTCACTTGTATGTTCCGTGTTTTCTGTGTTTTTAAGGTTGGACTTCCTATATAGCACTAGCGGAAAGTTAACTAATGTTAACTGACCAACTGAGATTGGTTTGCTAGGGACTACGGTTTCGTTTTTGCCGAAAATATTTAGGATGTGCCCTAGAAAATCTTAAGACTTCTCTTAGTAAACTTTTGTGGACCTGTTATCCTTGAATTTATCTTAAACTAACTTGTATTTTAAGCCTACCATACCTACTAATTATAATAATAATTATATATTTAGACTTTAAATATATTTCATTTTTGTTGCTGATTTATTGATTTTGTTCTTTTCATTTTCTCCCCCTTCCTTTGTAGTTATTTGAAAATTAGTGTTACACCTAGGGAGATTTCTGTCCTGGTCTCTGCCCTTTCCATTCTTCCATCTACTCACCTAGATGAACTGGTGATATCTCGAATTGAAGCAGTTTTACCACAGTGTGACCTAACTGACCTGAATAGTTTCGCCACATCTGTTTTGAGATGGATTTATTACGATTGCACGTATCTGGATAATACTTCTGGGAAACAATTGAAACTACTTCAAAAACTAGATCACTATGGTCTTCAGAGACTACAAAAATGCACCAATTTGAATCTGTTATGGGAAGAAGTTAGATCTTTAAAAGGAGAATGGTTTGCCGAGTCACTTCTTGAAGAAACAGTTGCTGCCTTACACCGTTTGGTGGATGAAATTAATTACAAAAATGTTGCCGAGATTGCATCTTTTATATCTAAAACTAACTACCTCAGTACTTTGCTACTTGATAGGATGGCCTCATTGGTCCTTCAGCAGATTGAAAAGGTGAAATTGAGTTTTATGTAGTTGTCCATTTCTAAAAACATAAATGTGCATCTTAAGTATTTTGAGGACTTAACTGGAATTTGAAGATTAAAAATCAAATTCTAGGGTCTGGTTCTGCAATTTGTTCCTCTAAAGTTTCTTCCTTCAGTAGTGTAGATTTGGGGAGATTAGCAGTCATCTTTTGGTTCACTACAATATTTTTAGGATCTGTAGTCAAATTTCATTATTTAGAAGGAAATACTTAATAGTACTTGTATTAGGAAAGTGGAGTATGAATGGGTTTTTTTTCTTATTTCTATAATCCTGTGATACTACTTTTACTAAGAACGACTCCATTCAAAAGCATAAGTGTGAAAAATGAGAAAAATATAAGGTATACACTGACTTGTGTATTTTTAAGTTGTCAGTGTGTTTTCTTACAAATTTATTTCTGGAACTTGTAAAACGTTGCTTTTCAGATTATGTGAGAAGAAACTCACTTATTAAAATCTCTTGTCTGTATCAAATAAGGCTTTTACTTACAAGACAATATTTCTCCCAAATTAAAATAAAAGTCTCTTGTACCTGGCAGTCATTAAGTTTTGGATGAATGAATGAATAATGAAATTAAAAAATTAATTAATGAAAGAGAAATAAATTCTAATGATTATAAACTAATTAACTCCCTTAATTACATTATATAATGAGTCTATATAATGTGTTGATATGACAGAAATTAGTGATACTATTTCCTATTCTTTAGTAATGACTAATGAATCCTGGAACAGGATTTTACACCTAACAAAATTAATTTGCAGATTATCTGATTAATTTTTTCTGCATTGATACTTATAGTTACTAGAAACTAGTGGTAGGAGTCAGGAGATTATAGCAGAGTGGAAAAATTAGTAAGTAGTGCTGCATTTATCATTTTACTGTAGGCATGTTCATTTAACTATCGGCGTGTTAGAAAAAATTTCTACCTAAAATAATAATAAGGTTAAAATTTAGTTTTACTGAAGTTTAAACTATAATATTTTGTTGTGTTTATACAGATCCATCCTTTTGCGATCTTTGCTATTATTCTTCCATTTAGCATCTTGAACTATGATCCACCTCAAAGAGATGAATTTTTTGGAATTTGCATTCAACACCTTCATTCTCACTTAAGTAGGTATATACTGTTTGGCAGTACATTGATAAGTAAGTTGCTGGATACCATTGCCACTCTGATAAGAGATACCCTTCATTTAAGGGGTAACCATAACAGCCATGAGTTCTAGACCTAAAAAAATGTTTGTAACCATTTTTGAAATATTTTTATTATGAAAAAATGTCAAACTTGAAAACATGGAAAGAATCAAAGAGCCCCTATATACTCAATGGGCAGATTCAGTAATTGTTAACATTTTATCATATTTGCTTTAGTGTTTATATTTCTCTTGCTGTCTTATTTTTTTCAGAGTCATTTCACAGTAAGTTGTAAGCATTGTGTCCCTTTACCCCAATTGCTTCAGCATAAACCTCCTAAAAACAATGACCACTTCACCACAATGCAGTTATCACACCTAAGAAAATGAATAGTCCCTAAAATCTAATACACAGTCCGTGGTACTCCAAATACCCATCAGAATGGTTATTTTGGATCCAGGATCTAATCAAGGACCACCCATTGCATTAGGATGATCTCTTTAGTCTCCTATAGTCTAAATATTGTTTTTTTTTCTTTCCCTTGTCATTGACTGATACTATGATATGAGGACTGTGTCTGATACTACTTTGTCTGCAAATAGACAAATAAAATGGGCTGTTGTGATATGTATATATTTAGTCCTGAATTGATGTATGCATGTATGGCATTCACATACACCCCTTTTTAGGAACAGAGCTGTGTATAGAAAGAGGAGACTTGAATCTGAGACTTAGAGTGTGCTCTCCCACTTGTTCAGTCTTGTGTCCACAACCAGAAGGAAATGAAAGGACATCCTTTTTAAAAAATAAAATAAAATAAAGCATTTAAGAGAATAAAGGTTGAGAAATATAGCTTTGATTTTTTAAGACTACTAAGAGAATGTTTGGCAAATTCTTGGAGGCCTTTATAAGTAAAATTTTAAATAATGGTATGACAATTTTATTGAACAAATATCATTTTGACCAGTTACTATTAACCTCATTTATGACTTGATTTTGATTTATTAAGTAGACTCAGCAAAAAAATCCAGAAGAAAAGATTTAACATTTTTGTTGTCCTTTCTAAGAATATTGCTACCAATAGGGACCTTTTCCTTCTCATCAGAAATGTGTCTTGGATGAAGCAAATGAGCTAAATAACCTCAGTCTTGTACTCTGGGACATATGTGTGCTGTTGGGGGACAGGAAAGGGATGAGGTGCTGTATGAAACCTGAGCTTCACATGTGTCTACACTCGGCCTGCGTATTTGAGATCCCTACCTAGCAGCACAGTATAGTAGTCTGGCCTCCACTTGCTGCTAACTGGATGACTTTAGGCAAGTCATCTAACTTCTCTGTGCCTTTGTCTACTTATTTACAAACAGGAGATAATAATTGTTCCTGCCGTATAGTGAAGTGAGATTTCAATGAGCTAATATGTATGTAAAGTTCTTGGAATGATACCTAACACATTCTCTTTTATTTAAGTTTATTTATATACTTTGAGAGCGAGCGAGCGTGTGCACGCACGAGTGGGGGAGAGGAAGAAAGAGGGGCAGAGCGGAAGGGAGGAGCCTGACGTGAGGCTTGATCTCATGACTGCGAGATCATGACCTGAGCAGATATCTAGAATTGGTGGCTCAACCGAGCTAGCCACCCAGAGGCCCCAATACCTAACACATTCTGAGCAATATTATAGTTACCATCAATTTATCAAGACCAGGACCACTTTTTACATACACTATTGACCTTTTGTTTTGAATTCTTTCTCTTTTCAAAAGCAATTTAAAACACTTTTAATGGAAGTAAAATAATAATACAGGAATATTTACATATCCTTAGCATGTAGTATGAATTTATACAAATTGAATCAGTCAAGGAATCTGATCCAGGTGAAGAAACTGTGTTACCACAGTGTCCTTCTCTCCTGTCCCCCTTTCCTATTCTACTCCTACCCAAAGGTAAGCAGTTCACCACTATCCTGTCTCATAACGTATAGATTAGTTTTGTCAGGGCTAGGTTTGTATTGAAAAAAAAGGCTGTGTTTGTATTATTTTTTAAAAACCTGGTTTGACCTGAATAAAGTGCGTACTTATGTATATGTAAGGTGGCTGTACGTTATAAATTTTTTAATGTTAATTTTGTTTTAGGTGTATTGGATCCTGTCATGTTAGTGTTTCTTGGTTTCTCTTTGGCCACACTTGAATATTTTCCAGAAGATCTGCTGCAGGCTATTTTTAACATCAAATTCTTAGCCAAAATGGATTCTCAACTTGAACGTATGTATCTACATTTTAATTTATCAAGTTATTACTTGTACTTTATATCCAAGTTTCAACTCTACCTCTACTGAAGCACTTAAATATTAATATACGTCCCTCTGTTTATAAGAGTATTTCCTGCTTCTTGTAGAAAACTTGGAAAACATAAAAAAGTATAAAACCGAAACTAAAATACTGCTCATAATCTTACTGCCAAGCGAAACTATCACTTTAAATAAAGGTTTGAGGTGTATCTTTCTTTTCTGTCTCTCTCCTGATCTTATGTGTATGTTTATGTATCTATATGTATTTTAAAACAAATTTGGATTACTTACATATTCACTTTTATATATTGTCTTTGGTATATTTTTTGGAACTACTTTACATATATTTTGGAACTATATTTTGAAGAGTTCTGCATGCCATTAGGTATTTTTCAATGGCATGATTTTTTTAGTATATGTATAGTCTGTCATGATACAAATGTGATAACACTTGTTATCATGTAGGTTGTTTCCAGTTCTTCATTATTATAAATAATGATTGTTACAAATCATTGACCTGATCTTTGTTTCTTTGGGATAGGTTCCGAATGTAAAATATTAGGTCAATGAAAATTCTTTGGTAGTATTTTAAAAAATGTAGTTCTAATATTTTTGATTAATGAAGACAACATAGGAGTTGTTCCTAATCATGCCATTGAATAATTTAAAAACATAAAGCATGTGTGTGCAAATGAAGCAATTTTACAATATGAGAATAAAAGTACTAGCAAATAGTGGGGATAAATAAATGTGAAAAACCTGTCAAAATCCATTAATGTTTTATTTTTGTTTTCAGTTTTGTGTTCATCTCTAAGTATGAGGGTCCAGTTACGTCTCATGGAATTAAATAGAGCAGTCTGCTTGGAGTGTCCCGAGTATCAGATTCCATGGTTTCATGACCGCTTCTGCCAACAACAGTATAATAAAGGTTTGAGTTTTCTTTGGGTCAGACAGCAAAGTTCAATTCCAAAGTAAACTTTAGGCAGTACCTTGCTAAGCCTAACTCTGACACCAGAGTTGCTCTGAGTACCATGACCTGTTTAATAGAACCATTTTGTAAGTAGATTTGTGTTACAAGAATTTCTTAATATTTAGGACACTAATCCTCTTTCAGTAGAAACCACAGAACTTGTATTGTTCTGACTTTAATATCATTGCATATGGTATTATACTGAAGCTCTTGTCGAAAATACTAATCTTTGTTTTTCGGTTTGCAGAATTGGGAAGATTTTCATTAAAAAATGGATTAACCTATTTTAAGTGAAGTAATTATTATTATTTTTATTTTCATAAAGATATTGGAAGCATGAATGGAGCACAACAGCAGATTTATAAAATGTTAGCAGAAGTGTTAGGAGGAACCAATTGTGTAAAAGCCTCAGTTCTTACACCTTATTACCACAAAATAGGTAAGTCTTTGGCAGACTATTAAGTACTTTCAGAAGACTATAAAAGTTTTATAAACATTTTTTAAAAATTTTATTTCTTATTTGTTCTTGAGAAACAGAGTATGAGCAGAGGAGGGGCAGAGAGAGAGAGGGAGAATCACAAACAGGCTGCACACTGTAGGCCCAGAGCCCCACGTAGGGTTTGAGCCCATGAACTGTGAGATCATGACTTGAGCCAAAATCAAGAGTCAGACGCTTAACCAAATGAGCCACTCAGGCGCCCCAGAAGACTGAACTAATTAAAATAGAATCATCTCATCAAATGGAAATTTCCAAACAGACTGAAATAGCAAGAAGAGTACAGTGATTTCTCAAGTTCCCATGGTCCAGCTTTGATAACCATCAGCATTTTGCTGTTTTTCAAAAAAAATTATTACCAATCTTACTAATTCTAAGTAAAACCCAGAGGTGCATGGGTGGCTCAGTTGGTTAAGCATCTGGCTTTGGCTTAGGTCATGATCTCACAGGTTGTGAGCTCGAGTCCCGCATCAGGCTCTGTGCTGACTGCTTAGAGGCTGGAGCCTGCGTTGGATTCTGTGTCTCCCTCTCTCTCTCTCTCTGCCCCTCCCCCACTCATGTGCTCACTCACGCTCTCTCTCTCAAAAAGTAAATAAACATTAAAAAATATTTTTTAAAAATTCTAAGTAAAACCCAGATTCAGATTCACTGAACATTCCTAGATATTCAAAACTTTTTTTCCTCTCCATTAAGTACCCTAAAAGTCAGGGAAATGATTTTTCACAATTTCATTGTTTTAAGTTCATCACAAAAACTAAGTTGGATTATCAACCAGGATGAAGATTTCCGTAAGTGTGTATGCTAAACTCTAACCTGGTTAACCTTGTTTTTCAGTGGTCTGGTTGTAGAAGGTATTCTGATTTTATTATGGATGACATAAAGTGGGTGGCTAGCTGATAAATTGGATGGAAACATAAGATTTAAAAAAAAAACCCTAAATTCCGGGCACCTGGGTAGCTCAGTCAGTTAGGTGTCTGACTCTTGATCTTGGCTCAGGTCATGATCTTGCGGTTCGTGAATTCGCGTTCCATATTGAGCTTTGTGCTGATGCCTCAGAGCCTGCTTGGGATTTTGTCTCTCCTTCTTTCTGCTCCTCACCTGCTTGTTCTTGCTCTCTCTCTCTCTCTCTCAAAGTAAATAAATAAACTCAAAAATAACTAAATTCAAATGGTGGGCTTAAAGGAAAAGATGAGATTTTAAGAGGATTAACATAAACTTTCTAAATTTAGGATTAGAAAACTAATGCATATAGGATGTCATAAAGGATTATAAGCTTGACATAAGCTAATATTATAAAGGGTTGCCAAAAATCAAATACTACTTTAAACTGTGTTATTAAGAATAATAACAAAGTTGGTAGTCCTACTGTATTCTGTCCTTCAGACGTATCTTAGTATTTTATTCTTCTTTTGAGCAATGCATTTTGTGAAAGGATCTAGAAATCATGTCTTACAACTGGAGAGGACAGAAACCGCACAGATTCAGCCTCTGAGCAAGTTCCTAAACCTTCGAATTTTATTAGTTTCTTCATTTGTAAATGGGGATAATAATGCCCACTTAATAGGATTACCTGACATTGCATAAAAAGCATTTAGCACTGTTCTTGGAACATAGTGAGTGCTCAATAAATTTTATTTAAAAGCTAGGAATGTTTAATTTGAAAACTGGAAGAGTTATGGTGGGCATATGTAATGTTTGAAGGATTGCTATGTGAAAGAACTGGATGTTTATCTCAAGGGTAAAAATATGGGGAAAAAAGGAATATTTTAAGTCAGGAGAGTTTTATGAAAGATTTGTCAAAAAATGAAATAATGGGCCGCCTTGTGAAGAAGAAATGTCTATGGAAGAAGCTGGGTGATCAGATGGTGCGTGTGTGTGTGTGTGTATGTGATTATCATATTCAGCAGAAGGCTGACCCAGTAGTAATTGATACGTCCTTCTTGGACTACAAAACACATATTCTCAGTTGTTTGGCTTTATATTAGTCAGGATTATGTTTGGCTGTGAGTGACAAAAATCCACAAATAATAGGAACTTAACAAAATTTATTTCCTTCTCCCCAGGGCTGGAATGCCAGCTCCACAAACATTAAAAATCAAGATTCTTCTAGTTTATCATAATTTACCACCTCAACATATAGCTTCTACTTTATGGTCCAAAATGACTCCTTCTACTTTAGCCAACACATCTATAATCGGAGCAGAAAGGGGGAGGGAAGAAAAGGGAAGAGTGTCCCTTTGAGTACAGTTCCTTGACGTTTCAAATATCATTTTTGGGAGGTGGGGAGGAGAGAGAGAGAGAAAGAGTGAGAGAGAGAGAGAGCATGAGCAAGAAAGGGACAGAGAGAGAGACGGAGAATCCCAAGCAGGGTCCATACTGCCATCACGGAGTCTGACGCAGGCCTTGATCCCATGAACCGTGAGACCATGATCTGAGCCAAAATCAAGACTTGGACACTTAGCCAACTGAACCACCCAGGCACCTCTTGCACTTACCATTTTTAATTATACCCCAAGGCCACACTTGACTATGTGGAAGTTTAGAAATTATGCTTTTTATACCGAGTTATCATGACTCAGCTAATTCTATTATTAAAAACGAATGGAAGTATTAAGTATTGGGGAACAACTTACACTCACTGTGAGAGTATGGGTTTCAAAGACTGACATAGATCTTCCTTGGCTTACCATGGGGTTATATCCCAATAAACCCATTTTACGTTGGAAACGCCGTAAGTCAAAAATGCATTTAACACGCATAACATGCTGATGAACATCACAACTTCGCTTAGCTTACCTAAAATGTGCTCAGAACACTTACATTAGCCTCCAGTTGGGCAAAATCATCTACCACAATTCTTATTTTACAGGAAGGTGTTGAATAGCTCATATAATTTATTGAATATTGTACTGAAAGTAAAAAATAGAATGGTTCTAAATGTGTAGTAGTCTATCCTCACTTTTGCTGCCCAACATCAGAAGAGATTATTGTAGTGGATATTGTTAGCCCTCACATGATCCAAATTCAAAATCTGAGATATGGTTTCTTTTGAATGCATAATCACTTTTGCACCATTTTCAAGTTGAAAACTCATAGGTTGGGGACTGTCTGCATACTCTTGTTAACCTGCACTGTTTAAAATATATCTGTATTTTGGGGCACCTGAATGACTCAGTCGTTTAAGCATCTGACTCTTGATTTCAGCTCAGGTTATGATCCCATAGTTTTTGAGATTGAGCCCTGCGTCGGGCTCTGAACTGACAGGAGCCTGTTTGGGATTCTCTCTCTCCCTGTCTCTCTGCTATCCTCTGCTCATTTTCTCTATCTCGGTCTCCCTCCCTCTCTCTCTCATAAATTAGTAAACTTAAAAAAAATCCATTTTGGGGCACCTGGGTGGCTCAGCTGGTTAGGCCTCTGACTTTGGCCCAGGTCATGATCTCACGGTTCGGGGGTTCGAGCCCCGCATTGGGCTTTGTGCAGACAGCTCAGAGCCTGGATCCTGTCTTCTAATTCTGTGTCTCCCTCTCTCTCTGCCCCTCCCCTGCCCTTGCTCATGCTCTGTCTCTCAAAAAATAAAATAAAATGTAAAAAAAAAAAAGGAAAAAAAAATCCATTTTTATTTTTGACAGAGAGAGTGCGTACATGAGAGCTTGGTAGGGACAGACAGAGAGACAGGATCCCCAGTGGGCTCTGTGCTGACAGCAGAGAGCCGGATGATGGAGCTGGAACTCAGGAACTGGAAGATAATGACCTGAGCCGAGTCAGATGTTTAACTGACTCAGCCACCCAGGGGCCCCAATAATTTCTTAATAGCACATAGCTTGTCAATGTTTGAATGTCTCAATTGTCTTTTATATGTTTTATTTTACTATTTAGTTTTTAAAATCGGGATCCAAACATTACATTTTTAAGTTCTATTTTTTTCCCTTACAATTTACTTATTGAAAAACATTTATTTTCACATTCTTGAGTTTTCCAGTTGCAACCTGTTTTATCACATGCTCCTGTATTCCCTCTTTGTTTTCCTGTAAGCCAGTCCTTAGATCTAGAGGCTTGATTAGATTAGATTTAGGTTGGATTTTTTTGTTGTTGTTTATTTTGCCCAGACTATTTCATAGGTGGTATATACTTCTATTGCATCCTATCAGAAGACATACAATGCTGGTTATTTTGTTTTTATTATATTAAAGGTTAATCAGCGCATCCATTAGAAAGTTTTCCTATCACTTTTTCACCTACAGATTTTATTAGCCATTAAAATTATTGTCTAAACCCATCATTCATTAGGAGAGGTAAAGTAGTGATATTCTGTATTTATCATTTCTTCTGCATTAGTTGGAATTTGTCTAAAAAGAACTTACCCCTATCAACTGTTTGGTTACTCTCATGTACAGTTCATACAAGAAAGACAAGGTACTTGTTTGAACCTTTGCCTTCAGACAAATGGGTTTAGCTTTCTCCAGATGTTACCAAGAGATTTAAGAGGATTAAAATAAAACTTAATGTGATTTGGCCTGTACCAGGGCTAAATAAAACTCCATGCTGAATCTAGTTTAGTAATACTTGCTGGTTGATTTTATTGATTGGTTTTCAAAGACAGGTGCCATTGGACTAGATCTTATAAAACAAGTTGGATAATTAGGGAGGTACATCATTCTTTTGTGTCTATATATATGTATGTCTATGTATGTATGTGTATATACATATTTAAAATATATCTTTAGGGCGCGTGGGTGGCTCAGTCATTTAGGCTTCTTGATTTCATCTCAGGTCATGATCTCATGGTTTGTGAGTTTGATCCCACATCAGGCCCTACACTCATACCACAGAGCCTGCTTCAGATCCTCTGTCTCCCTCTCTCTGCCCTTCCTCCACTCACGTTCTCTCACTCTCTCTCAAAAAATAAATAAATTTAAAAAATTTTAAATAAAATATATCTTTAAACCTATACTGTAGGAATTTATTTAATTCATACTGTTGATTCCTATACTTCCTTATAGATTTTGAGTGTATCTTGGATAAAAGAAAAAAACCTCTTCCATATGGAAGCAATAATTTACCTTTGGGAAAACTACCAGAAATGCACAGTGAATCAAATACCCAAATAACTGGATCAAGACTGCCACCAGGAGCCGAAAGGTACTGATTTATTTCTTAGTTTCAGATTTTGTTAATTAAATGTTAAGTCTGGCATAATTTAATGAACTCCGTTACCAAGGATGATTGTAGGAGAATCTGCTGCTCATGTATCTCATGCATTCTGTCTTTCCTTTTCCTGTGTCTTCTGCCTTAATGTCTGCCCTTTGCTGTCCAAAGCCTAGCAGTCTCTCTAACTAAAGTGCTAACCTTCTGATTGTCCTCAGTGGAAGTATATAGTATCTACTTTGAAGCTCCCATACTTCTCTAATTATCCGATAGCACTTAGCCACTTTCTACACTGCATTACAGTTACTTAATACGCATCACGTGTTTTGTGAGACTATAAGCTGTGTCCCTGTTTGTGTCCCTGAGAGTGCTTTCCATAGGGTAGTTGCATAGTAAATATATATTGGACAAGGGGAAAAATGAAAGCATGGAAATTTAACTATAATATAGTATAAATTCGATTGAGTAGGCTTTTTTGTCACTAGTTACCAATTTAAGTAGAATAATTACTTAGCATACTCATTTATCTTCATTTGGCTTTTGTTAATTTATGAAGATGTAACTTTGTTCCTGAAATGCTTACAATTATTTAGTTTCTCATTTTGATTTCAGAAGTAAATTTTTTTTTATCTTATGTAGGATTGCTTTGGAATTTTTGGGTTCAAGAGCTTTTTGTAGAAACATTCCTCACTTAAAGGGAAAATCTGCTATGAAAAAACGACATTTGGAGATTTTGGGGTATCGTGTAATTCAGGTATGAAATACTCATGTAGTTCTGCCCCTAAAAACTCAGAAAACTAGATGCACATGTATTTCCTTTTTTAAAAAAAATTGGTTATAATTAACATACATTGTTATATTCATTTCAGGCATACAACACAATGCTTCAACAACTCTATTCATTACTCAGTGCTTACAATTAAGTGTAGTGATCATGTGTCCTCAAAAATTTTCCAGTCTTCCAGACTAAATTCCCTATGCTCTACTTTTCATCTCCATAAGTTATTTATTTTGCAAGTCAAAGTTTGCACCCTTTATCTATTTCACTCATCCTGCCACCCCTCGCCTATCTGACAACCACCTGTTTGTTCTCTGTATTTAAGAATCTGGTAAACATTAAAAAAAATTTTTTTTAACTAAAAATGGGGCACTTGGGTGGTTCTTTCAGTTAAGCATCCACCTTTGGCTCAGGTCATGATCTTACAGTTCGTGGGTTCTAGCCCCACATTGGGCTCTGTGCTGACAGCTCAGAGCCTGGAGCCTGCTTCGGATTCTGTGTCTCCCTCTCTCTCTGCCCCTCCCCTGCTCATGGTCGATCTCTCTCTCAAAAATAAATAAACATTAAAAAAATTTAAAAAAAAAAGAATCTGGTATTTGGGGCTCTTGGGTGGCTCAGTTGTTAAGCATGGGACTCTTAGGTTGGTTCAGGTCATAATCTATGGTTGTGAGACCAAACCTTGTGTGGGCTCCAAGCTGTCAGCAGGGATTTTCTCTCTTTCTGTGCCTCCCCCTTGCTTGCATGCGTGTACACGTGCGTGCTCGCTCTCTCTACCTCTCTCTCTCTCAAAAAAAAAAAAAGAACTCTGGTTTTTTGGTCTCTTTTTTTTTTTCTTTGTTCATTTGTTTTGTTTCTTAATCACACATGAATGAAGTCATAGGGTATTTGTTTTTCTCTGTCTTAACTTTTTTAACTTAGCATTATACCCTCTAGGTCCATCCAGTAAGTATTCCCTTTTAATGTAAAAGTTCTAGAACTATATTTTTTTGACATTAAAAAAAGTTACATTAAAATATCTCCCAAACGAGCATTCTTCATGTTTTTTGAATAGGAAATAAAAATCATTTATTGGCTCTAGAAGATATTTCAGTTTTTGTATTTATCTTATGAGACAGAGGCACTGTGGAGATGGGCAGAGGTACGAGAGGAAAAGGCTTGTGTGTATGTAGGAAAGGCACACTGTTGGTTTTGTAGGAACAGGAGGATGAAAGCAGCTATGAGGCAGAAGTCTTCTCTGGGAGAAGGACACACTTGGCTTCCAGAAATGGTTTATGCTTATGTGAACTCATTTAATAAGCTCTGACAGTTCGGCTCAGTAGTGCTTACAAGTCTTCCCTGTTTTTCTGTTGTTGCTTTAAAACTTTCATTCAAACTACACTGCTTATTTTACAGATCCCGCATTTTGAATGGAACTCTATGGCGTTATCGACAAAGGAAGCTCGCATGGACTACCTGAGAAAATGCATATTCGGAGAAGGCAAATCATGATTGTAGCTTTTATTTAAAATTAGTGATGCTGGTGTGTCACATCTGAACTTATTTTACTTAAGTGGCCTGACTCACTTGAAAAATAATAGTACAGAATTGACTGATTTCAAGATCAATTAAATACCTAATAAAATAAATAGATATTTTACCTTCTCCAATACTTAATACTTTCTCTACTATCTGGTGGGGAAATTGTATAAAATTCTTTCATATGAAAGACTGGGGCGCCTGGGTGGCTCAGTCGGCTCAGGTCATGATCTCACGGTTCGTGGGTTCGAGCCCCGTATTGGGCTCTGTGCTGACAGCTAGCTCAGAGCCTGTTGCCTGTCTTCAGATCCTGTGACTCCTACTTTCTCTGACCCTCCCTGCTCACGCTGTCTTTCTCTCTCTCTCTCAAAAATAAATAAAAACATTAAAAAAATTTTAATATGAAAGACTTATAGCTTTTAGGAAACTCAGATAGTTTACAGTTCATTCTTTGAGTTCCTACTACGTGCCACTAACTGTTTTAGGTGCTGGGTGTGTATACAGCAGTGCATACGGTATATCTGCTGTGGTGGCCAGGGAGGTAGGAGGGAGCGTCATAGGTACCAATACTTCCTAGAAACCAAGTAGAGAAAGCGTGTCAAGGAGGACGAGGTGAGCAGTTGTATCAGATGCTGCTGATGGCTCAGGTAAAATGAGGACTGGGAAATGACCATTAAATTTAGGAACATGAAAATCATTGGTAACCTTGAAAAGAATAGTTAGGTTTGGTTGAAGTACTTATTTAAAACATTATTACTTTGCATGGTGTGAAATTCAATATTTAACAGTTAACAAAAAAACAAACACTTTTAGAATATAATGATTAGACTGATAAGGATTACAAATTATTTCCTTTGGATATAAATGAAAACCTAATTATTATATACTTTGAATACAGGGAAATGTTGATTAAATGACCCTGATGTACCTTTCACTTATTTTTACACATATTGTGACAAATTACTCTTCTTCCTCTAGGCTGCCCTATCCAAATGGTTTTCTTTATGTATATATTCTTATATATTTTGGTTTGATGATCTTTCTTTTAAATAACTGAGTTGTTATAAACAAAAGCATTCTTTTTTTTAAAGCATTCTTTTTTCATTGAGATATAATTCATATACCATAAAATTCATCATTTTAAAGTATACAATGCAGTGTTTTTCTAGAATATTCACAGGTTTGTGCAGCTATTACCACTATTTAATTATAGAACATTTCCAGCATCCCAAAGTGTTATTTTTACAACTTAATCTCATGTCTATGTAGGTCTGCACTCTCTCCCCAACATGGGGCTTAAACTCACAACCCTGAGATCAAGACCTGAACTGAGATCAAGAGCTGGACGCTTAACCAACTGAGCCGCCCAGGCATCCCTGTCTTGCCTTTATAGTAAACAATTCCTCTTACAGTTTTATCACTCATATTTACATCTCTCGACACCATAATTTGCCCCCTCAACCTTTTAAATATGCCTTAATATAGAAGTATCCCACATGATCCCTTTCTGTTCCAAATAGTTTTCCTGCTGAATAACCTATAGAGGTTCCCATCTTCAGGATTTATTGATTATATAATCATAGAGAATCTAGAGCAGTTTTTGTCAATATAGAAAAGTAGCCAGGATTCTACTTCAAAGATCCAAAGTAAAACTGATTTTTATTGGATATGTTTCCCTATTTATGGTAGAGACAATAACACTGTATGAATACTCATCTGTTCTTTATGAAATTGCTTGACAAATAATAATAGAATACTCCAAATTAGTTCCAAGTCAGATTGCTCAGAAAAAGACATGTGTAAGGATAGAAGTCGAACATGTCTGCAAAAGCATGTGAACCCATAAGCGGTGAGTAGTTGATGACTTGTGATGTGATGGCTGTGGACACACCGTGGAGTCAAATTCGTGTGTGCACTAACAACAGTCAGCCTGAAGACAGGGCTTCACGTCCTAGGAAATGCAATAATACAGTCACCTTTCTTTTTTTTTCTTTTTTCTTTTTAAAGTTTATTTATTTTTGAGAGAGGGGGAAAGCATGTACACACACATGAGCAGGGACCAAGCAGAGAGAGAGAGAGAGAGAGAATCCCAGGCAGGCTGTGCACTATTAGTACAGACCCCCCTGTGAGGCTTGATCTCATGAACTGTGAGATCATGACCTGAGCGGAAATGAAAAATCGGACACTTAACTGATTGAGCCACCCAGGCACCCCAGTCACCTTTCCATCAGAAATTTGCAAATAGGTAGCTCTTTCATGGAAAATATAGATAAAACTTAAACCGACAATTATACACCCCTCCCCTCCCAGTACCTCATCGGCCTCAACTTCTGCCCAGGAATTTAAAGAATCCGTTCATTTCCTAAGGACAGTCTCTAACCCTCTTACCACAGATACTGTAGTTAATGGCTTGAAGACTGTGGTTTACTGGTTTTAAATAAAATTTTTAAAAACTAAACTTTTTAAAGTTTATTTATTTATTTTGAGAGAGAGAGCAGGAGGGGCAGAGAGAGAGCCTCAAGCAGGCTCCGCACTGTCAGCTCAGAGCCCAGTGCGGGGCTGGAACTCAGGAACTATGAGACCGTGACCTGAGCCGAAACCTGGATGCCTGACCAACTGAGCCACCCAGGTGCCCTCCAAAAAAATTAAACTTGATTTAAATCACAAACAATATACTAGTGTCACAAAAGGAATGGAGAAAAAATCAAACCCACCTGAATTTGACTACTTAGAGAGTTCTTCCCCTTCAAATGAGACCCATTTATTATACTTTTAAAATAGCATTTCCAAAATTTTCTCGTGGCATGTAATCTTTAATAGAAT
Source organism: Suricata suricatta (assembly GCF_006229205.1). NCBI lineage: Eukaryota > Metazoa > Chordata > Mammalia > Carnivora > Herpestidae > Suricata > Suricata suricatta. The sequence continues at coordinate 60,395,590 of NC_043702.1, forward strand.
GCATAGGAATCTTGTCATATCTTGAAGCACAAGGGAAAGTTTTTGATATTTTAAACATTAAAAAATGTAGCTGTACATATTTCATTCTCCAATTTCATTTATAATAGAAAATTTACTATAACAATGCAAATGAAAGAATTAGTAAACAACTCAAATTTAGAAAACTTCTTTACAATCGAGACAGATTAACAAAAGAAATAATCTGTTCAACTTAATATTTAATTCCTTACTAGAACATGGCTTTAAACAATGATCATTACACATTGAAGATTCAATGACTTTGAGGCTTTGACACCCACTGCGAACCTCCTGGACAGTAATTAGTGAATAATTTCTACATGAATCTCTGTATGGGCTCTTGAAAACATAATAAATTAAAGACCTATTATCCAAACAAACCACATTCCATTCTATTGTTTTTCCACCTCCCAGTTTACAGTTTAGACAGTTTGAAGAGGTTTAAACGTGTTGCTAGGCAGCTAGCTCCTGAAGCATAACGTATTTCCTTCAACATCCCAGCCCATTCTTTTTTATCATCTTCATACCTGATGGAGGAAACAAAAGTAATGAATACACAGTGTTTCAATAGACAGTTCTGTACGTTTCCTTGTGTTAAATATACGAATGTGGGTCTTTGAGAAAACCCTATTGGCTCCTATCCAGAGGAGGACACGCCTGACGGGTACAATAACATTTGAATTCCTCCTCAGATATGCTTTCTCCGAGCATATGTCTGAGCTACTGCCATGGTATTTAATCTGGAGGCTTAGGCAGTTAAGCCTCCTCTGGGAATCAAAGACTGTTCAGAGACGAAGAGTAATAGTTATACAATCATTTGCATTTGGACGGATAGAGATGGCTGGTGTCTACGAGTCAGTCAACAGACTCTACCTTAAGAGTAAGAACTGGAAGGTACAGGGGCAGTCTTGTCACCTTGATGATTTCAATCGTTCCCACACAGTTGTGGCCGGCAGGCCAGCTGACACTAGTGATCACTCCAGAGGAATCCATCCCCTTCTGCTTTGTTGTCCTGTGTGAGTACTACGGGACTTTACGTTTGATGTTAGGTGAGAACTAACGTTAGGTTGTTCCCTCAGGGAATATTGACGGTTATAAAGATACAGGAACTTGAATTGCTTTGAAATCTGTGCGCCTCTATTCTGCCTGGTGCCTGGAATGCCTCTCTGCGTGCGGAATTCCTAAATGCTGCCCTCTCTGAAGCTTTCCTCGCCTTCCTCAAGCAGAGTTTGTAGCTTTCCCTTCATTTCTCACATTGTCCTTTATGTAATATTTACTATAGCAGTCACCATTCCATTTAAAAATTTCCCCCATATTTATGTCTTCAACAAGCTCAAGAGTATTTGAGGACAAATAATGTATCTTATTCACCTTAGTATTTTCCCTTTTCCAAAAGCTATTGATACTTGGTACATACCCCCAAATCATTCTATGATGATGATGATGATGATTTAAAGTAATAATTTTTAAAATTAGCTGATATTCATGTAAGATATATGCTATCTGATTTAACTTTACCAGTAATCCAAATTGAATTTTCAAGACTTGTACTGTGCACCAAGTGATTTTTATGTTGAGAAAAGTAGACAAAAAATATTTTAACTAATAAAGGGAAGAACCTTAATTATCTATATAAAATTTTGGGCAACAAATTGAAAGATAAAGAATGGTTTTAAATGACTTAATGAAAAAGTGACCACATTTAAGCAATAACAGGTTAAATAAGGCTTGAAAGCATTTGCTTCTTGAAGGTTATATTTTTACTTTAAGCTTGGTCAATCCTAAATAATGGAAAGATTTCAATGAAAACTACAAGGGTGGAGGTTTTTGGATTTTTTATACATCACACTACGAGGGTCTGTATGTTTAGAATGTGGTATATTGATAGTTTTCATCTCTTATTTTCATCTCTGCAAGTGTGAGTAGGGATTTCCCAGGAAGTTGAGGACAAGTGGGCAGCCACCTTTCTGGAGATCAGTAGCCTTCAACTTTTTTTTTTAAATGTTTCACGTTTTTATTTAAATTCTATTTAGGTACCACATAGTGTAATATTAGTTTTAGGAGTAGAATTTAAGTGGCTGTCAACTTACAGAGCACATCTGAGTCACCTGGAGGTCTTGCTAGAACACAGATGTCTGGGCCCCCCACCCTTAGAGTTTCAGTAGATTTGAGGTAAGGCCTGAGAATGTGCATATTTAACAAGTAAACCGGTGGTGCTGATGCTGCCTTGGAAACCACAGCAGATCACTCGTTCTCAAACTTGACTTGCACATTTGGAGCCACATAGAGACATTAAAAATATTGATGCCTGGGTCCTATCCCTAGAGACTGATTTAACTGGTATGGAGTATGGCCTGGGCATGAACACTTTTTCCAAATTCCAGATGTGATTCTAATACACAGCAAGATTTGAGAATTACTGCTCTAGATTTTATCACCTAAGTGGAAAACACCAGTACCAAAATTTAAAATTTGACAGCCAAGCGGACAGTGATGAATGCATTCTTGCCTTTCCCCAGTTTGGCGGTTCCCAAACTTGTCTGCATATTAGGATCATCCAGGGGTCTTTTGGAAGTTTCAAAGCCCAGACCATACCCTAGAAAATGAAATCATAGTCCATAGAGGTAGGACAGAGGTGTTGATACCTTTTGAAACTTCCTAGGTGATTCCAGTGATCAAAACAACTTTGGGAACCACTGTCATAATCACAAAATAAAACAATCAGAGAGGACCCTTCTTTCAGGCTCCCCTCAGTAATGGAAGGGCTACTTTTAGCAGGAGATGCTCTACTTTGCTGCCTACAACATCCTCCTGCTGAAGCAACTTGGCTTTTGACCGCCGTTAGGAACCATAGTGGCTCATGTGGGACTCAGCTGGTTGACAGCACCATTCCCTAACATCCGTGTTTCTTGACCCTGGCTGCGTAGTAGAATCACCTGAGGTTTTAGGACCTAACCGCAGAAATCCTGATTTAATTGTACTGCATTAAGGTCCAGGCACTGGAATATTTTAAAAGCATCCCACGTGATTTTAATGTGCAGCCAGGGTTAAGAATCACTGCCTAGTCACTCTCCTGCTTCTCAAAAATCCTAAGCCAAAAATCCTAAGCCAAAAATCCTAACCTTCGCATCCCTCCATTATTTCATTCTTTTTTTCTCTACTCCTTCTAGCCTTTTTCCATCTCAACTTCTACCTAAGTCTTGCCTCGTTCCTCCCTGGAAATCTCTAGTTTTTTTTTTTATTCCTCCTCTTCTTGGGGTAGGGGGAGATGAGTAATACTTAATCTCCCTTTATAGCCACTTTTTTCTTGCCTTCTACACAGCTAATTACTACTATAACAACACAAGGAAATGATGTTTGATGCATAAAATAATTCCTTGGTTAAACCACCAGTCTTTCATCCTTTCATCTCACCAGGGAATAAGGCATGTGCTGGGTCAAGTATAGAACCAATAATATCAACTTCCCACTGTCAGCCTTGGTGGTATGCCTTCACTGCTCGCTCTTCCAAAGCTATCCCTACAAATTTAAAGGTGTGAATAAATCACCTGGGAGTCTTGTTCAAATGAAGACACTGATTAAGGTTGGAGTGAGGCCTGGGATGCTGCATTTCTAAGAAGCTCTCATAAGAGCCACCACTGCTGGTCCATAGACCATACTTTGAGGACCAAGGTTCCAGACAATTTGGGGACAGGCCAGGGAAGGGCATCCATCCTTGAGAGTGGGGGCTGGCCATTAAGCTGAGAGGGAAAGCATGACTTTGGTAGTTTCTGGATGAATGTACAGTATGAACTCATTAATGCTCACCTCTGAGATCTATCTCCTGTAAATTTTCATCAGCAAGCACAGTGCCCAGGCTGAAGGCAGCAGGTGCCATTTGACAGACCCATGTGGTCTCCTAACAGCAACCAGACATCTGCACACAGTATTCCCTGCTCCAACTAGGTGACTCTCCATGACACAGCCTAGACTTCTGCTCCCAAGACTTCCTGTATGCACCCTGGTCTCCAGGGGACATTCACTGCATTAGAAACTATGGTAAAATTCACCACCCATCATGCATTGTATAAATAAACTACATTCATTTTAAGCTTAACTTTTCACTAGTTTCTTTCTTAAAAAGCTTTTATAACTGAATCCTCAAAACCTGAAAAACCATTTAAATTAGATTCAAAATAGAATTAATGAATTCATGGAAAACTCTAGAAGTTAAATGTTTCTTCAGAACTCTTAGGAAATAAAGTACCCTCTGGTAGAAAGGTTTGGAAGCAACCTTTGCTCTACTGGATGCCTAGTGTATTACACTTTCAGAGCTGGAGTAGAGCTTCATTAAAGAATCAACAGTTCGAATCTTATTTTACTGATTAAGAAACAGGCCTAGATAAGTTCTTTCCCAAGCACACAGCTAATTAGAAGCATACTTGATCATCAAGTAAGTGGCACATGCAAAAGTTCAATTAGGTTTGAAAAGTGTTTAGTCTACTACCAAGAGGTAGCATACTTGTTGGGAAAGTCTGGCTTACTCTTTACTGCAAAAGTGTTTGTTTCATCAGTTGTCACTTAATTGATTTAATATTTGGTCCAAAAAAGTTGGAGTCAGAAAAACTTACTTCCATATGTCATTGACTTCAGTGGGTGCAAACTCTTTAGACTCCAGTTGAATCACGGCAAAACCGCCGATGGCATACAGGGACCCAGCCAGGCTGACCAAACCGATGGAGCTTCTCTCCTGGGGAAATTCAGTCATCACTTCCCATCTAGGAATTAATTGAAAATACAGTCAATGTAAAACCCAAGGAAATGCCAAATTTATGGACAGTCATGTGAAATTATAATTTAAAAATTCAAGTACATAGGCATCTAAAATTAGAAGATTAAGTTTTGCTACTGAAAAATATCTAAATATGTCTTTATTTGAAAGATGGAACCAGATTAAACATAAAGCCCTCACTATGTCAATCTCAGAATATTTCACCTTCATCAATTAGCATGTTCAGCAACGGTCATCAATATGTGTGCCATAAACTGGGACAGTTTGGTGGCAATTCAAGGCAGTTCGAACTTTGGTGCAGTTCGAGGGCTCCTAGGTCTTACTGAGCTGGATTTCATTTGAATGGTAATACAAGTTTTTGAAAACTCTGATTTCCATCATTTCTCAAGAAATCTCTAGGTCCTTTGCAGTAAAGGCATGTAATTAACCTAGCTTAGAAACTAGAGTTGGTAATTTTCTTTTTAATGACTTCATCTTTTTAAATAAAGGACTTAAGGGAACTTTTTAATGTTTAAAGCCATATGAAATAGGACAACTCACGACAAAATCAATCAAATGAGTTGGAAGTATCAAGAGTCTAGAATGAGTCATTTTGGCAACTATTCTATGGCTCTGGCATTAAAAGTGAACCTTTCAGGGCACCTGGGTGGCTCAGTCGGTTAAGCGGCTGGCTTCTGGCTTCAGCTCAGGTCATGATTTCATGGTTCGTGGGTTCGAGCCCCGCGTCAGGCTCTGTGCTGACAGCTCAGCTCAGAGCCTAGAGCCTGCTTCAGATTCTGTGTCTCCCTCTCTCTCTGACCCTCCCCTGCTCGTGCTGTCTCTGTCTCTCAAAAATAAATTAAAAAAAAAAGAAACTATAAAAAAAAGTATTTCTCTAAACATATTATTTATTTTTCTAACCATAAAATAGCACATATGCATTGTAGAAAACCTGGAAATACAAAAAGGTATAGAAGAAAACAAATACCACCCATGATCATACCCTCCAGACATAATCATAAGCAACATTTTAGTGTCATTTTGTTTTTTTTTTTCAAAAAGCACAGAAATTTAAATGTCTATACATACACATGAAAAAGCTAAGGACACAGAGTTTATAGTCTCCCCTGTGTGCTGCTTCTTTAACTTCTTCTGAGTGTTTACCCATAAGATAGTTTTCAAAAACGTGATTTTTAATGATCATTTAAATCCTCTCCCATAAAAGTTCCTTGGTGATTTTCAGATACTAAAGTGTATTTTGTAATCAGGCAAACATGGTTCCTTAAAAAAGTGCTCTAATTTTTCTTCATTGCTAAACTAGGAGTGTAAAAACTCTTTACTTATCCAGATGAGTGAAATAAAAAATTTGAAAAAGACTAATTTTACATAAAGAATATCTGTCAAATATCTTTTCATATTAACGCTAAGCCAATAAAAGCATATAAGTGAAAATTTTAATTTTAAGAGAATTAAATGTTTGAAATATTCATGCTTTACAAATATCATAAGCTAAGTGGTGGTCTTTTCATCCTTAAAGAAACTATATATTTCAAATCAAAACACCGTACGGAGACATGTATATCCATTCATATATCCATTCACATGTATGTAGTTATTCAGAAGTATTACCTTTGCATGACTAAATTCATAAAGTTAAGTTAATAACAAATGAGGACAAATTGAACATTCCAACATTAACTTGAGGATTATGTGTTCCAAGTTGCAAACACACATAATGCGTCAAAATGTTAGGCATTTCACACCCAGTAACAGCAGAAGGAACCCAGGTACTTATCTTAATCCTTGCCTCCCCACCCTCCACTCCCTATGTCCTAATCAGAAAGCTTAATTTTCATCCAAAGTTAAAAAGTAGAGTGATTCAAACGCTTTGGTAAGATCAGCAACTCACTTATTGGTTATGAGGTCAAAGGCTTCTACTGAAGCGGAAAGACCATCTTCGGTGACGCCTCCTGCAATCACAATCTTGCCCTTATGTATGGCTACTCCAAACATGGAACGAGGGGTTTTCATTGGAGCCAGATCTTTCCAGTCTCCTTTTTTTGCGTTGTAGATAAACACTCTGTTTGTACACTTTCTGTAAACATAAAAGACAATAAAATAGTCCTTTTAGAACCTTCCTTTTCTGAAAGAAGCAATTTTACTAATCACTTACCTTTGCTTCCCATCTCAGATACGTGAAGCAGAAATAGAAAAACTCAAAAGTTTTCTGAATCTGAACCTATGACACAAGTGAAGGACAATGGCAAATGTGGGGACTAAAACTATTTTATAACTTAAATTATAAGTATAATACTGGACCTTATATAAGTACCTTTCCCTTTGGCAACTGCCCAGAGTAGATTTTAATCCTATCTGCTGCTAAATTCAACAGAAGACACAAATAGCGTTAAAAAAATTCATAAACCCTTTTTGTGCCAAGTAACAAAAATGTTAACTTTATTGTTTGAATCTCCTAGGAATGAATAAGTTAATTAAAAAATAATTAGGTATGACAGTACCTTTTTTTTTTAATGTTTTATTTATTTTTGATACAGAGAGAGACAGAGCATGAGAGGGGGAGGGGCAGAGAGAGAAGGAGACACAGAACCGGAAGCAGGCTCCAGGCTCTGAGCTAGCCCTAAGCACAGAGCCTGACGCGGGGCTCGAACCCACGAACGTGAGATCTGACCTGAGCCGAAGTCAGAGGCTTAACCGACTGAGCCACCCAGGTGCCCCTGACAGTACCTATTTTAAATTTAGCTCCATAATATGGCTCATTTCATTTTAGTATACTCCTAATATACAAATGCACTTTAAGAAATCCAAGACTATAGATTAGACAGCTAGTCATCTAAATAGATGAGTAAGGAGAGCAATTAAAAAATTTTTTTTTACATTTATTTATTTTTGAGAGACACAACATGAACAGGGGAGGGTCAGAGAGAGAGAAAGAGACACACAATCTGAAGCAGGCTCCAGACTCTGAGCTAGATGTCAGCACAGAGTCGGATGCGGGGCTCAAACCCACAAATCGTGAAGTCATGACCTGAGCCGAAGTCGGACACTCAACCGATTGTATCCCAGGGAGAGCAATTTTATACACTAAATGTTACTAGGAAAACCTATACTCATCTGGATTATTCTTAGTATGTTCTTCAGAGTTCCTTAAAGTTACCCATAACTCACTCATCAGAGTTCAAAATGGTAAATAATAATTGATCAACTGGATATATTTATGGGCTTTTTGTTTTGTTTTTGCTTTCTTAAAGTAAGCTCTGTTCCCAACGTGGGGCTCGAACTCACAGCCCCAAGACCGAGAGTCGTATGCTGTAGCAGCTGAGCCAGCCAGGTGCCCCTGGATATATTTGGTAAAGTCAAAAAGCAAACAAACAAAACTCACAACGTTTTAGGAGGACAAATTTTTTCTTTATCTTATGAAAGACCAGGTATCTGGAGTAGGAGCATTTCCTCTAATATGTGACTATGAGTATTATTTTAAAACTTCTTGACAAGGGCATGATACAAAATCATGTTCTCCAAATTCAGTGGTGTTAACTAGTGAGATTTAGTGCTTACTTTTAGATAATGACTCATTTCAAAGTTCTTTGGCATTCATCAAGCAATGCTGTCTTGGTTAATCATATTCTCAAGATTAATATATTCTTACCAACAAGACCTTTATGCTTCTTACTGACATATCAATTTCCTAGTTACTAATACCACTTGAAGGAAACAATTTAAATCATTTGGCAGGTTCACTAAATTTTCAAAGTCAGAATACTGCCTAATACACATTTTCCATTCCATTTACTCAGGAAAAATAACCCCAGTAAGATTTTGCACTAAGTTTGTAATATGGCCTTCCTTTAAATGATGGGGATGGCTGGGATTAAGGAAAATATTAAAATATCAGAATATGTTATCTTTGAATATGGATAGACTGTATAAAAACCCATTGTTTTTTTAAACAATTAATCACTTATTTTTATTTTATTTTTTAGCTGAAGTATAACTGACATAGCATACCATATTAGTTTCAGGTGTACAGCATAGTGATTTGATATTTTTCTACATTAGGAAATGAGCCCCCTAAGTCAGTCTAGTTACCATGTGTCACCAAACAAAGTTATTACAATATTATTGACTACATTCTCTATGCCGTATATTACATCCCCAAGAGTTTTTATTTTATTTTTTTAAGGTTTTTTTTTTAATGTTTTATTTATTTTGGGTACAGAGAGAGATAGAGCATGAGAGGGGGAGGGGCAGAGAGAGGGAGACACAGAATCTGAAGCAGGCTCCAGGCTCTGAGCTTGCTGTCTGCACAGAGCCTGACGCGGGGCTCGAACCCACAAACGTGAGATCTGACCTGAGCTGAAGCCGGAGCTCAACCGACTGAGCCACCCAGGCGCCCCCTCAAGAGTTATTTTATAAGTAGGAATTTGTACCTCTCAGTCCCCTTTCCCTATCTCACCCATCCCCAACACCTCCCTGCTCTGGTAACCACGTCTGTTGCCTGTATCAGTGAGTCTGTTTCTGTTCTGGTTTTTCTTTTTTTGCTTTTTAAAATCACATTTTTTGTGCTATTTGTCATTTTAATTTAATTATAACAATTATTGACTCAGAATATAGAGTTTTTTTTTTAATGTTTTATTATTTATTTTTGAGAGACAGAGACAGTGGGAATAGGGGAGGGTCACAGAGAGAGAGAGATAGGTAGATACAGAATGTGAAGCAGCTCCAGGCTCTGAGCACAGAGCCCGACGCGGGGCTCAAACTCATGAGCTGCAAGATCATGGTCTGAGCGATGTCTGACGCTTAACCAGATGAGCCGCCCTGGCGCCCCTAGAGTTCTTTATTTCTAGCATATTTCCATACTCTACTCTCCTTCCCTGCTTTGCCCTTATAATTCTTAATTCTGGCTCCCTTTCCAGGATTATCTCTATTTATTAAGCATCTTGGGTAAATGAAGAAAAGCCAAATTAGGCAGAGTTTTTCAGGGGCAGGAAATTCTTACTATTTAAGTTGAAAATCTTCATTTTACCAGACAGGCTCCTGGCTTAACTGACTGGCTTCTGGAGAATTCTGAAGTCACTTCTCCCTTTGAGTAACAGGATCTTTTTCCTAATTACCTATCTCTTGAGGAGTACCTAGAAATCAAGTTATATGAACCTTCATCCTGTTTTTCTCACGAGAAACTGGGCACCAGTGGGTGTACCCAGTGTAGCCGTTCTGTTTGATCTGCGCCTCTTTGTGACCAGTTTTAAATATTCTGACAATCACCTCTGTCCAGGAGCAAATCAGTGAAACATTGCTAGGAAATAACTGCTCTCTTTTCTGTCACCATGCTTTTCGTTTCAAACTCACCTATCTAAAGTCTCTCTTATGAATGTAAAGTACAAATCCATGATATTTTAATGCACTATTGCTTTAGCCATTATATTTTAGATATAACGTTAAAGAGGTACACTTAATTTTTATCTAGTTATGGGCAAAAGAATAAGAAAGCCCACTGGCTTTAATGTAGTGAAATATAATGAATATAATGAAAATGAAGGACTTGATTGTGGGGGCACCTGGGTGGCTCAGTCTGTTAGGCATCTGACTCTTGGTTTCGGATCAGGTCATGATCTCACGGTCGTGGGTTTGAGCCCCGTATCAGGCTCTGCGCTGATAGTGCAGAGCCTGCTTGTGCCCTCTCTCTAAGTAAGTAAGTAAGTAAGTAAGTAAGTAAGTAAGTAAGCAAGCAAGCAAACAAGTAAGCAAGCAAGTAAGCAGGTAAGCAAGCAAGTAAGTAAGTAAGCAGGTAAGCAGTTAAGCAAGCAAGCAAGTAAGTAAGTAAGTAAACAAGTAAGCAAGCAAGCAAGCAAGTATATAAATAAATAAATAAACTTAAAAAAAAAGACTTGATTATGCTCCTAAATGCTGCTTTTCCACGGTAAGAATGCTTATGATGGAGGATTAAGAATGCTTATGAATGCTTATGCTGGTTCCTAGTAATATGCTAAATATCTACACATTTACTTTAGCAACTTTTATTTATTTTTTGATACTTTAGCGACTTTTAAATTTTATACAGTTCCCCTTCAGAAATCGTTCATAATATCCTCCAATAGCTTTTCAGAATTTTATTTTGAAATTTTCACTTCAAAAATATTACAAGTGAGAGCCAAGTCCCATTTCAGTATGTAGATTCAGATGAAAGGAGGGAAGAACTCTTGCAATAAAAGAATCACTTGGAGGGGTGCCTGGCTGGATCAGTCAGTAAAGCATGCAACTCTTGATCTCAGGTTTGTGAGTTCAAGCCCCACCTTGGAAGTAGAGCTTACTTACAAAAATGTTAAAAGAAAATCATCTGGATGCATACCATAAGGAGATTTTAGGTACTTACTTGTCATCTGTCTTTCCTCCTAGACAATATATATTCCCTTTATGTGAAATCACACTATGGCCATAGACTTTGATAGGCAGTTTTTTAACTTCATTCCATTTTGCAGCCCTGCAATGAAAAGATGGTAGAATTTCTATGCTTTCAAAAACTTTTTCTATGCTTTCAGTTAATTCTACGTTCTAAAGCTATGAATATGTAATAGGCAGTCATATACCAGAATGCTTAGGAAACAGGAAATGTCATGCCAACTTACACGGGATCATAGCATAATACTGAATCCAGCGAAGCCTCTGTTTGAAGGTCTTTGCCTGCCACCACATAGATTTTGTCATCTACTTCTCCCAGACCGAAGAGACACCTGGCAGATGGCAGGGGCGGAAGTCCAACCCACTCAGATGCTATGTTATCAAGCTGAAAGAAAAATATATGAGGAATTGGGGAGCTTGTCAGAAAAGAATTATAGTTGTTCCAAAAAATATGCTATATTCTATGTGTTGGTTAGAATACACTGAGATAATAGGGTGCCTGGGTGGCTCAGTCGGTTAAGCCTCTGACTCTTGGTTTTGGCTCAGGTCACCATCTCACAGTTTGTGAAATCCAGCCCCGCATCAGGCTTTGTGCCGATGGCATGGAGCCTGCTTGGGATTCTCTCTCTGCCTCTCCCCTCCATCATAGCTTATATATGGATTACAAAGAAAAATGAGAAAATCTACTTGGTTTACCCAAAGTAGATAAAAGTATCAAAATCTGGAAAAAGAAAAGAATAAAGTCACTAGAGATCAGTTAGAACTGTGAGGTTTCTTAGGGGCGCCTGGGTGGTTCAGTCGGTTAAGCATCTGGCTTTGGCTCAGGTCATGATCTCACGGTCCGTGGGTTCAAGTCCCACATTGGGCTCTGTGCTGACAGCTCAGAGCCCGGAGCCTGCTTCGGATTCTGTGTCTCCCTCTCTCTCTGGCCCTCCCCTGCTCGCGCTGTCTGTCTCTCAGAAAAAAAAAAAAAGGAACTGTGAGGTTTCTTGTCAAAGTTTCTTCCCATGTTGCCTTGTTTAGGTTAAAAAAAAAGCACCATAAAACTGTTAACAGCGCACCGGGGAGAGAGAAGTTGTGACTGTGGGGAGGGTGTATGGTAGTGACCCCCGAATGCTATATTTAACATGCTCCCCAAGCCAGCATCCAGGACATCTGGCCCTGTCGCTCAGTCCACAGACACCTGGGATGTTAGGCAATACCTTTTTTCTTTTCTTCAAGACTGTGTAGGTTTCTCTCTGTTTTGCTTTATTATTTCTGACGTAGGCAGGTGTTCTAGCAATAACCTTGAAGGCTCTTGTGGGAAGTCATCGGAAAAACCTCTGTCTCTATCTTTTTAAAAACTTGTATTAGGAAGTAACTTGCTTGTGTTTGCTACTGCTACTTCTGCACGCCTCAGACAGATCTCTAGGTGCTGTGCTCTCGGGTAGGTGATTCTGGTGTGGTGGGCATCAGCTTCAGCACTTACTATTGTAATTTTATGTTTTTCCACTTTTCATTTTAGAACAGGAAGGCATGATAAAACTGCTTTCTGAAGGAGTGCAGTTACAGATTTTTCGTTCTCTCTAGTGCTATGTCTGTGTAGCAGAAGAAGGAATAAACCCCAGAATAATTGGATACCAAGAGTAGGTGCAGATAGTAAAGGCTGTGGTCAAGGGAGGGTCTCTGTAGAAGTCTATGTATATTTCACTTAATAACTTTGGTTAAAGCAAAGTACTAATTAAAACTACATAAGATGAGCAGTTTAATCCTCACATATGCATTGTCAGGTCTGCATTCACGAATTTTAACATCTAGGTTGTGATCACTAGTGTTTTCATTTTTGAAACATTATAATGTTTTCATTAATAAGGTAGTGTGTAGTATAGTAGAAATAAGAATGAACATTTATGAGGTTTTGACTCTGTGACAGGCTGCGTACTGAATGTTTTACACCGGTAATCTCGTTCAGTCCTCCAGGATTATTATGTGTTTTACAGATGAGAAAACTGAGGCACAGAAAGGTTAAATAATTGGCCCAAGCTCACAGAGTTTTTATGTGACATTCACATACAAGCTATATAGATCCACTGTTTGTTTTTTACAAAGGGGAAGAGCAACTATCATAACCCCAGATTGGGGAGTTGACTGCCCACGCGGTACAGCACGGTCCACATCGCCGTGCTTCCCCGAACTGGGGCACTTAACTACTGCAGCGGTAACAGTGGACTGCCTACCAGGCTCTTCTATAGATGACCTGTCAAGCTACTTAACCTGGCTGGCTCCAGTTTCCTCATCCTGAAAATCAGGGTTTGGACCTGGATTACTGTAAAATGAGATCCTGTGCAGAGATTTGATGAATCTATTAATTCTATGAAAAACAAAACAACACAAAACAAACAACCCTCTCTTATCCAGGTAAAAAAAAATTCTCATATTCTATTTATAGTACACAATCAAAGATCATATTACTAACTTCATACATTTTAAACAGATGTGATGAAGCAGAAAAACATAATATAAAACCTGAAATTCGCACACATTTTCTTGTAAGTCATAAATAACCCTTCTTACAGTCAGGTGTTTTTATCCTGGCATTTGTTGCACTATTTGTCCCTTTTAAAAGAAGCAAGGCATGGGCAATGACAGAGAGTTGACCTTTTCAGCTTTTTGTAACTGTTTTTGTAGCTATAAAGAGCATCGAACAGGTTTCTTGAACCAGGAATGAGAGGCCGTGCCCATAAAAGTAAGAGTAGTCAGTGATCGAAAAGAGTGAAATTTTGCCGTTTGCAATGTGGATAAAAACTAGAGTGTATTATGCTAGTGAAATAAGTCAGAGAAAGACAAATATATCATTTCACTTGTATGTAGAATTTAGAAAACAAAACAATGAACACTGGGGAAGCAAAAATAAGATAAAAACAGAGAGGGAGGCAAACCATAAAAGACCCTTAAAGACAAAGAACAACAAGCTGAGGGTCGCTGGAGGGGTTGGGGGTGGGGGGATGGGCTACGTAGGGGGCATTAAGGAAGACACTTGTTGGGATGAGCACTGGGTGGTTAAGTGATGGGTAAATAAATTCTGTTCCTGAAATTAAGGAACTAATCCATGTTAACTAACATGGATTTAAATTAAAAAATAAAAGAGTAGTAACAGGATAGAAGAGAATAAAGATAACACTAGTATTCCTTGATCTATGATTTCTAGATACCTATCTGTCCATTTGTGTACTGATGTCACTTTTACTTCCTAGATATAATTATTGCCTTTTAGGTTCAATTTGGCTTTTTTGAAATTTCACTGATTTTAAAGTTAGAGCTTAGGAAATTTTCTGACATGCATTCAAACGCTTAGGATTATAGGTTCTATTTTATTTTTATATTTCATAGTTAACATTCTTCAATGGAACTTTGAAAATTAAGAATGATTAGCATGTATATTACATTTTTTTAAGATTAGAAAAAGCTGGATAAGGTAGTATTTTGTGGAGGCACAGCATGTCACACCCTGGGAGCACGCAGTGACTACGGTATGACATTCTACACTTATCTTTGGCCTTTCCAGTTCAAGTGCCCATAAACCTCAGGCCACAAGTAGTTATGGCCTAAACAAACTCTTCTGAGCTAGCTGTAAGCTACAAAGTAGCTTAAAATTGACATTATTAAAGATAAAGTTTAAGCCAACGATTCTTTCATAAACTGATAAAATATAATGTGTTGATAATATGAAACAAACTTCAAACAAACTACAAAGAGTTTATTAGTTTGGAGGATTTGTTTTCTTGGACACTTCTGTGATTTCACAAAACAGATTAAATTGGAATAATGTCAAAGTACAACTCTGAACCAAATATATATGATCACTTGTCATAAATAATAAATCATCATAAATAAAAATTTCTAAATATAATTGATGAATTCAAATTAGTGTCACCTGTGTAGTTTTTCCCAGATAACCCAAGGTGTATAAATTAGGTTACATAAGTTCTATTCATTTTCAATAAAATTACATTTTAGGCAGTAAACATAAATAACAGATAAAATGTTACCCTTAAGAACTTCAAATCTGTTCAAGAAAACCTGAAAAAAGTCTGAAAATCTGATCAACTATAATTTTTGTAATGTGGAAAGCCCTACAATTTAGGGAAATTTAATAGGTTATAAGAGTCAAGTTAGGTTTTACCAAAACACTGGGTTTTGAAGCATTACAGTCACCATCAGCTATAAACTTAACATTGTGGGTAAAAGAGTATAAAGAAAAATCTGAGTCCTCACTTACACATTAATTAGAACTCCATTCTTCACCAAATCTTTTATTAGATATTAACAAGCAGTTAAACTAACTGATCTAAGTATTTCTGTCAGCTCTGGAAGCAGCAAAAGTGCAAGGGACCGGAATAGGACCTCGAGTAGAGGAAATGCAAGCAGCCTGAATAATTCACCCGTCAGGTAACCGGGTAGTAAACAGCAGGCTCTCCTTTATGCCTCTACTTTTATAAAAGTAGCCCTTCTCACCTGGAAGAAGTAGGACTGGAGAGGTTGATCTTTATTTTCTTCATCCACATATAGTCCTCCGACCACATACACCTGATTTTGTTGGGTAACTATGCTAGAATGATTTCGGGGAATCTGTTCAGCGAGAGCAGTGAGGTAGCACTCGTTTTCTGTGGGATCATAAGCCACGGCAGCTGTGTCATTCACCAAGAGGATGAGCTCTTTGACAAACATTCCATGCCTGGGAATGTCATTCAGGTAACCAGGAAGCAAATCTTCATCACCAACATCACCGTTCACTTCCCCAGCCCCAGCCTTCTCTGCAGTTTTGCTAGGTTCTGGGAGTTTGCCTGCAAAGGCATCTTTGAGAACTTTGATTTTTTTCTGGAGTTCTGGGTTGCTTTTAATTATATCATCTTTCTCAACGTGATCTTTAAAATATTTTTCTGTCATAAGACGAAAACGGATACAATCAAACACTTCGCTAAGGTTTTTGACCCTGTTTTCCTTGTCTGTTCGCACCCATTTCATCACCGCCTCAAAGACTGCTTCTTCCTTCTCCACATTTAGGCTGTCATTTGAAATGACTGAGATCAGTTCCTGCGAAGATAGTTGCATAAAGTCCTCTTCCTTACAAATCTGTACAAAGCGATCAGACACAAATTCACGGGCAGAGATAGCGAGTCTGGGGCAGTCAAGAAGAAGTCCTAATCTTAAGATGGCTAGACAGTTACCAGGAGCAAGTCTTTTCTGAAGATAAGAAACACAGACAGTGAACACTGAGGGGATCTGAAAGCGGCTGGCCAAGGCAAAAATATCTTGCACGTTTCCGTCGTTGAGATCAATACTGGCCGAGTACAGGTACTTGATGATTAAATCCAGTACAGCAGGGTCCACGTTATCCAATACCACCTCCTTTTTTTTCCCCTCATCGATTTCAGATAAAAAGTACTCACGGAAGTAAGGACTACAAGCTGACAAAATCAATCTGTGGCAAGGAAGACTTTTGTCACCTGCTTTTAGGGTGCAATCGATGAATTTTTTTTCATCCAGGAGATCTTTTAGACCATCCTGAAGAAGGGTGGATTGGTAAAGCCGCAGTTCCTCTGTGAGTTCCCGCTGGGAATCCATTTTGTGAGTAACCTGGGTGAGGAAGGGGACACTGAAGGCCTTAGCTCCTTGCAGCACACAGGTCTAGCTGTAAAAAGGCAGATCAGTGTGCTTTGCCCAGCTTGAAGCCTTTGCAATTTAATCCCACCAGCTAAATATAGATACCAACTCTAACAACGGGAATTTAGGAGAGCTGATTTGGAAAGAAGAGTTGTTCTTGCAGCTGTTGTAGATTGAAGGGAACAACTGGAACTTTTAATCACTAAGGAAACAGCTAAGAAACAGATTTAAACGGAGTGGAAAGCTTTAAAATACATAAAGCATTAGAACATAGGCCAATAAAGGCATGTTTAAAGAACTAACAGAATGTTTTATTGAACTAATAGAAAACTGAATCGTAAAAATGAGTCAGTCTGCTAAATATGGTCGAGTGGCAAACTCCTTGGCTGTCTGAATTAATAATGCAAAGGTCAAGAATATGAGGTGAGTTCATCTGAATACTCCTAAGCAAAATCCCTTTTCCAATAAGTGTTACATACAGATTTTTATTTTGTTTAAAAACAGTGGGATTTAGAATTTTCTTTTAGAAGGAAACTTAAAGACGTCTATTTATGTATTATAATTTTATTTTTAAGAACCTTCAATAATACTACTCCATAACTGAAATAATAAATACAGAGAAACTGCTAGTTTTCTAAGACATTCTGAATTATCTTTATTCTTAAGTGGAAAAGCCCTAATTTGTATTGAATTAAATCATAAAATTATTTAACTTATTCATATCCTGTCTTGCTCTACAAAGAATCTGATGTGGCAAACAATAATAAATCAAGTAAAATAAAGGCAAAAGGTTAAAAGGAATCATCAAGCCCAGACAGAAATAGAAATAGTTAAAAGTCAACACTAAGGAAAGAAAAAACTCAAACAATGTGATCACTAAAGATATTTTAAATGTTAAGATAACCTTTCATTAAATAAAAAGTTAAAATACAGATATGACTTCATGAAAACAATGTTATCAACAGATCACAGCAGACTCAGGAAGAAGTGCTTATGTCACCTGCATAATTTGGAAAACAAGACTATATAATGAAAAAAAAAGAATATAACTGAAATCATAATTTAAGTTCTTGATTATAAAAGAACACCATATTGGTTAGGGGATGCAGAAATCATGATCTGAAAAAAATTTTGATCCTCTGTTTTTCGCAGATGACATTATATACCTCTTCGTGAATTATCTTATTACAAAATTATATGGTCACATTTTCTGAAATCAGTGAGGCTATAGAAATGCTGTGTAATTTCAAAGTTTGGTATTCATAAAAATGCTCAAAAGAATATAAGCTCCATGAAGACAGGAATTTTTTTGGTTTGCTCTGTTCAGTGCTGTAGCCCCAAGGGCCTCATGTGCTCCATAAATACTTGTCAAATGACTAGATGTCTCCAGATCAGTGAATTATGTATTTTTAAACTTCAAGGTCTCTACCAATGAGTAAAGGTTTTTTCTTTTATTTTACATCACAGTGAAGTTAATGGTACCGTCAGCTGCTAAAACAACAGCTGAAAGAAGAGCTCATTGACTCTTTCTTCCATTTATAGATGTCACTAAAGGTTTTAACACACTAGAAAAAATGAACAGCTGCTCCCTTGTTTAAACAATAAATGACTCATTTCTCTCTACATGTAACAACTAACATTTGAAAAGATTAATGAGTCAGATGCAAACACCGTGATATGACAGTTAAGATTCCTTACTAGTAAGCAATTATAAAGTCTATTTTGCTTGAAAAACTATTTAAGTATATTCCTGGCAGCATTTTGTGACCTGTAGAAATTTTTCAAACAACCTTCCCCCCCCTTAATGTAGGTTGTTTATTATAGCCCCATCCTTTAAAAATGTACAAATCTTTTCCTTTTTATTTTTTATTTTTATTTAAAAATTTTTTTTAATGTTTTATTTATTTTTGATACAGAGAGAGACAGAGCATGAGAGGGGGAGGGGCAGAGAGAGGAGACACAGAACCAGAAGCAGACTCCAGGCTCTGAGCTAGCGGTCAGCACAGAGCCTGACGCGGGGCTCGAACCCATGAACGTGAGATCTGACCTGAGCTGAAGTCGGAGGCTTAAGCAACTGAGCCACCCAGGTGCCCCAGATCTTTTCCTTTTTAGATAAAGAAAACGATGTATAGTTTTTGCTCACTGATGTTTATTGAACTTAGGTTGGCACATAGTTGCACTATGTGTTTATGCTCTTACATACAGCTGCATCTCATCTTAAATGTTTCTGAAAACATGTACTCCTTTCCTTCTAGAGAAAGATGGCTCCTTCAGCTAATTTCAATGATTTGACAAAGGTTCCTTACAATTTTTTTTATACCCGAGCAGCAGCAAAAACACTGATGCCAGAGAAGTTGCCAAATCTTAGCTAACCAAGAAATCAGAGAATACTCTATTTTTGAAAAATTCAAATAAGTTTCAATGAGTACAAACAAGGAGAAAGTCGATAAATGAACTATTTATTTACAAACTATTTCCTTACAAAATAAAGGTATTCTTGTCAAATCTACATTGAAATTACTTATAAAATAGTGCCCAACGTATTACATAAGGGTTGATACACTTCAGAGTTAACTATAATTTTTAGTTTTACAGAAATGGTCACCTAAGCATGACAAGTTTAAGGGTCATAATTTATATTAGAGTTGGCTTAAGTTTGGAGCTCTTTGATAACTTATTTAAACCAGATTTTTATAATTAAAAAAGCAGTATTTTGATAACTCCATAAAAATAATCTTCTTTTAAATAATGCTTTCAAAACATTAAATGATGCTATGTAAATTCTTTATTAACCCAAAATGATACAGTCATTTAATATCTGCAGACTAATAATATACAAGCATTAGGTACAAAATAAACATATTTACAAAGTAGATACATTTTGATTATAATTTTAAATATAATTTTTAGAAAAGAGGCAATGAAATCTTAGATAAATGAGTTTTTCCTTAATCATTTAAAAAAACCCTCTTAAAAGCTTTTTCTGTAAGTGTACAAACTATTCTGTGCCTTATAGCAGGCAACTAGTATCTTTAATCTTGAGAT
Organism: Suricata suricatta; assembly: GCF_006229205.1. Classification (NCBI taxonomy): domain Eukaryota; kingdom Metazoa; phylum Chordata; class Mammalia; order Carnivora; family Herpestidae; genus Suricata; species Suricata suricatta. Next base: position 60,415,463 of record NC_043702.1, read on the forward strand.
ATCTTTAAATAGAAATCCAGCTCAACTCAAGATCAACTCATCACTTCCCAAAGTCCCTGTAGGGTGAATCCATCCTTCAATTTCTCTATTGCAAGCCCCAGTTCTTCTGAAAATACAGGTTCACGATCTTGTTGCTTTTTGTGAGACATGAGGATGAGATGGGAATAGAGAAGGTGGGCAAGGAGGAGGGAAAAAAAAAAACAAAAAAATAGGATTCACATAAGTTCTGTGAGTACTAAATGTTGGAATATAGAAAGTTTTTTTCATATACTATAGGCAAAATGTCCTTACCTTATTGCCATCAGCAAAATAAGCCTATAAGACAAAGAAAATGGTATTACACATACTCAATATGTAATAGGTCAGTGGACTAAGAAACAGGTAATTTATGAAACAACTGTGTAACTAAATATATTTCCCATTCTGTTACTATGTGTCTTCTCACCCATCTTTACTAAGCTAGTGGCAGATTTCACTTGTCAATCATTAGTAATGACTACAAGCTTTAAGCTCCAAAAAATGTGCTTTGTAATTAGTATATAATTAGCATTGTTAACTTAAAAGAAGATAAAAAAGAATGACCTAAAAGCTATAAAATTTCATCCCTACTTTTGGTTTAGAAGAAGATACTGGCAAAACAAAACAAAGCAATCAGTGCTTCGATGTATCAGCAAATGCATACTTTTGAGGTAGTAGTAGTCGTTTATAATGAAATATCTTACATAAATTTCGTACTTGTTTAAAAATATTTGTTCCTGGAGAGGTATGCTAGTCAGATTTATACACTACAATATATAGAAAGCATTATTATTATTCTGGCTATTAAAGCTAAATAATATAAATTTGGAAACAGAAAAGCCCATTGTTCAAATATCATTTTTAAGATAATAGACCAGTAAGTTGAAGGGAAGTCCATCTCATAAAGATTAATTATAGAAAGTAGAGATTTTAAAATAGTTTAATTACGATTTAACATGTTCTATTATTCTGAGCTATGAAAAATCTTTCACAGATCTGAAATCCTCTAAATAATTGTGTTCACAAACTATTTCCCAGTTTGGTAATTTAAAAGTAGTTTCACACAAAGAAAAAGTCCCTAACTTAAAAAAAAAATTACTTTCCAACTTATGTTTAAGACAATTCTCAAAAGTCTCAAGTTCTACAGTGTTTCACATACTTAAGCCATTACTTAATTAAATATAACTCAGATTTAAAAAATCGTTTTTAAATCTTTAAAAAGATTTTTAGTAACTCTTTTTTGTCATGCTCACCACAAAAGCATCCGTGTGGTCATCAGAGTCTATTTCTACATCATCTTGAATCTGCTCAACTGTCAGAGCTTCAAGGGGCTGTGGCTAAAAATCAGCAGATGTTAAAATTCATCAAGGAGACAATATCAAATAATTTTAGTAAAATGTGCTGTGAGAACTGTAAATACTTGTAAAAGGATAAAACAATTGCAAATGACTCGTCTTAGAAAAATCACTGTGTAGTTTATATTGTTTACTTATTTGTGTGAGTGTGTGTGTGTGTATGTGTGTGTGTGTGTTTGTGTGAGTATGAGTGTGAGGGAGGGAGGGAGGGAGAGAGAGAGAGAGAGAGAGAGAGAGAGAAAGAGAGAGAAAACAGGGGAGAGAGAGCAGGGGAGGGGCATAGAAAGAGGAAGACAGAAAATCCGAAGCCGCTTTGTACTGCCAGCAGAGCCTGAAGCAGGGCTTAAACTCATGCGCCACGAGATCATGACCTGAGCCGAAATCAAGAGTCAGAAGCTTAACCAACTGAGTCACCAGGTACATCATGATTTATATTCTATTAAAACTACCTTGAGTAATAAATCAGTTAAACTTTAAGGGTTTAAATATGAAGTCAATGTCATAAAAATATTAAAATGACAAATTTACATTTGTCATTTACATACTTAATATGACAGAGATAGCCTTAAAGAAAAACACTCTTGTTGGACTTTATCTGATTTTCTTTCACATGTTTTTAAAAAAACTATGTTTGGATAATAGCAAATTTTCAATTTTCCTCACAACTGAAATGAACTATGATTTGCATGGACTATTCTAATGGTAAAGCAGAATAAAATGTGCTGGTATTCACTTTTCAAATGTTTTAGTATCTTTGGTGTGTTAGGTACTATGCTAGTACTACCAAGGGTAAAAGGTTCCTGGCCTTACCCACAAAAGGTCTGTAATCTCATGGGAGTGGAGCAAAGGATAAAACACAATTACAAATAACTAAACATATGAAACATCCAAAATTGCCATTTTTATTAGTCCCAAATGGTCCAAGATTAACATGATATGGTTTAACTAATGAAAAATAGCTGTAACAAATGCAATTTATCTATTATAATAAGAATGTATATAGACAGCACAACTTCTGGCTTGTGAATCCCAGAAATTTTCATGCTGAAAAAAGTGGCATATAGTTAGGCCTTCAAAGACCCTAAAGGATGAAGATGATTTCCACAGGTAGGACTGGGGGGAAAGGTATTCCTGGCAAAGGGGACCAGCATCAGCCAAGGTGAGAAACCACAGGCTGTGGCTGAAGAATGATGAATAAACCAGTGTGGTCGGATAGGAGTCTCAAGACACAGGAGAAGCTGGCGTGGCGATTGTACTGAAGCTCAGGGAGCACCGTTCACACCGCGTTTACCATGTTCTCGTAGATGAGCAGTGCACAGGCTGCACAACCAGACATGGCGGCTGTGCAGATAGGGTAGGAAGTGTAGATCGAAATGTAGACTGGTGTTTAATACCAGCCCACAGAATTTAGACTTTATCTATACTATAGGCAATCGGCGGGAGAGGTGTGTAGGGTAGAAGTGCATTGCTTGACAAGAGTGACCCGATTCTCTGAGGATAGCCTCAATGTTTCAACCACATTCACAGTTGTGTAACTGTGTATAAGTAACTTAGCCTAGCCAAGCCTCAATCTCCTTAACTGTGAGATAAAGATAATAATACTGGACTTCAGAGTACTGTTGGGAGGATCAAAGTAAATGATGCCTATAAAGTTCTCAGAGCAGTGAATTGGAACAGTAGGTGTTCAATGCAGCCATTCAACATCTATGAATATTCACTAAGAGCCTATTATGTGTTAGTTCTGATTGCTGGGAATACAGTGGTTAAAGAAAATAGATGAAAATCCCTGACTTCGTGGAGATTATTTATAGTGGAGAAGACTGATGAGCGTTACCAAAAATAAAACAAGCAAGCAAGCAAGGATAAGGGACAAAAAAATGATGGAGGATGCTGTTTTAGATGGTAATCAGGGAAGACCTCCCTGAAGAGGTGGCTTTTGAGTAGGGACTTACATGAAATGACAAGACTGAGTTATTATGACTGGCTATTATTATGTACTGGGGGTCAAAAAAGAAGAAAAGAGAAGAAATGAGAAACAGAGAATGGGTAGGAAAACTAACGTACTGAGTATCTCTCATGTGCATGGCATTTTATGGACATGATCAATAACTTCATGAGAGATATTATCTTCATTTTATAGTGAGAAAATTATAGCTCAAATTTGCCTAGAATCACAAATAAATGGTGAGATTGGGATTAAAGTTGGGTTTCCAGGTTCCCAGGACCATGACTGTTCTACAACATTATTGTGCAAGGAAAAGTCATAACAGTAATTGTGGTTTCAGTATAAAGAAGGGGATAGGGAAAGGGAGGAGGCTGCATGATTGACTGTGTGAAATACGACAGTCAGGAAATCTCTGAGGTTTTGAGCACGACTGACTTTGACAATGCTAAAAATAAATAAATAGATACATCAGTAGGATGGTGCTGTTGAGAAAAATGATAGCATTTTAGGTATGCCAATTTTGAGGTATTCAAGTTCCAGTGTATCTTGTAGATTTGGAGAATTATTTACTTACCTAAATTATTAAGATAAACTTTTAAATGAGAAATTCAATTTATGTTATTTGGAATGCTCATTTGTGTGAAAATGTTCATGAACATTTGCAGCCATGGTAATGTGAGAGAATGTGTCAAGGTCAGAAAAAAAGGTGTGGAAGTCGTGTACAGAATTGAGTGTGGACGGAACTGGAGGAGGCCTGACATTGCTGAGGAACGCACAGAGAAGGCTGAGTGAACGGGAGAACGCTGAAAAGTGCGGGGTGGGAGGAAAACAGAAAAGAATGGTTAAGGAGATGAAACACATGAGCGCACGTACAATGCAGTCAGCAATCCGGAGAGAAGTTTCAGCTGGAAGGCAGGGGGGTATATACAGAATATTACAGAGAGAGAAAAACCACAGGCATGGAGTGCTACCGGGCAACAAGGGCCTGGCTGAAGTCAGAGGGTGTGGTCTTGAACTTAGCTGTCCAGCCCTACTTCTTGATCTTCTCTGGTCACGTGCTGTAGTCCAAGAGCAGAAGAGATGGATAGTATATAGGCTGTGTGATGTGGCTCAACATGCTGAGTACCAGCAGGGACCCTGTTGAAAGAGTGGTGGCAAGGGCACCAGTATACAGTGAGAACCCGAGCAAAATAACAGACAGCAAGGGCACCTGTGAGAAGACTAGTCAGCGAGGGCACCAGAGACTGTGCCTCTGGCAAGGGTCGCGCTGACAGAACAGACAGTGGGGACATCTCGGAGGGAGTGGCCGGTGAGAACACCAGTGATAGAACAGATGACAAGGGTCCCAGCTGGAAAGGCTGAAGAATAAAACCAAAGGAGAGAGTTCATATACCTGGAGAGCACAGTGGGTTTGGGGCAAAAGCCAGAAACCGTACAGAAAGCGAAGAGCAGACATATGAACATGATATTCACAATATTTCCTAACTGGCCCGTCAGAGGCACTGAGGAACGGAACAGACCTGGGCCCTACTGCTGGAGCAGACTCCTAAAGGTGCTATATTGTGTGGCCCTGTGGGAAGAGCACGGTATCTGTAAATCCTGTAAGGTTTGCCCAAATGCTAATGGGCGACAGAAGTGGAATAAAAATCAGAGAGCAAGAGACTGAAGTCTGTCCACATCATAGGAGCCCTGCACATGGACACTTCTCTGAATAAACCGCTCACCTGAAGGGCAGGAATGATGATGGAACAGCAGTGAGCAGACAGGCGGATGGCCACAAGGTTGTGATGGCCGAGAGGGTCGTGCTCACTGAGCAGTCTGTACATTCATCATTTTAAACAAAGTTCAAAATTAAATTGTACACATGCGTTTATGTCTTAATTTTATAGATGGTGTAAAAGCAATTCAGCATAGTCTGTATTGTATATACTGAACTAATTACCTTTTCTTCCATCTCATAATCCACTCCAAATATAGGACTGGCAGAATAGACTTTGTGAAGTGAGTTGATTTCCTTAACTGATTCTTGTAGTTTTTCCACAGGATCTATTTTAAAGCCAAGAACATATCCTCCACTCTGTAAGAAAAAAAAGGAAAAAAGAAAAAACAAGCCTGGGAATGGTATTTATAGTATATGATAAACTATAATTCTAATGTCCTTATTTCAGAGCACCATAGGTAAGCCGATTTTTTTAATTAAAATTTTTATAATGAAAAATTTAAAGCACGTACAAAAATAGAATAAAAAGTACAATAAGCATCTATGTAGCCATCTCCAACTTTGACAAGTAGCAATGTATGGCCAACTCTGTTCCATCTTTAACCTCTGTCTCCCCCAAATCTCCTCCCTTTATCCACTTAGGATTATTCTGAAGCATATCCAGGTATCACATAATTTCATCTGTAAATATCAAAGATGATACTTTAAGATTAAAAAAATACACTGTATATTGTGATGACCAAGGAAACTAAGGTGTTCTTGAGCTAGACCTTGAAAAAGCAGAAACCATATATTAAAAGAAGAAAGGGAATGGCCTAGCTGAGGCTATCTCCTAGAAGAATTAGGAAAGAACCTGACCACGACAGGCTGTTGTTGAAGAGTGTTAAAAAATTAAGTAGCCAGCGGCTGGCTGGCTCAGCCAGAGAAGGCTGTCACTCTTAATCTTGGGGTTGTGAGTTCAAGCCCCATATGGGGTATAGGGATTACTTAAAAAAAAAAACTTAAAAAAAATTAAGTAGCACACTGTGAAAGGTGGGAGCATACACATTTGGGTTCAAATTCTGGTTTTACAACAAATTTACTAGCTATCTGATGGTGGGAAACATACTTTCCTTAATCTTTTAAGCCTCAATTTTCTAGCCATAAAACAGTTATCTAATTGTATTAAAGACAATAATGTATACATGACATTTGATACAGCTCCTGGAAACATAGCAAGCACTCAGTAAATGGAAGCTACTAATCTGCAGGCCAAGGGGAAGGAGTGAGTAGACATTTATATTTAAACTTAGAATTTAGGGAGTGCCTGGGTGGCTCAGTCGGTTAAGTGGCCAGCTTCGGCTCTGGTCATGATCTCACAGTTCGTGGGTTCAAGCCCCACGTCGGGCTCTGTGCTGACAGCTAGCTCAGAGCCTTGAGCCTGTCTTCAGATTCTGTGTCTCCCTCTCTCTCTGACCCTCCCCTGCTCATACTATCTCTCTCTGTCTCTCAAAAATAAATAAAAAACATTAAAAAAATTTTTTTAACTTAGAATTTAGAAGAGCAGTGATTTTACAAGCAAGTAAATATTTTATTTAAATGTATTTCTGCAAAGAATTGGCCTAATGGGACACAGCAATTATATTTAGATATGGTAAAATCTGCATACGGTAGTATAAAATCTCAGGGTGCATGTGTTATATATTTGTATATATCTGTGTTTCTCAATGACATTCTTGTGAATCAGACCTGAATCAAAACCTATCCCCACCATTTACTAGTTGTGAGACTGTGAGCAAGGTTCCTAACTTCTCTAAGCCTCAGTTTCCCTGAATGTAAAGTGGGGAAAAATAGTGACTATATCATAGGGTACAGATTGAGATAATCAAATCAAAAGTACAGTGACTTAACTCTGTCATTAAAAATGATAATCATGGGGCACCTGAGTGGCTCAGTCAGTTGAGTGTCCAACTCTTGATTTTGGCTCAGGTCATGATCTCACAATTTGTGAGATGGAGCCCGGCATTGGGCTCAATGCTGACAGCTCAGAGTCTGCTTGGGATTTTCTCTCTCTCTCTGCTCCCCCTCTACTCTATCTCAAAATAAATAAACATTAAAAAATGATAATTATAATGATGATAATGGTTATGTGTGCCCAACAAGGAAACATAAGCAAGGTTCTTCCTTATGTGGACAGTTACTATACAACTTTAAACTTTTCATATAACTTCATGTTATAGCTAATATGCTTCTTGGATGTAAACTGGTTACTATATAAATAAAACTAAAAATATAGACTGTCACATGGTTTAAAAATCTATTAAAGATTAATACAAATATAAAATATCTTACCTGCTGAGAGCTTTCTATGACAAGAGCTAAACCAAATTTTGAATCTCTGATCTTTATTGAACGCTAGATGTAAAATGAAAAAGAAAAAAATGCATATTTTTACTATCCAATAGTAGTGATTCCTTAACACAAGTTTTTCAACTTCTACAAAATAACTACTTTTCATAATCTAAAAAAAAAAAAACCAGAATTCTCCCTCTTTCCTTCATTACACTCCCACTGAGATCAAGTAAATGAAAATGTTCATACTAGAAACAGGCAGAAAATTTGTTTGGTAATAAAAAGAAGACATCTCTGAAATATGCACAAAATTATCTGACTCAAATATCCCCCACAATCAGGGAGTCCACAACTTTTCTGAGTATTTTAAACCAAAGGCAAGCAATCTTTTAGTACTGGAGAGCCAGCATCTTTTGTGGTTCCTAAGGCTGGGTTAGATTTTAAAAGTCACATGAATATGACTGTCCTGGTGACAGACTGTGATGATATCAGATTGCAAGTTGTTTGGACCAGGCTGAAGTCATTCCAAAGGCCATTTTTGGTAACTGTATTCTTCAATAACAAAAAGTATCGTATTTGAAAAACAAAAAGCACAAGGTTGTTTACTGCTCAGTAATTTTTTAGTATAGTAGAGTTTAGGTCAGGCAACATATGTAACATGTAAACGCATATAAATCAGCAATGAACAATATAAACACCAGTTTATCAAATACCTAGGCAGAGTCTATCTTCCCAGCCATGATTATAAATTCTTATATTTCTTTAGATGGCCAGAAATCATTTCCTTCCTATCAGTTTTTATGTTATCTGTTTAATGTGTTGCTTTTCTCCACCAGACTGACAACTCTGTGAAGGCAGGAACTGTGTACTAGCTCATGATGCTCACGATTATATCTCTAGCACCTAGCACAGAGTGGCTGCCAAATATTTGGCAAATTAACAATCAGATATTTTAAAGTAACTCAGAAATCAAACCATTTGGAAAAAGGTAGGTTTGGGAATAGTTTGCAAAGAATCATCCTTCTTGTAAACCCAGAAGTCTTTTAAAAAATGACATTTTCCAGATATCACATACATTGTGTCTATTCAATAAATAGTTGTTAATGAAACGGCTTAGTCCTAAGACTACTCAAATCCCACAATAAGGGTGATTATCATAGGCAAATCACACAGGATTTTCATTAACTGTTTTTACGTTCCACCTAATATGCACGAGAATCCTATATGTAATTTCCTTATGTAAATCAAATTCTTCAGTTTATCAGAGTTTACTATTTGTTTCACTGAATCACATACTTATAGCAGCAACAGCAGAAGATATAAAAAGAACCGACTTCACTCTCAAAACAGACTGGTCTCAGATGTAGTTAGTTCTTATTCTGGATTTTAACAGCTTTATTGAACTTAAGCTAAAATCTTTATCGCTAAAAACCATCATGATTCCTTTCACCAAACCTGTAGTATGAATCTAGCTTGTATTAATGCTGTATCTTTAAACAGTGAAAAGCAGTTCATTCACAGAATTAAAGAATTCATTCGGTCTTTAAAAGCAGAAAAGTGTGAAGACAGCCAAAACAAAGTGTGTGGAGCGGTGTGCTTAAGACTTGCAAAGAACCACTATACATCTACTTCACATGAAAAGTTATGGAAAACATTAAACATTAGTAGCTAATGCCCTCTGACTGGAATCTAAGAAAGATCCATCTGAGAGAGAGAGAGAGACAGAGAGAGAGAAAGAGAGGGAAAAGACACATCTTTCTTTAAAAATTTAAAAATCCTGCATATATCTCTCTTAACAGCAAGTTGATAATGGTGGAGTTTCCCTTGAATGTAAGGACAGTTGGGTCTTTTCTATGCTGAAATTGTAAATTCTCAACATTTTAAAAGTCTGCTCTCAGCTACACTGCTGCCACTTAAAAAGAGGGACATAGAGGGGTGCCTGGGTAGCTCAGTGGGTTAAAACACCCGACTCTTGGTTTTGGCTCAGGTCCTGATCTCACGTTCCGTGGGTTTGAGCCCCACGTCAGGCTCTGTGCAGACAGTGTGAAGCCTGCTTGGGATTCTGTCTCTCTCCCTCTCTCTCTACCCCTCCTCTGTGCACTCCCTCTCTCTCTCTCTTTCAAAATAAACTTGAAAAAAAAAGGAGAGAGATACAATTCATCTAATCCTGAAAGTTCCATTAACTACTGAAGAGAAATAATTTATTCTACATTAAAACAAGATCACCAAAATGCATGCACTTACAATTTGCAGATATGGTATGCTGACGTTAAAACTGTCATTCATATTTGCATGCCACACAATTCTCACATTGGTAATAAAAAAGGTTCCTAAATTTCCCTGTGAAAGATGAGAGATACATCAGTGATCATTTGTTTGAATACTTACTCTTTATTTTCTAAACACCAGAATAATTCTGATTATCACAATAGCAGAGAATACCAGAATTGAGCATCATGGAGTACTGATGACTTCATTATTAACGAGTCAGTACGACTAGATGACTGAGAGCCTGGATTCTGGAGTTAGACTCCAAGCATTATGCCATCAGTATTTACCAGTTGCCTGAGCACGAGTAGATTTGTTCTTGGTGCCTTGTATCAAATGTAAAATGGAGATTTGATTAAATAATCCCTATAAATACAGCCCTTATCACAGTGTATAGCATATGGTAAGAATTCTACAGTGTTAGATCTTATTAGGGCTACTGTTCAAAACCTGGAGTAAGTTAAGACGAGGGAGTTGTGGTAAGAGAAGACAAAACACATGTGATAACCCCATTAGTCCATAAGAGTTGTTTTATGGCTCTTCAGTGCTAACTATGAATCAAACTGTTTACCAATTACAGGGCCCTTCAACATCTACTCAGAATGACTTCAAGATGATAGCTAAAAATATCTTTTAAAAATCTTAATAGCATGGCACCAAAATTAGCTGCTTCTACCATTTATATCATAATCTACCTCCACCTCCTCCCCACCATTATACTTTGAGGTTGGGCATAAAACATTAACTCACAAACCCAAAACCTAAAAAGCCCTCTTCTGGGATGAGCAGGTTTGAAACATCAGAAAAGACCACTTATTGGGGCACCTGGGTGGCGAAGTCCATTACGCATCTGACTCTTGGTTTCGGCTCAGGTCATGATCTCACCATTTCATGGGTTCAAGCTCTGCATCAGGCTCTACTCTGGCATCGGGGAGCCTGCTTGGGATTCTATCCCTCTCTCTCTGTCCCTCTTCCAACTCACACTTTCTCTGTCTCTCTCTCAAAATAAATTTAAAAGAAGACCACTCATTTCTCAATTAAAATTAAGTTAATAAACATATGTATAAGTATATATATTTTACTCATCCACTCTCATTTTATAAGAAATTGTTATACAAAAAATTTCAGCTCCCTTATTCCTGGCCCACATTCCATTAAACAATACTAAGTCTAACTTTATAACGAGTAATTATTTATGTCATTCTTTCCTCTTATTTTAGAAGAACAGAACAACTTGCAATATTCCTAAGGATTTTTTAAAAGAATAGGAGGGCATATTTTATTTTATTATTTTTCAATAAGCATAATTAGGTTGACAGTAACATCCATATTTTCAATAAAATATTTCTGATAATCTTGAACATTTAATTAGTTAACGAATGTGGTGTGGTACTAGATGGTAAAGATCTAATTATGAACAGACTAATTCCACCCATACCCTTATAAAGCCTACAAGCTAATGTGGGGGTATAGACAAGCTCTGTATTTTAGAGCAGGAATAATTTGAGGTGGCAATTAAGTACAGACTGCATAAGCAACACAAAAGGAAGGTTTCAGAAAGTGACATCCTGGCTATGACCTAAAGCAGGAGTTTATAAACTACGGTCTATGGGACAAATCTGGCCTGCTGCCTCATTTGTATGGCCTATAAGCCAAGATTAAGTTTTACATTTTTAAGTGACACATGAATACTATATGAAATTGAAATTTCAGTGTCCATAATAAAGTTTTATTGAAACACATGCTCACTTGTTTATGTGTTGCCTATGGCTGGTTTTATACTACAGTCAAGTCAGAAGTTATGACAGAACTAGTATGACCTGAAAAGCCTAAAATATTTACCATCTGCCCTTTAGAAGAAAAAGCTTGCTGATTCCTGATGAGGAGTAGTTATTTAGACGGAAAGCTGTCTATACAACCATTATCAGAGTTTAAAATTAGAAAGTAGGGGCGCCTGGGTGGCTCAGTCGGTTAAGCCTCCGGCTTCGGCTCAGGTCAGATCTCATGTTCGTGGGTTCGAGCCCCGCATCAGGCTCTGTGCTGACAGCTAGCTCAGAGCCTGGAGCCTGCTTTCAGTTCTGTGTCTCCTTCTCTCTCTCTGCCCCTCCCCCTCTCATGCTCTGTCTCTCTCTGTATCAAAAAATAAATAAAACATTAAAAAAAATTAAAAAGAAAATAAAATTAGAAAGTATTTGTAATTTAAATTTATGATTCAATCTTTAGCAAAAAGTTCTTCATTCAACCGCCATAGCTTTACCTAAGTTGTAACACACACAAAGGATGGAAACTATTCTTAGTAAGATACAAATTTTTCTCTACAAATTAGTTTGTTACTTATTCCAACTATTTGTTGCCTGTATGCTTCTACTGGTCTTAAGTGCAGGCGCAAATGAGAAGTTACAATAATAGATGTAGGAATCACCAAATGAGTTATATCTTTAATTCCATAAAGGCCAGATTAAAAGGCTTCCATGACTATCCACCCCACGGCTTTCCTCCATCAGCATGAGTTATCAAGATTGGAGGGTAGTGCAGCAGAGGGGAAGACAACAGCTCTCAGATGAACCAGATGTGGGAGGTCACTTAATTTTGGGGGCCTGAGTTTTTAATCTATAAGTGAATGGAGACTGAACTTCATAATCTCCAAGGTCTATTCCAGCTGTAAATTCTACATAGAACAAATGTTGCTAAAAAGAGCACAAAACCATAAAAATATGAAAATCAGAATATTATTTTATATCAAGAGCTATAATGCTATCTGATTAGGAGAGGTAATACTTAATTTTGACAGAGTTATATGAACAAACTCAATGATAAGTGAAAAATTAATTACTAAAGCACTGACCCAAAAGGTTCATTAGCTTTTTGCACAATACCTGATCACTGGATAAATTCCATACTCCATTGATTTTATCATATACATGTTCTTGTGGTAATAATCTTAGTTGCTTGTTTTGAATTAGTGCACTTCTCAGCTTAAAATCACGATACATTTTAGAAGTTTCATATGCTCTATAAAAAAGAACAAACAAAGACTAACCAACCCTGAAAATGTGGTTTTCCTAGGTTATGTTTACCTATCTACCAAAATATGCAGTTGTGTTTTAATTTTTTTCTAATGTTTTTATTTATTTTTGAGAGAGAGAGAGAGAGAGAGAGAGAGAGAGAGAGAGAGAGACAGCGTGAGCAGGGGAGGGTCAGAGAGAGAGGGAGACACAGAATCTGAAGCAGGCTCCAGGCTCTGAGCTAGTTGTCAGCACGGAGCCAGATGCAGGACTCGAACCCATAAACCGCGAGATCATGACCTGAGCTGAAGTCGGATGCTCAACTGACTGAGGCACCCAGGTGCCCCCAAAATATACATTTATTAATACTTTATGTACATCACTCAAGCAATTACTATAATAAATTTCAAGTTTTGCTTTTCAGTAAGTTTTGGTGGTCAATGTCTTTTATAGGCCTTACATTTTGGTATAGTATTTATAAATTTTGTCTCAGTAACCTATTTTTAGATGTCTGATTTTTAAGACAACTCATATACAGCACAGTTGAGAGTAAACAGATTTTCTCTCTAAACTGAAAAAAAATCCTTACCTGTAATAGACACGAAAATTATTTTCCCTATCAAAATGCTTCCTTCCATTTCTGTTTTAGTCAAAGGCACCATTATTCTTTTGACATAAACAGGAGTCCAATTACTTTTCTCATTGCAGCCTGCAAACATTATGATAACATCCACCTCTATATAAAAAATTGGAATGAAGATGTACCAACTCCAAAAGGGACCACACACATATATACACACACACAAATATACATATATACATGCACACATATATACAATATAAAATCCGTCCTAACTTTTCTTCTCTATGCCTTCCTATTGACAAATAATAATTTTCTTCTGTATTTCTGTAATATAATTATTCTGTAAATAATTCTGTATTTATTAGTAGTTTTAATTAGTTTTATTATACCTTTTTGTATTACTTTATTATAACATTTGATTAATCCTAATTTTACTCCACAAAATTATAGGCTAATTTACTCATTTAATAAGACTAAAGGGTTTTCTTAGCCTGAATAACTTTAGAAGCCATTTACATAAATCATAATATTCATTGTTAAACTTGTGATTTTTTACTTTAAGTAATCTAACCTGTAAATTGTGAAAGAGGAGAGGCGCCTGGGAAGCTCAGGTGGTTGAGGATCTGACTTCAGCTCAGGTCGCAACCTCACGGCTGGTGAGTGTGGGCCCCGCACGCTCAAACTCTCTGCTGTCAGCGCAGAGCCCAGCTCGGATCCTCTCCCTCTCTCTCTCTGCCCCTTCCCTGCTCACCCTCACTCTCTCAAAAATAAATAAACATTTTAAGAAATTGTGAAAGAGGAGGATTTGAGCATTTGGCTATAAAACTTAATCTTCTTTAGTGCTGTAATCATCAATGTTTAACCAGTTAGAAAAATGGAAACTATTTATGCTGTGAGTTATTTGTGGGGGAACTCTTATTTTTATAATATTGAGGAAAAGCAGTTTCTATGCTTCCTTCATACTCCTTTTCATATTATATCTTTAAGAAAAGGAAACTAAGAGCTAAGGTTTATGTATATGTCCAACAAAACTGGGACTTAGGTATATGTCCAACAGAATTTGAAAAATATTCATAATAGCTAAAAAGTAGAAAAGACCCAAATGTCTATGGTTTGTGAGTAAACAAAATGTCCATATAATGTAATACTATTTAGTTATAAGGAGTGAAGTACTGATACATGCTACAACATGGATACACACTGAAAACATTACATAAATGAAAAAAGTCAGATATAAAAGGACACTATATTGTATGATTCCATTTATATTAACTGTCTCAAATAGGCACATCCATAGAGACAGAAAGTAAATGAGCGGTTGCCAGGGGCTATGAGGAGGAGGGAAGAGGGAGTGACTATTGGGACTACAGTACTCTAAGGATTTCTTTCTAGGGTGACAGAAATATTCTGAATTGGATAATGATGATGGTTGCACAATCTTGTGAAATACTAAAACTATCAAACTGTAAACTTTAAAATGGTAGATTTTATGCTATATGAATTATATATCAAAAAATTTAGACCACTAAGTAGGTTAAGAAATCATCGAGGTGCCTGGGTGGCTCAGTTGAACATCCAACTTCAGCTCAGGCTGTGATCTCATGATTCATGGGTTTGAGCTCCACATTGGGTTTGCTGCTGTCAGCGTGGAGCCTGCTTCAGATTCTCTGTCTCCCTCTCTCTCTGCCCCTCCTCGCCCATCAAAAATAAATAAACATTAAAAACTTTTTTTAAAAAATCATCAACAAACTGCAAAATCAAATAAAAACTAGGAAATTAAGAAATAAATTTGCAAAATATATAACAGATGAGAGCATAATGAAGAAATTTATAAAGCTATAGATATGCAAAAAAAAGAAAATTTCGACATCACTAGTAATAAGGAAATGCAAATTAAAACAATAATATATATATTCCTGTGTGTGTATATAAAATCATGTATATGTATATTTTGCCTGTCATCTTAGCCAAGCTTTAAAAAATCATAGTACTTAGGGATGGTTAAAAATAAAGAGCTAAGGTGCTCACTTCGGCAGCACATACACTATAATTGGAATGATACGTAGAAGATTAGCATGGCCCTTGCACAAGGATGACATGCAAATTCGTGAAGTGTTTCATATTTTCTGCAGTTTCTTAGTGAAGTACCACTCTTTGCAGATTAGCTTGGAGGAAATGATATGAGTCAAAGCACATGTGGCACTGAATAATGAACTTGTGATAATTTACTAGAAAAAATATTCCTTAGCAATCTATGATATGAGAATGAAGTTGAGTGACACCTGAAAATCTATGTGCACATATGCTGTTTCTACATAGTTCAGAAATGAGAAAACGTCAACTGGCATTTCCTTATAGGATAAAAAAAAAAGGGTGCCTGGGTGGCTCAGGTCATGATCTCATGGTTTGTGGGTTCAAGCCCCACATTGGGTCTGTGCTGACAGCTCAGAGCCTGGAGCCTGCTTTGGATTCTGTGTCTCCCTCTCTCTCTGCCCCTCCCCTCCTCATGCGCTCTCGCTCGCTTGCTCTCTCTCTCTCTCAAACAAAGATCGAAAAAAATTTTTTTAAAGAGCTAACATAGTGAAAAGAATTTAATAAATAATAAAACCAAAACAACCACACACAAAAACAACAACAAAACTTCTTAGGGAAAACACCCAGACATGCCTTCAACTGCTAGAAAAATAACCTTTTTAATTTATTAACTGAATTGTCCAACTTGGTTATCTAAATTGAATGAATTCTCTATTTCACTGTCACTTCCTTGGTAACTCATTTAATAGACTCTTCAGTAGAATTTCTTCTTTTAATTTTTTATTAAGTTTTGAGAGAGAGAGAGCAAGCAAGCAGGGGAGGGTCAGGGAGAGAGGGAACACAGAATCTGAAGCAGGCTCCAGGCAATGCAGGGCTCAAACCCATGAGCTGCGAGACCATGACCTGAGCTGAAGTTGGATGCTTACCTGTCTAAGCCACCCAGGCACCCCTTCAGTAAAAAAAATTTTTGAATCTTCAGTAGTCTTATGTGTTTTACAAATACTTAAAAGTGTTTATTATAATGCAATATGCTCTTCTATATATCTTCAGGATATTGTAATTTCTTGAGCTTGGAGGAAGATAGTACCACACTTATAAACTTTATCCTCTAAAGCTCTGTATCATAGAATCGCTTTAAAATTATTCAATAATCCATAAGTATTACCATACCTGTGTACTGCAATCACAGAAGTAAAAAGTCTAGGACTTCCAGGAACCAAATTTGTAAATATAAACTCAAAACGAGTACTGTTACATTTTGTTAGTATATAAAGAGCTTCAGTTTGGCCTCGTAATTTCTGTAAGAACAAGTTTATTTAAAAGTTCAGATTTTAAATGCAATTCTCATTCACAGTGAAAACAAAGCCCAACCTCAAATAGTTAATTTTTCTTCACTACATACAATTCAGTAGGATTGTTTAGACTTACCGAATTAGCAGTCCTTGTTGTAATGCTCAATATGCAGTTGTAACCGATAGCTAAAATCAAGCAAAGAATTTCAAGAACATGATAAACTGAGGGAAAGTAAAAACGTCTCTATATGTAACTTTAAGTTTTAAAAATTAAATACATATAAAATGCTTTAAAACATAATTACAAATTTAAGTTAAATAATTAAAAGAACTAGAAAATCCATTCTGCCTCTGCACAAATAATGTTCACAGCATGGGAAAAAGGAAGTTTGCTTCTCTAAAACCTATATTGTATTATTTACTGAACAGCTTAGCACTCAAGAGAAAAAGTCTAGCTGGATAATCTAAAATAGTTTTAAAAAATAAGTAAAATGAAACAACACAATGGAAGGTTGCACTTTTATTAGAATTTAGATCTAATTCTTTGGGATTAGTTGTGATTAGTTGAAACAGGTCATAACAAATTGTCAATGATAAGTAAAGAACAAAACCAAAAGCGAAACCATTCGGTGTAAAAGCACTAATCTCATGTCCAAGAGACAAAATGGACAGACTGAAAAACACTTCTTTTGCATAATGATACAATCTGCGGTTGGTCTAGGATTGTAAAGTTTTTTTTTTTTAATCAACTTAAATTTTCCATATATTTCATGGTACAACGTTTTTGGTATCAAAAGCCACTGTGCAAGTTCATTTGACAAAGTATTTTTATTCCTTAACGTTATCTAACAAAAATACTTACAAAGATTGACTCTGGGTAATGCCAAAGAGTGCCAGATAATTCTCAAATTTGTTACTAAGAGTCTCCCTAAAAGCAAACAAACAAACAAAAAAATAGGTTACCTTAGGTAAGGACCCATTTTTGCAGTAGACAGAGGTGGGCATAGAACTTCTGGCTCAGTATCAGCAGTAATCCTCACAGATGTTTTTATACCTTTAGAAGCTGAACATGTTTATTGTTCATATCTATTCTATATAAAGTACACAGTGCGTGATTTGGAATCCCAGAGAAACAAAATCTGATAGTTACAGAGGGAATACAGGTATTCAACGCCAAAAGCTTGGTTGAATTCAAATTAAAAGAAAGAACTGTGCACTGGGTTTTTGTCTTGGTGGAAGTTGTTCTGATGGGGTCCCAGCAGGTCAAAACTGCACAGGTGAGGGTGAATATGGGATGATATGATCACAAACCCAGTCAGTGAAATCACCCTTCTCAAAGGACTTTCACATACACACTAATCCCTGCCATAGGAGTACTCTCTTAACAGTTCTCATTTACATGAGCCACACTTATATACTAATTTTTCTTGTTTGCTATAAACAAAACGTTTTATTGCTCATATGAAGTAATGGCTAGGCTGAAGTTTGCTTAGGGCTTTATGCTTTTCATTCCTAGCCTCAGACTGACATTCTTACACCGAAACATGGAGGTAGTGGGTCTCATGAAATAGTCATCCCTATAAATACTCTGAGGAAAAAAAAGTCAAGTAAATCTGAGCATGGCAAACTATGTGTTTTACAGATTTATAATGTAATTAGCATATTAGGATAGCTTTGAGATATCCTGAATAAAACTCACTTAACTGTGTTTCTTCAACAATATTTCTTCAACAAATAATAACCACAGAATTCTTTTGATGCATAATCTATAGCCAGGTCATACACTTTCCTCTCTGAAAACCCCTTCCCAAACACCAAAATATAACTGTCCCTGTTTTTCCTAATTTCCCAAACATTGAAATATGGCTGTTTTATTCTCATACAGCTTCAATGTGTAAAACTAATCTGATAATTTCATGTCAGGCTATTTACAGTTTAAATGGATTAAAAAAAAAGAAATGGATTAAATGTGCTAATCTTTGGGGGTATTTATAGTTTGGTGTTTTTTTTTTTTTAATGTTTATTTATTTTTGAGAGAGAGAGCGCGCATGAGTTGGGAAGGGGCAGAGAGAGACGGAGACAAAATCCAGAGCAGGCTCTGAGCTCTCAGCATAGAGTCCGATGTGGGGCTTGACCTGAGCCAAAGTTGGACGCTTAACCGACTAAGCCACCCAGGCAGCCTAGGGTATTTAATTTTAACATGAACCTCCTGAACTTTGTAATGCCTTAATTTGGTCATTTTAAACCACTGGAAAGGAAGGGAAGGAGATGGCTGGAAAAGTCCCCTTCTCTTGTCTACCTTCTTATTAACCAGAAGGTCTGCACACTCCTGTAAAATGCCATTTTCTGGGGGAACTGTTTCTGAGATGTGTACAAATATAGTTACTTTTATTAATAGGAAGATTTCAGGAACTCTGAGGGAGACTTCTGGCCAGGGAGGTGTTTTGCTCTCTCTACTCCAAAGTGCTAGTATATGATTCTGTACTTAGCACTCAGTGAATTGAAAAATGTCCCATTACCCATAGTCTTTGTCTGGACTGGTGGACGGACTGTCACATAAGAGTTCCTGCCAGTCTGTATGAGAACAACCAAACATTTTCAGGGCTTCCTTAAGTTAATTCAGGTTTGTCAAGATCTAGCTATCTAGAGATTATTATTCCACCCTCAAAGGCACAAACTAAGACTTCTTATTTGCTGTGAAATCTTCATACCACACTCTCACCTGGGCCTGGCTGACACTAGGAAGCATTTCATAAATGCAATCTAACCAGTCTTTTAAAAATGGGCCCTTGGGGCGCCTGGGTGGCTCAGTCGGTTAAGCCTCTGGCTTCGGCTCAGGTCAGATCTCACGTTCGTGGGTTCGAGCCCTGCATCAGGCTCTGTGCGGACAGCCAGCTCAGAGCCTGGAGCCTGCTTCCGGTTCTGTGTCTCCTTCTCTCTCTGCCCCTCCCCCTCTCATGCTCTGTCTCTCTCTGTATCAAAAATAAATAAAACATTAAAAAAAATGGGCCCTTACCATTGACGGGATGTGCCAATAGGCTGGTAATGACAGGTTCCCTTCACAGAGAAGAAAGGCCCACAACAAAACCTGAGGACATACCACCCCAGAGCAGACCAGAAGAAAGACCCAAAGAGCAAGTGGCCACTTGAAAGGCTGCAGTGAGCATGTTCTGCCAATAAGGGTTACTTACTGTTCAGTCTCCTTATCTGTTCTGCTAAGGGTTATTCTTCCTTCTCGAGGATTTACTGGTCCTTCTTACCTAAGTGAGGTCTGCGCTCCTTTCCCCCCACTTACTCATCTCCTGAATAAGAGATTTATGACCCCTCTTCTTAAACCTCCTTTCCCCTAAAAAGCCTTTTCAGATCTACTAAGCTGCCTACTCATCCTCTATTTTTTTTTTTTTCTTAAACAGCAGTAGTGACGCTTATAAGACCTGGTCACTGGACATGGCTCCATGTATAGCTGTATGAAACCTGAGAGTTTTCAGAGTTCCAGCCTTTGGGATTTGGTTTGGGGTGGGAGGGACTTGAGAGTCCAGCTTTGGCTGCTCCTCAGTGACATATGTAAATGTCTCACATGATTTTTCAGTGTTTAACCTACAGGGGGACCTGGGTGGCTCAGTCGGTTAAGCGTCCAGCTTCGGCTCAAGTCATGATCTCACAGTTTGTGGGTTTGAGCCCCGTGTCAGACTCTGTGCTGACAGCAAGCTCAGAGCCTGGAGCCTGCTTCAGATTCTGTATCTCCCTCTCTGACCCTACCCTGCTCGCACTGTCTCTGAAACACACACACACACACACACACACACACACACACACACACACACACAACCTACATACAGGCTTCACAATACAGCACTAAATTTGCATTCCATATGTCCATCTCCAGGTGTCGGTCTTGGGAAACTGTGAATTACTCTTGGAGTTCTTAAAAGGAAGCATGGCTCCAGGTAGCAAAGCTATGTACGACCTACTTATGTTCTACTACCTCATATTCTTTTCGTGGGGAGGCCGGTTCAAAAGCCAGATCTATCCCATGCTCTTCAGAGACAGGGATCCTGGAGTGTTAAGAGTTATGTTGGAGAAAGCTGATGTCAAAACTGGGGTTTACTGAAGGACCAAAGTTCTCAGGAAAACCTGTATTCCCTGTGTAACGGGTTTTATACCTATTCTTTCTTCTCTTTAATTCTGAGACAAGTCTTATGTAGATTTAACTACTTCACTTTCACAATTATATTTACATATAATGTTTCATATCTTATTCTCCAGCTAATATGACTTAACATTTGTAAATCAAACCAGAAATATAAAAAAATTAGGAAATATACTCACCTCTATCCCCATTATTTCCTTTGGTGTCTTCAATGGAATCTAAACAATCAATAAGGGCTTCTCCAGGTCTTGTTTTCATTTGTCTAAAATAAATATCAAGGCTTTAATTTTATAGCTACAACCATACCCACTTACAATCTAGTTAGAGACAGGAGAGACATATGCATATAAGACAGCCAACAGTATAAATGATACAGTACCAAATGCTCATGCATTTGAAAATAAGGTCTTGGGGCACCTCGGTGGCTCAGTCAGTTAAGTGCTTGATATTGGCTCAGGTCATGGTCTCATGGTTCGTGGGTTCCAGCCCGGCATCGGGCTCTGTGCCGAAAGCTCAGAGCTTGGAGCCTGCTTCAGATTCTGTGTCTCCCTCTCTCTCTGCCCCTCCCCTGTGCATGCTCTGTCTCTCTCTCTCTCTCAAAAATAAACATTTTTTAAAAAATGAAAATACGGTCTTAAGACCTTCTAGAACCTGGAGATCAGTGGGGCCTGGAGTGACCAGGGACATGCCAAAACTCAGAACTAGAATGAGAGGTAGGATTTGGAGAAGAGAGTGAGAGAACCCATGATTAAAGATGAGAAATAAAAAATGATAAGGGAATGTAGGAAGATTGGTCTGGCTGGAGAAGAAGGTCCATGTTAAGAGGTAGTGAGGGGCGCCTGGGTGGCTCAGTTGGTTGAGCGTCCGACTTCCGCTCAGGTCATGATCTCACAGTTCATGGGCTCGAGCCCCGCGTCGGGCTCTGTGCTGACAGCTCAGAGCCTGGAGCCTGCTTTGGATTCTGTGTCTCCCTCTCTCTCTCTGACCCTCCCCTGCTCATGCTGTGTTTCTCTCTCTCCCAAAAATAAATAAAAAACATTAAAAAAAAAAGAGGTAGTGAAAAATGTATGCCACTGCCTCTGAGTGCTAGTAGGATAGGTATGAGCTCTGTCCTGTGGACGACAGAGAACCTCAGAGGTTTCTGAGTAGAGGAAAGGAGATCAGGCAGTTATGGAAGGATCAAGCTAAAGAAAAGCATCCTCAGGACTTGGTAAACAATTAAATACAAGGAATAAAAGGAAACTGGAGAAGTTTGCTAACTGACAGAATGCATCTAGAGAGTTCAAAAACAAAAACCTAGCAGAATATGTGGCACAGCCTTCTAACACATTCTCCATAGAGTGGACTTAATTACCTACTGAAAATGCAAACACAGTCATATACCTTCCCTGGCTAAGAGTCTTCCATGTCATCCTACTGCCTAGAAAATGGAGTCCCAGATCCTCAGCTAAACATTTTATGATCTGGCTCCTCTCCCTTTCTGGTTATTCCTCTGTCCTCTACCTGCCAACTCTGCCTTCTAGCCAATGATGTTTGTACTTCCAAGACTCTGCTTCTAATGTTTGTTTTATTCTTTTTCTTCTTTCTTTCTTTTTTCTTTTTTCTGGAATACTCTCCTTATGTCTACCCCGATAAGGCTGTGCCCAAACTTCAGGGCTGAACTCAAATATTATTTCTTTAACGTCTTTCCCACGTAGAATGAACTATTCTGTTTTCAGGGCGGCATTTACCACATTAAAAAACAGTAGTTGTCTATGTGTATCTCCTGCACTAAAATGGGGGGAGAGGTATCATTATTTCTAGCCAACAGGACCATTAAGTAGCACATAGTAAGCACTTGATAAATATTTCATAAAGTGGAAATGTTCATGCAATGGACCTTTGTTTGGATTAAGAACCATCCAAGAATAAAAGAAAGTCATAGAATGTGAGCAATATGTAACTGTCGTTTATAATTTTATAAATTCCCTTCCCTCACAAGTTCTTAAAGGATCTAAGACCATGTTAATATTAGATACCTAGCCACAAGTAAGCTTGAGAAATTAATATTTCATTTTCTATCCAAGGTTTTGTTCATGATAAGGAACCATAAGAAGTGGCTAAGAGGCTTCATATCATTAACCCAAGAACCTTAGCTTTACTGTTTTCCAACAGTTAATATCCCAATGGGCATTTTTCCCTCTGGACTTTGGGTAAGAAGATACTATGTTCTCGTTAAGGCATGAAATTAAAAAAAAAAACAAAAAACCCAAGGCTTCTGTTGAGAGGTTCCAAAAGGTAGCTCCTTCTTCCTATTGGTGATTTAAATCAACAAGAAGATGGAAACTTATTATGGAAATAAAGTTTGCGTGGTTAGGACTTTTGGAAAATGCTTATTCCCACCTCCCTTGTTTACAGACGAAGAGGCTCGAGCTCAGAACGGTGAAGTCTAAGGACTCACAACGCGTGTCAGTATTCCAGACCTAGTTAGAACCCTGCGCTCCCGAGTCCCTGCCAACGTTCCTCCACCACCCGACACTGGCACCCCAAGCTCACTTGGGTATACCGGAGGCCCAAGCCCTGGATGGTCCTGGACGTTATTTGGGCTCAGCCTCCTGATGGGTGCCCGGGGCCAGGACGCGGCCACGGATCGCATAGGCCTGAAAGGCGTCCGGGCAGCGGCGGGGCGAGCCCGGGGTCTCCCGGGGAGCGGACCAGAGGCGCAAGCCTCCTCCCGCTCTCGCGAGGCCGGGAGCAGTGGGGGCGCAGGCTCCTCCGGAAACCTCGCGGCGGCGCCCTCTACAGGCCCCGGGAGAGACTCACTTCGAGGAGACGTCGAAGCGGACATCCCGGTCCTCCCAAAGCGCGTCCAGCACCGACATGGTGACCGAGGCCCAACGCTGGCACTCTCGACCGCGGCGGAGGCCGAGTCGCGTCTCACTGGTTCCAAGGCAACGGGTCGCCTCTGTCACGACGTCTACGGCGGGCGCCGAGAGCCAAGCTTCCTGAGGTAGAGTGCGCGTTTTCCCCGGGCCTGTGGCGTCATTAAGCGGATTTGAGGTTCCGGGCGGGCTAGGGAGGTTCAAAGAAGCCAAGCTGGCCCCGGCCCAGGAGCGTGTGCTTGATCTCTGAGCGACTTTCCTAGCCTCCAAACACACATCCTTAAGCCATTCCACCCTCTTCCTCCATATTGCTACAGTCAAGAACTGTAGACTTAAAACTCCGAATTCTTCACCTGGCCCCGCCAGAGCTGGCCCTCGCACCTGTCCTATCTTTTGCCACCCTCTCCTTCTGCCTACCTACCAGCGAGCCAGGGCCCCCTTTCTCTGCCTGAACTCTCTTTCCCCAGATTTCTGCGTGGCCTGTCCTCTGTCACTTAAGTCTCAGCTCAAACGTCAACTGAGGCGGTCCCTGATCTGTCACTGTACCCTGAGCCCCCAGAGGACAAGGCCTGATCTATCTAGTTCACTCTGAACAGTGCCTGGCACAGAAGGCACTCCATAAAACTTTTTGAATGATTCAAGCCAGTTCCTTTCCTCAAATTATGACAATTCTTTAATTCAGTGGTTTTCAAAGTGTGATCTGGGGATCCCTGGAGTTCCTTAAGATTCTTTTAGGGCACCCACAAAGTCACATTATATGACAATAATAGGAATATCTTATTTGCCATCGTGGCTCTCATTTATTCGTTGGATGTACAGTGGTGTTTTCCAGAGGTATGAGAATCTAGCTGTCTTCTATGAAGCCAGACATTAAAAAGTTTGCAAAAAATATAAAACAATGCTACGCTTCTTATATTTTTGGATAATATAATTATTTTTTAAATCGTTATGTGTATGTTAATATGTAATGCGTTTATTACTTTTTAATGAATCAGTAAATGAATTCTTAAATGTCTCATTAAATACCAATAGATATAACCCATATAAACAAAAGCTCTTTAAGGTCCTCAAAATGTTTTTAAGAGTATAAAGGGGTCCTGAAATCAAAGGTTTGATAACTGCAGCTTTAATTTATCTAGCGCTCCTCTGTATTAGGCTCTGTCTAAATACTGGAGACATGGAAGACTATAGATTTCCTCACATTAAAGAAAGTAATGGAGACAGTGGAACATATGGTGGACACAAACTAAGGTGGCCCCCAAGGAGGCCTATTCTTGCATAATCCTCTCTCCGGAGATGTGGAAGAACCTGTGACTTGCTTCTAGCCAACGGAATATGGCAAAGGTGATGGGATATAAAAGTGATGGGATATCATTCCCATGATTATGTCCTTACATAAGACTTGATCTTAGGTGACAAGACTCCTGCTTGCCTTGAAGAAGCCAGCTGCTATGATATAGCCTTGAGGGACAGCAGCTTCCATCATACAGACGCAAGGAAAGGGAACTTACCAACAATCTCCTGAGCTTGGAAGCAGATCTTTCCCCAGGAAAACTTCTGATGAGGCTTTTGCTTCAGGAAGCGTCTGGATTGCAGCCTGGTGTGACTATAAGCAGAAAACCTAGATAAGCCCTGCTTGGAGTTCTGATCTACAGAAACAGGGAGATTGTAAATGTCTGTAGTTTTAAGCTGCTGAATTGGTGGTAATTTGTTACATGGAACAATAGAGAACTAATACAGGTTGTGGTGCTACTCTAACAAGTAGCAGAGGCTAAGACCAGCAAACTTCTGTTAGGAAGCAGACTGATGACTCCCTTGCAAACATGTGCTACCTTTCATGAAAAGGCAAGGTTGGAAGTTTTGAACTGGAGTATCTCTAACTATTTTCTTGTGCCTGGCCCAGTGTTTTGTCATGGGGATGTTGGGGACAGACACTGGTCTCTTTAGTTTCCCATGTCTGCCAAGAGGATTTGTGCTTCAAGGAACTGTACTTAATGGATTATACACAGGAGCATTATTTGCACCACATATAGATGATTTAGAGGATGAGATTATGGATTTTGAGCTGAGGGTGTAAGAGGGGAACCTTGGGAGGAAGCACATTTTTTTTTCCTTTGGGAGGAGCATGAATTGTTGCGTGGCAGAGGACAGAATTCTAAATGCGCCCTAAGATTCCTGTCCTCCTTATATGCATACCTTATCTAATTCCCTTCCCTTGAGTGTGGAAGAATCTATGAATATGAGATTTTGTTATATGGCAAAGATGAGATTTTGCAGATGTTTGATGTCCTTTGAATTCATCAAAAAGGGAGACTATCTGTGGTGGGCCTGATCTTATCAGATGAGCCCTTAAAGGAGATATTTTTTTTCTGCTGGCTTTGATGAAATTGTAGCCAAGTCTGTGAGAAAGCCACATGGCTAGGAACTGAGGGTAGCCTCTAGGAGCCAGTGAGAAAACAGAAACTCCAGCCATCTACCCGTGAGGAACCGAATTCTGCCAACAGCCTGAAAGAGCCTGGAAGTGAACCTCAAGCCACAGATGAGATCTGAGTAGTATGGTAGATCATCCCACTGACACCTTGATTTCAGGTGAGACCCTAAGCAATGAACCCTGACTCACGGAAACTGTAAGACAATAAATTTGTGTTGTTTTAAATTTCTAAGATTGTGTAATCTATTTTATGGCAATATTAAATTAATACACTGACATCACAGTACGACTTTCATAATAAAGACTGAAATGAAAAACCACTTTCACTGTGTTTGTAACTGGAGATTCATATTCTTTGTTTCCCAGACTTTCTTTTCCTCCTGGCTTTGTAAGAATATTTTTATGCGTATGTGTTTTTACTTTTTAAATAAATTGTACTGAAGTATAATTTACATAAAAATGCATCTATTTTATTTAGGTGTGCTCCTCGGCGAATTTTGACAAGTGATCCATGTAATCACTCCCATATGAAGTTATAGAACATTTCTGTCATCCCAAAAAGTTTCCTGTGCCCTTTTGCATCAATTCCAGGTCCTACGAAATCACTTGTTTGCTTTCTATTATTCTAGATTGTTTTCTTTTTTATTATTTTATTGTGGTAAAATTTTTCATACTGTACACTAATTTTAAATGTTCTAGTGTATAAATTGTATAATAAACTATATGTATTATATATGTACTCTATGATTTCTTTTATTTGGCATAATTTTTTTTTCTTTTTCAAGTTTTTGTTTAAAGAATTTTTTAATAGTTTATTTATTTTTGAGACAGAGCACGAATGGGGGAGGGGCAGAGAGAGAGGGAGACAGAATCTGAAAGAGGCTCCAGGCTCTGAGCTGTCAGCACAGAACCTGATGCTGGGCTCAAACCCATGAACTGTGAGATCATGACCTGAGCCGAAGTCGGATGCCTAACTGACTGAGCCACCCAGCTGCCCCTCAAGTTTTTATTTAGATTCAAGTTAGTTACCATACAGTGTTATATTAGTTTCAGGTGTAGAGTGTAGTGATTTATTCCATGCAACTCCCAGTATTTGGCATAACGTTTTGAGGTTCATCCATACTGTTACTCGTATCAATAGTTCATTCCGTTCTATTGCTGTCTTATATCGCATTGTTTACATATGTTGTACTTTGTTTTGCCTTTGGACATGTGGGTCGTTTTCAGTTTTTGTCATTAATAAAATTACCAAGAACATTCATGCACAAGTCTTTTTTTGGTGGATGTAAGTTTTCATTTCTTTTGGGTAAATATACCTAGTAGTGGATTTTCTGAGTTATATGATAGTTGTATGTTTAACTTTTTAAAAAGGTGCCAACTGTTTTTCAGAACAGTTATATCACTTTACATTCCCACCAAAAATGTATCTCTGTTACTTGTCTATCTTTTTAACTTTAACCATTCTAAGCTCATCATACATTTCCCCCTCAAGCCCTTAACTTTGCTTTTTGGATATAAATATCAACAGGTACTCTTTTTTTTTTTTTTTTAAAGAAGTATAAATAACATATAACATTATCTTAAAATAGGAGTTCTTGAAAGATGTGAGCAGGCAAGCGTAATTCAACAAATGGAGCTATAACAACTGAATATCCATATACAAAATAAAGGAAACTTATGGGGAAATTTTCCTCACCCTAGATATAAAATTTAACCTAAATGAGATCATAAACGTATATGAAAATCCAAAAGTATAAGACTTCTAGAAGAAAACAGAAAAAAATCTTTGTGATCTTGGGCTGGGAAAGATTTCTCAGAGAAGACATAAAAAACCATAAAATAGAAAAGAAAAAAGTGATAAATTTCATTAAATTAAAAACTAAAAACTTCTGTTCTTTGAAAGGTAAACATTAAAAAATGAAAAGACAAGCCAGAGACTGAGAGAAAATGTTCACAACATACTTATGTAACAAAGGACTTTACTCTTACAAAATTCAATTATAAGAAAACAAACAATTGCATTTAAAAAATGTGAAATGACAGTCACTTTACAAAAAATATTTACAAGTAGCCGGTAAGCACATGACGTGATACTCAATACCATTAGTCATTAGAGAAATACAAGTTAAAACCACAATGAGATGCTATAAATTTTTTTCTTTTCTATTTTCTGTTTTTTTATGTCTTCTCTTCCTTTATTTTGTATATGGAAATTCAGTTGTTATAGCTCCATTTGTTGAATTACTCTTGCCAGCTCACATCTTTCAAGAACACCTATTTTAATATAATGTTGTATGTCATTTATACTTCTTTTAAAAAAAAGAGTACCTGTTGATATTTATATCCAAAAAACAAAGTTAAGGGCTTGAGGGGGAAATGTATGATGAGCTTAGAGCCTAGTGCAAGACAATGAGTAGCTTGGGTAGCAAAGAAGCAGAGTAAAGTCAAAACAAGAATAAAAATTATTCATTGCGTTTATGTCACTGAGTCATTGCTTCTTCTCTCTACTCCACGCATCTCCTTTCTAAAATGATCACTTTTTTAAATGTTCAGAGTTCATCATGGGTAATGATAATCTTTCCTTCAAGGTGTCAGCTTCTCCTTTTTATATGTGTTCATAATATGGTAGATACCCAGTGGTTGGTATTCTTTCTGCCAAGAAGATACATCTTACTAGAAAGACATTCAGTAAGCCAAAGTATATTTTATAGCCTTAATATTTACTTATTTATTTAAAATTGTTAAGTTTATTTTGAGAGAGAGAGCATGAGTAGGCTAGGGGCAGAGAGAGAGATGGACAGACAGAGAGAGACAGAGAGACAGAGACACAGACAGAGAGACAGAGAGAGAGAGACAGAGAGAGAGAGAGAGACACAGAGAGAGAGAGAGAGAGAGAGAGAGAGAGAGAATTCCAAGCAGATTCTGTCAGCACAGAGCCCAATGTGACACTTGAACTCACAAACTGTAAGATCAGGACCTGAGCTGAGATCAAGAGTCAAATGCTTAACCAACTGAGCCACCCAGGCTTATAACCTTAATATTTAAAAAATCTAAAATCCAGAATTTATATAACATAAAATATGCATTAGCGCAAATATTTTACTCTGTTCAATTAGATGTCAATATTGATTGAAATATACGTCTATCTTAAAATTTTTGCTCTTAGAAACAACTTTCCAAGTCCAACTACTAAATGGCTACTAAGCAAAAAGATTTTAGAGGAATAAGTTATTATATTTGTGCTTTTCCAAGTGTTTGATCTGTTCCTTAACTATGATCTATGCCTTAACTTCTATGTGAAGACAATCATTATATATGTGTCACAAGTTACTGAGTAACATTTATCACAAACTGTTTTTTAAATTAATTAATTAATATTTAAGAGAGAGGGAGAGCACATATGAGCAGGGGAGGGGCAGAGAGAGAAAGAGAGAGAGAGACAGAAAAAGAAAAAGAGAATCCCAAGTAGGTTCCATGCTGTCAGTGTGGAGCCTGACGTGAGGCTCAATCCTACAACCATGAGATTATGACCTAAGCTGAAATCAAGAGTTGGATGCATAACCAACTGAGCTACCCAGGCACCCCTACAAGCTCTTTTAAAATGTAAAATAGCTACTAAATAGCTTTAACATTACTATAAAATTTTTTATTTTGAATTAATCTGTATACTGAAAAAGTAAAATTCATGGCATCCTTTGTTCTTTTGCTGAACAAAGATTTTCTTACTATAAAGAAGTTGTGGAATCCATTTAAAGATTTTAAGCTTATGCAAAATAAAATGAACCATTATGGTTTATCTAGAAGATCTTCTGTGAGAGGTATTCCTAGACATCTTAGAGGATGCATTAAGAAATGATGTTTTCTTATATCACTAAAAAGGAATGTACTGCTTAGCAACTGGGTGAAACACAAAAATTCTCAATTTGTGAACATTCATCAGCAATTAATATATGCTGTTAAGAACAGTGTGCCATGCTTGAAAACTTGCTCATTTTTTCAAGGTACTGCATTGAAAGTAGATGTATTTCTTGATCAGGTAGGTTGAGTTGAGTTTAGTGTAAAAGGTTGGCAGTGGATTATGCAGAGGAGGTGAATCTCAGCCTTAATGGGGACAGCAAAGGGTAGGGTAGGAGAGAGAGGCAAGCTGTGGACCCCTCACCTCATGTCTTCCTATGTAGTTTTCTTGGTAATAGCTACAGCACCTCTGTTTTGATGCTACTAGTAATAGGAGGTATCAGACCTCTTCCCTTCTCAATGTTAACAGCCTCATGGACCTCCAATCTGGCCAAATTGGAAACAAACCAATGACTCCAAAGTGAATCACCCTAGTTCTGTTCATCATACTTTGGTGTGTTTTTCCTCAGCTGTAAAAGGATGAATTCTCTTTGTCATTATTATTATCAAGCCAGATTACCCCAGAATTCTAGCATTGCGTCTCACTATTTACCAATGGCCAGGAATTCTGAACAATTGAACTGATTCCTACTATGTAGCTGTGCTTTTCTTTCTGCTAGTCCTTGCCTGGACACATCATCCTCCCCAATCTAAGTGTATCAGATATCAAGTTATACTCTAAAATTAATATTTATATTACCACAGCCTCTACTAAATACTACAGTGGGCAAGCCACTGTATATTGACCATTGTTTCCAAAGTGATAGACATTTTTGTGGCAGCCACCTTACCAAAACTAAGTATAGTCATTTATATCCATACTATTGTACAATTGTATTACATTGCATGACCTTGATCTAATTTGATATACATCATTCCTGTGTATCTTCCATATAAAAAACAACAAGGAAAATGTCTGTAATTATGTATATTTCATTATTAATCATTTTTATAAAACATTTTACAAATGTTTTAAACTCACACCTCCAACTAGATTTACTGTGCTGCCCAAAGTTATTTTAATAGCATGCCATTAACAGTACATAGTAACACATTTAGAAGGTTATTATTTTATTTTACAAGATGATTTGTACACTCAAATTGAGCTTCAATGCTCAATGGGCTGATAAAATAGCAATTCCTCACAGCATTAAACATAAACATTATGAATGGAATGGGTTTAATTGTTACTGTTCTTTCATGTAAGTCCAAAACACAAAAACAATCTGATGACGTTGGAGCTATTTACAGTACATTAACCATCAGGTTAATTTTAAAGTATAAAGAGGTTATAGAAAGAAGAAAAACATTATTGCCTCTTTCTTAGAATTTCTATTATCTGCTGATTGTAACATAACTAGTAAAGCTTAGAAAATCCATTTTGGAAGCTATACTATTATCTGTACTAATAAAAAAAGTAAACAGTATAAAAAATGCTTTCCAGAAGACTGTCAGCTTACATACTTTTAGGATACATTGTGAGGGGAGGAGGAGAATAGAGGGAGAAGAGAAGGGAAGAGCCTGGCAATTTCCACATCATAGCAGAAGGTCACTTGAATGACGTGGGCATTTAACTCTGGATTTTAAATTATCTGTAGAATTATGACGTAAACCCCATTCATCTCACAGAACTTTACAACACAAAGGCTTTGTGTGATTATCTCTCCCTGGGTAGATACCAGAAAGCGATGCCAAATTCCATGGCTCAGAACAGAGCCAAGGGGGTTGTGAAGAAGGGGTCCATCCATAATATTAACTAACTAATTCAGAGGAAGTCAAAGGTGGGAGCTGTAGGTGACCATGAGAAGATAAGCCCTCTGAGATATCACAGACATCTTGGGGACATTACTGGATATTGTATAGAATGTGGAGTGGATGTTTCAGCCAACCTTATTTTTTAACGTTTATTTTGAAAGAGAGAGAAAGAGAGGGAGGGTCAGAGAGCGAGAGAGGGAGAGAGAGAGAGAGAGAGAGAGA
Organism: Suricata suricatta; assembly: GCF_006229205.1. Classification (NCBI taxonomy): domain Eukaryota; kingdom Metazoa; phylum Chordata; class Mammalia; order Carnivora; family Herpestidae; genus Suricata; species Suricata suricatta. The sequence continues at coordinate 60,447,327 of NC_043702.1, forward strand.
GAGAGAGAGAGAATCCCAAGCAGGCTCTGCACTGTCAATGCAGAGCCTGACGCAGGGCTCAGTCTCAAGTACCGTGAGATTATGACCTGAGCCAAAACCAAGAGTCAGACCCTTAACTGACTGCAGATACACATATATACACACACACATATATATCCCTAAACTGAGGCAAATGCGTAAAGAAATAAAAGGGATTTTTACACATTTTAAAATTAAATTTCTTTACATATTTATATAATTCTGTGATGTAGGTATCAAATAATCAGGGCTTAGATAATAGCAACATGACATTACTGATAATGCCAACCTTGATCACTTGATTAAGGTGGTGTCTGCATGAGGTTTCTCCACAGACAAGTTACTATTTTCTCTTTCCATGCTCCATTGTTTGGAAATAAGTCACTAAGTCCAGCCCATACTTAAGGGGAGGAGAATTAGGCTCCATATCCTAGAGGGAGAAATATCTATCTTTACTATTTGGAATTCTCTAAGAAAGATTTTCCCTTTTCTTTCATGTATTTATTTATGCAATCATTTATTTATGTCAGTATGAACTCATAAATATTTAACTTATTCTCTGGTTTATAATCCAATCCAGTAGTCATTTGTTTTGTTGCTCAAATTCAAATGCTTTTTAACTCACTCACTCACTCACCTCACTCTAACGGCATATGTGAAAGAGGAGCAAACATAATAGGATTCTATTTATGTTTTTGGCTTCTTACTCATTCCTCTCTCACTGAGTCACTGGTTTTTAATGTCAGCCTTCTGATGAAATGAGAGCCAGGTGGATGATGAACAGTATATGCGGCACAATCTCAGCTCAGTGGAGGTGGTAGCGGGTTAGTGCTTGGAGTAAGTACCCCCCCAGCCCGCACCAGACACCTAGGACAGACGGTACCAGTGATGTTTTGACTCTTTGATATTGTCCATTTCTGATCAAAAGTCCCAGAAACAACTTAACCAGGTTCCTAGAATAAAGTGGGAGTAGTTTATAAAAGTTTCTTCTCTCAAGGACTGGACCCAAGTAACCAGTGATCTATATGATTTTAGCAGTTTGGATGAAAGTGAAAAAATGAAAAGTGAAAAAATGAATCTGCAAGTTTTGTCAAAAAATACCACATTTCTTTAATTAGATTAACTATAACCTCTATTATAAACATTTTTTAAAAAGAAATAAATGTTCTCATTTGATCACCTCAGGCCATGTTTAGTTTTTAGATCACCAAGTGATTATATATACATATATTTTTTGAGCTACAAATGTACAAGTTTATCTTAGGTAAAAAAAAAAAGTGACAGTGTTTTCATTGTTTTTCAAAACTATATTTGTAATTGAATCCACATATAAGACACATTCAGGGCCACCTGGGTGGCTCAGTTGGTTAAGCATTCGACTTTAGCTCTGGTCATGATCTTACAGTTTGTGAGTTCAAGCCCCATATCGGGCTCTGTGCTGTCAGCCTGGAGCCTCCTTTGGATTCTGTGTCTCTTGCTCTCTCTGCTGTTCCCCTACTCTCTCTCTCCCTCAAAAATAAATAAACATTAAAAAAAGAATGTATTTCAGGTAGGAATTGAATTCACAATTAGGAGCTTTAAATATAGTGGCTAGAACAGTTATTTCATCATGCCATTGAGCAATGTTAATATTAATATTAAAATTTAATATTACAATATTAAATTAGCATAAATTTTATAAATTAAGTGAAATTTTATAAACAGTTCAAAATGAGCTTCTACAAAAATGAGTTGCTATGATTTTAAAAATTTAAAGGGATAGGTTTAAAATTATTGAGCATTGCTATATGTTATATATCCTTACTATCATTTTAAGGTTTGAGAACACTAAAAAATTATCTTAAGGATGATGAAAATAGAGCAGAAGAAAACCAGGATAGGAAGGATGAAAAATATAGACAAAATATGTAATTCCTAAACATTGCGCCTAATTTTACCTACTCCAATAGAGATTGCTTTACTGTGACTTTGGTCACTTTGAGTCTGGTTTTGCCCTACACACACGTATATATCTAAGCAAATAAATTTAAAAATTAAACATTATAAATGTATTTTAAATTAAAAAAGTTAAAAAATGCTGCAGTAATAGTTCCTAAAATTTTACCACACATTTGTGTGATTTGGGCTCTATAAGAAGCTGGTCTTGAATTTTCGCACTTACAGGACTAGGGTTGATAATAAATAATGAGTGTCCAAAAGTTAATATGTGCAAATAGGACTATACAGTTTAGGATTTTTACTTCACGTTTATTTATTTTTGAGAGAGAGAGAGCGCGAGCACGAGTGAGCGCAAGAGTGAGGGAGGGCTGAGGGAGAGGGAGATACAGAAACTGAAGCAGGCTGACGGCTCAGAGCCTGGTGAGGAGCTTGAACCCAAAAACCAAACCCACCAACCATGGGATCATGACCTGAGCCCAAATCAGACTCTCAACCAGTTGAGGCACCCAGGCGCCCCAGTCATCTGACTCTTGATTTTGGGTCAGACTGTGATTTCATGGATCATGGGTTCAAGCCCTGCATTGGGCTCCACTGGCAGTGGAGGGATTCTCTCTCCCCCTCTCTCTCTGCCCTCCCCCTTCAAAGTAAATAAATAAACTAAAAAACACCACCTATCTTTAAAAAATAATAAAAATATGTTCTCCTGGGGTGCCTGGGTGGCTCAGTCTGTTAAGCGTCACGCTCTAGGTTTTGGCTCAGGTCATGATCTCACAGTTTCATGGGTTTGAGCTTCATATCAGGCTCTGTGCTGGCAGTGTGGAGCCTGCTTGGGATTCTCTGTCTCCCTCTCTCTTTCCATTTCCCCAAATGTTACTGTCTCTGTATCTCTAAAAATAAATACACTAAAAAAAATTTTTTTAAATGTTCTCCTTGGGGTGACTGGGTGGCTTAGTCTCAGGTTATGATCTCTTGGACTGAGTTTGAGCCCCGCATTAGGCTCTGCACTGACAGTGTGGGGCCTGTTTGGGATTCGTTCTCTCTCCCTCTTTCTCTGCTCCTACCCCACTTGTGCTATCTCTCTCTCTCTCTCTCTCTCTCTCTCTCTCTCTCTCTCAAAATAAATAAACATTAAAAAAAATTAAGCAGGCCCATGCTGACAGCAGCGAGCCAGATGCAGGGCTCAAACTTATAAACCTGATCGTGACCTGAGCCGAAGTCAGATGCTCAACTGACTGAGCTACTCAGGCGCCCCAAGGAAGTTGGAATATGATTAGATGAGGCCCTGCCCACTATTTTTTATTTTTATTTGTTTTTTTGGATAGCACACATCTTTAAAACTTAGCTAAATCATCACCTCCACCTGAAAGCTGCCCTACCCCCACCCTCATTCTCCACTTTGAGTCCAGGCTCCTTCTCTTGTTCTTCCTTTCTGGGTGAGCACTGACCACAATATGTTGAAGTTATCTGTTTCCTCACTAGATGGTTAGCCTCAGAAGGGTCATTTTTGAATCCTGAGCACCTAGCACAGTGCCAGACAATTGGCTGATGCTTTATAAATGTCTGTTATGGAGTGGAAATGATTCCGTATTCATTCTCATTGGCTCAATCATCTTACAAGATACTCTGATTTTGCTTGGTAGTTCCCATTTGATTTCCATCTTTATGACAGCAAGAAAGGAAATACACTGTTTTATAGTTAAATGACAAATTTTTTATCATGCTACAGATTTATATATGTATATATTTATATATTTATATATGATCCTATGCTAAGTAATATAATTCTAGCTTATAGTATTAAATGAGAAAGGCAACAGAATTGAACATATGAATATAGTTTTTAAACAATTTATACTCATTACCAGATCTAAGATTGTAGTAGTTTATAGTCAACCTCTTCCTTCAGCTCATCTCTGGACTTGACTAAGTATTGGGTTCATTTTAGTTGAGATTGTAAGAATTCTCACTAATTCATGCCCACTTAGGAGGCCTGTCCTAAAGGCTTGGGTTGGGATGGCCTGAGATATTATGTAGATCATGGAGCATACAAACTTAAAATCTACTTGGTAGTGGAGGAATCTCTAGGGAGACCTGAAAATATAGGTGGCCATCTTCCAGAACAGCTGAAACTGACACAGGACCGCAGGACATGTGACTACCAATTGAGCACTGGTTCTAAAACATGGCGACTCATAATGTGGGAGCCTTTGAAATTCCTGATGCCCAGGCTCTACCCTGGACCAATGGAATCAGAATCTCTGTGGGTATAGCCCATGCTTCTTCATGTGATTACAATGTATAACCAAGTTTGAGAATTCCTTCAGTAAAGAATGTACAGAATACTGAAGCAGGTTTTAAAATGGTCCTCCCATTTGTAGATATTGGATTGTTAATGAGCTTCTACTTAGATGATCCATCCCACGGCAGAAACGAGGTTTCAAACAGCTGGGATTTATTTATTTATTTATTTATTTATTTATAGACTATTAATTCTTCTCCAGAATGATTCAGCAGATAATTATACAGATAAAGAGATAATACATTATATTAAGAAAACTTAAAAGTCAGGGTGCCTGGCTAGCTTAGTTGGTAGAGCATGTAACTCTTGAGTTCAAGCCCAACACTGGGTGTAGGGATTTTTTAATAAAAAATTAAGGGGTGCCTGGGTGGCTCAGTTGGTTAAGCATCTAACTCTTTGTTTCAGTTCAGGTCATAATCTCACAGTTCATGGGTTTGAGCCCTGTATCAGGCTTCGTGTTGATAGTGTGGAGCCTGCTTGGGATTCTCTCTCACCTCTGTCCTCTCCTGCTCATGCTGTCTCTATCAAAAGTAAATAAATAAACTTAGAAAAAATTATATTTCAAGTTTGCCTTCTTTATGTTTTAGGGAATAGCCTTTTTTTCCCCCTCCCCTCTTGAGTGCCTTCCTTCTCCTGGAAATCTAAGCAGACTTGTAGGACTAAAGGACCTAGTCCTCTTAAAATAAAGACAATTGCTGTCAAAGCCAGTAATGGTAGCCTACAGTTGCAATAAATCAACTTAATTGTCTCTTTGCTTTGGGATGTGAGCAGGAAAAAAAGCTTCCTGGCCATTAGTTCATGTTATCACTTCATTGGCCTGATTTTGTGTCTCTTTTTCTTGAAAGATGTTTTATTATCCTGCCTCTACAGTATTGTAAAAGAGGCACCCACTCTCACACCTTTCGCCTGCATCCTTATAATGTGTGGTCTTACAATGCAGGCCAGAGCTCTGGTATCTGTTCAGAGTGGGTGGGCAAATAAGATACAGCAGACATTGTCCGGAGTGTGAGCAGGACGGCACCACCGATGTGCTCACTGTACTGGGCTCACATGTGGACAGAGAGTCCAGCACTGTCAGTCCAGCTAAGGCTACAGACCTCCTAACCCTGCAAAAATATAAGCATGGGCAAGCATGAAGAGGCATGGTTTTTCACCAACGTCAAGAACTTGAAATCCAGGCAAATCTGGATCTAATAATATTAATAGTTAATATTTTTATAGGGCTTTTCATATGCCAGATACTGTTCTAAGTACTTTAGGTACTTATTTGAACCATTCAACCTCTCCATAAGGTAAATATTATTAGTATGCCTTCCTTCCAGAGGTCACCTGAAGCACAGAGAGGTAAAGGAACTCGCTGAAGGTCACACAGGTAGTATGCTGTAGAATTCAAGATTTGAACCCAGAAAGCGTGGTTCCTGATTCTGTGCTTTTATCCATTACTAAACACTTCCACATATTAGGCATATATAACCTCCCTTGAATAGGTTACTGAATCTTGCTGAGTCTCACATCTCATTCTTACAGTATTTTTACCACAGAATTGGTGGGAGAAAAATGACTAACACAATGCTAAGCACGGTTTTCTCTCTGTGAATGTTCTCCACCACCAGGCAGGTTTTGTTGGCTCATTCTATGCTATGGGCCTGGGTGCAGGACTCGTGTATTTATTAATGATTAATTAAGAGCCATAGCAGGGCCTTATAGTTAGGTTTTTTTTGTCTCCTACTTCAGAATATAGGATAATAAATATAACTCTTGTGCCCAAACAGACCATATTCTCATACCGGAGTGAAAAAATAATGATTTCAGCAGATGACTAATTTCAGCCACTATTGTCCTGAGCAAAACCAACTTCACTTTAATTTGGATGTAGTGTTTAGCTAAAAATTCCTCCAAAGGCTTTCATGATGTATATTACATATTGGGCACTACTTTAAAAGCACTTTACTGGAAGCAGGAATGTACTCAAACTACGGTAGTTGGAGTAGAAATGAAAGAATTGGTTTACTTTGCTATCTACAAACAGTTCATGTATTATGAGTCCATTTATATGAAATGTCCTGTGTAAGCAAATCCATCAAGACAAAGTAGACAGTGGTTGCCAGAGCCTGGGGAAAGGGCGGGGGTGACAGCAAGTGGGTCTATGGTTTTCCTTTGGGGTTACAAAAATGTGGAATTAGATAAGGTGATGATTGCACAACTCTCCGAATATGCTAAAATCTACTACTGTGTGCTTTAAACAGATGAGTTTTTCAGTATGTGAATATCTCAAAAATGCTGTTCTAAAACAAGACTGTTCATGTAAATGTTGTCTTTGTCTCTTGTGCCATCAGTGGTGCCCAGAGGGAGGAAGGCGCAAGCTGGGTGGATATTTTACAGGTGACTGCTGCTCATTTTAGCAGCGATGGATGGATATTACCCCAGGCAGCACTATAGGATATAGGGCTATTATGACATCTTTTAGTTCAGGTAACTATGAGAGGTGGTTTGGGGTGACCAAATTCTCTATAGGTATCCTGAACCAAATCCCTCTCCACTGCTACCCTAAGCAGGGGTCTCATCACTCAGAGCTATTGTGAAAGTGATCAGATGTGCTCAAACTTCTTGGCATACTATGGTTTAGATGATGCATATCACACAGCAGATATTCAGTAAATTTTTGATGAGTGAGTAAATGAATGATTGAGACTCTGTATGGACCCTCTGGGTTGGAGTAAAAGTTTCTGAACCTAAATAGTACTTTTTAATTTTTTTTTATTTTAGGGAGAGAGAGAGAAAGCAGGAGAGAGGGACAGAGGGGGAGAGACAGAAAGAGAGAGAATCTTAAACAGGCTCTACCTTTAGTGCAGAGCCTCACTCAGGGCTGGATCTCATGATTCTGGGATCATGACCTGAGCCGAAATCAAGAGTTCGATGCTCAACCAACTGAACCACCCAGGTGCCCCTATTTAAAAAAAATTTTTTTTACATCCAAAACAACTACACAGTAACCCAAAATATGTTGATGCAATATTTTAAATATGGCATTCAAATGCAATGAATTGTGTTAATGTTAAAAATTTCAAAAGCTATTAGAATAGAAAAGTAATGCCCTTCCTCACTCCCTCCATACCACATGTGCATTACTTAGACTTAGTTTTTAATTTAAGGAGGTCAGGAGTGGGGGGGGTGGGGGCGGTGGTGTATGCTCTTAATTTTTTCTCTAGAACAATAGTGACACCCTGTGGCAAATTCTTGTAATAGATTATATTAAAGATTCCCAGCTTGAAGGCAGAGCACTATTAACCAAATTGATCAGATTTCAGATTAAATGAGAATTAATTGTATGCCTACTATGCACAGGAACTATGCTAGTGCTTTCATAGATGTTATTTCTTTATATTGTTTTCTATTTCTTACAGATGACCAGATGCTAAACTAATCATACGTATGTCATAAAGCAGGTATGGCATCCAGAACACCTAAAATTATATAAAAAATGTGTGTGTTTCTAGAAAAATGGGCCTTTAGCTTCCACACACTTGACACTGCTACCATGGAGCATATTTCTAACAAAGCCATTGTGATAACCTTTGGACCAGCTTCATCAATCTCTTTCTCTGGAAGTTGCCATGTCTTCCGGCAAACCATGTTCACCCTAGGTTAAAAAAACAAAAAACAAAAAATTTTGGGGCTCCTGGATGACTCAGCTGGTTAAGCGACTGACTCTTAATTTTGGCTCAGGTCATGATCTCACAGTGTGATTGAGCCCCTCTTGGAGCCTGCTTGGGTTTCTCTTTTTCTCTTACTCCCGCTCTCTCTCTCAAAAAAAAAAAAAAAAAAAGAAAGAAAAGAAAGAAAGAAAAGAAAAAACTTCAAAGAAAAAGGAAAGAGAGGCAAAGGAAAAAAAAAAAGGCAAGAGTAGAGTTAGGTACCATTAAACACTGCATAGTGAAATGAGCATTGGAATATATCAGTTCCAAACCCAACAGTTCTGCCCATCTGAGCTTAGTCAAGTTTATCTTTAAGTTTTTGTGTCCTAATCTGCAAAATTAAGGTAATAATATCAGAGAATTATCGTAAGAATCAATAAATAGTGATGAGTTTTTAGATACAACCAAAAGAACAATCCATGAATCAAAAAAGAGCTAGGTTGGACTTTATTAAAATCTAAAACTTGTGCTCTGCAAAAGAGACTGTTAAGGGAATGAAAAGACAAGCCACAGACTGAAAAAAAAATTTTGCAGAACTCATGTCTGATAAAGGACTTGTATTCAAAATATACAGAGAATTCACTGAGAAAACTTACCCTTATAGGTTGAAAGTGCTAATGTAGTATGCAAACAGAACATTTTATTAATAGCATATATTTTTCTTGATTAAAATAGTATTCCATTACCATAGAAAATATAAACATGAGAGAAAAGTAAAAAAGAAAAGAAAAAATGCATTTTTTCCATAGCTCAGCAATTCTAATTATTAGCATTTTGTTGTATTTCTTTCCTTTTTTTGCTAACTTTACATAATTTTACACATATAGTGTCACTAGTTAACTGATGTTTAAAGTTATCTTATTTCTTCCACCTCAGGGGTCTGGATTTCTGCCAAGAGAAGGAGGACCCCCTTTCAACACTGAGGAGCAGAATGTCAAATCCTGGTCTGTAGAATTACATCAGCCAAATCAGGATCAGAGTTGGGAAGAGAAGGCAAAAAAGCGCCTCTTCTAGACTATGATTGCTGCCCTCTCTGCCTCTGAACACATCTTGCTGGTGTTTGCGTGTGTGCACACGTGTGAGTGAGCATGTGTGAGTAGGCACATGCACAGAGAAAGAAAGAGAGAGAGCTGAGAGTCCAGGGCTAGGGCTTAGTGATTACATTTTGGTGGCCCAGTAGCCAGAATGGCCTCAGGAAGCTGTTGCACAAGGGTTTTTCCTTATCTTTGGACCATTTTTATTGAAGTACAACATAAATACAGGAAAATGTGCAAATCACAAGTATACAACTAGCGTCTTCAATCAGATCACCCCAGACCCTCCCAACTATGCTCCCTTCCAGTGATGACCTCCCCTAATGAGTGACCGGACTTTCAGTACCATAGATTATTTTGTCTACCAAACAGACTTTTAATTCTATGTAGACTTGTAAAGGGATTATTGTGCCTTCATGAACACCTTGAAAAGAGTAAAGTTGCATCTGCCATGAATAATTTGGAACCAGAGTTCCACTAAGAGCTTGAGGCTAACTAGGCCAGTCTCTGGATGCTAATGTGGAAGGCATCACAATAGCCTTGGACTTGGCACTCTTGGAATCATTGGAGTGCCACAGGATCTCTGATTGAAGTTCTATCTAAGTCATAACTGATCTATGGTTTTAAATTTTGCACTTCCAATCGCAAATATACCAAAAGTGACCAGCTGGCTTGGTTAATGTACTGCCTGATAAAACTAATTTCCATAGCCTTCCCCTTGTTCTAATCCTTGTGAGCCTGATGTCTGTTAGACCAGCCTTGATGCTGCCCACTGTGACCTTTACTAGGCACTGTTGCTCCTAATTTGTTGCTACAGCTTTAAAAGGTTTAGGCTTACATAATTCTTACTGAGGAATCTAGAGACTAAATATAAAGAGTAAGTAATTGAAAAGAACAGGAAAGAATAGGAGTATTTCTTTCTGCCTTTTGGTAAATTTTAAGACAGAAATTTTCCAGTTTCCTTCTCTAGACTAGAGCACAGACTAGAGCAAGGAAGTCAAAATAGGTCTCAAACCTCATTTTAGTCCATTTTTAGGAAAACACTATAACTCTTTGAGTATAAACAGCAGGGTCAAACATTCTGTATACATTCTTGTTAGAAGTTATCCACTCTCTGCACAAATTTAATTTTTTCACATGTTCTTCTGCATGTCTTTCCTGTTGTTGGTTGAAAATCATTAAAACAGCCTAGCAGACTGTTTTGGGACGGTCAGTGTTAGGAGGAGTCCAAGGGGGTTTTGTGAACACTCTGTATCTAATTTACATAATGAGTTGTGATACACATGGGAGGGAGGGTGATTTATGATACCCTTTATAATTTAGAATACAGGAGATGGAGTTCGAAGAGACCTGAGAGGTTAAAGAGATCAGTCTCCTACTTGGTGAAGTAATCCCTTTGACGTTAATCTTGACAGATGGTTATTTAACATCTGCTTAAACATATGGAATGATTTCCAATAATGAGAAGCTCAAGGTCATTTTACTTACTCATGACTTGGAGGTGCCTGGGTGGCTCAGTCGGTTAAGTGACTGAATCTTGATTTCAGCCCAGGTCATGATCTCACAGGTCATGGGATCAAGAAGGTCGACCAGGGCTCTGTGCTGACAGCATGGAGGCTTGCTTGGGATTTTCACTTGTTTCTCTCTGGCCCTCCCCGGCTAGTGTGCTCTCTCTCTCTCAAACTAAATAAACATTAAAAAAAACGTGAAATTTATTCATGACCTGAATTATCCAAAAGCTTTTCTTTATAGTAATCTGAGGTCTGCCTTTTTGCAACTACTTCCCAGGGAGCCGGTTCTTTCCTCAGGAGTAATACAAAATAAGATTTAATAAAAAGTGAGCAATTTTTCTAATATAGTAGGAGGATTACCATATCATTTTTCCTCTTCTCCAGGCTAAATATCTTCTTTCCACCATTCCCTATTCATCCTTTTCTCTAGGTAGTGTCAATTGTATCAATGTCCGGGGTGCCTGGGTGGCTCAGTCGGTTGAGCCTCCGACTTCGGCTCAGGTCAGATCTCACGTTTGTGGGTTCGAGCCCCACGTCGGGCTCTGTGCTGACAGCTCAAAGCCTGGAGCCTGCTTCAGATTCTGTGTCTCCCTCTCTCTCTGCCCCTCCCCCTCTCATGCTCTGTCTCTTTCTGTATCAAAAATAAATAAAACATTAAAAAAGTTTTTAAAAAATTGTATCAATGTCCAAATAGAACAGAAAACTATAGATGTGATCTGATCAAAGAAATGTCTGTAGCTTTCTTTGATTTGGATTACTTCTTCCATTAATGCATCCCAGGATGGTTTTGTTTTTGTTTCTTGTTTCTTTATATTTTTTGTGTTTAATTTTTGGTGATCAAGTCATACTTTTGGCATATAGTGAGCTGTGGCCAACAAAAACTGTCCTATCTTATTTTAAATTTTATTATTTATTTTTATTTATTTATTAAAAAAATTTTAATGTTTATTTGTTTTTGAGAGAGAGAGCGAGAGAGAGAGCAAGCATAAATGGAGGAGGAGCAGAGAGAGAGAGGGAGACACAGAATACAGAGCGCGCTCCAGGCTCTGAGCTGTCAGTGCAGAACCCAATGCAAGGCTTCAACTCACAAACCGTGAGGTCATGATCTGAGCTGAAGTCAGACACTCAACCAACTGAACCACCCAGGCACCCCATATTTTTATTTATTTTTGAGACAGAGAGAGAGAGAGAGAGAGAAGAGAGAGAGGGAGACAGAGGATTTGTTCTGTCAGCACAGAGCCCCATATTGGGCTTGAACTTACAAACCATGAGATTATGACTGGAGCAGAAGGACACTTAACCGACTGAGCTACCCAGACGCCCCTGTACTATCTTATTTTAAAAACTTACAGAGTTAAAAAAAATTAACATACAGTAAAGTTAGCATTTTTTTAGGGTATAGTTGTACGAGTCTTAATACCTGTATAGATTTATGTAACAACCACTACAATCAGGAAACAGAATAGTTTCATCTCTTCCCCCAAATTCTCTCCTACTAGTTAGTATCTTTGTAATCACACCCTCCTCTGACCTCTAAGCCCTGGAAACCACTAGTCTGATTTCCATCATATAGTTTTGTCTTTTCAAGAATTTATATAAATGGAATCACTCAGTATGTAACTTTTTGAGACACAGTTTTTTCACTCAGTTTGGTGACTTTTTTGATTTATTCAAGTTGTTTCATATATTAATAGTTTACTCTTTTCTATTGCCAAGTAATAGTCCATTGTATGGGTACACCATAGTTTGTTTATCCATTCACCAGTTTAAGGGCATTTGGTTATTTCCAATTTTTTAAAAGTTTTTTAATGATTTTTATTTATTTTTGAGAGATAGAGACAGTACGAGCAGAGGAGGGTCAGAGAGGGAGATACAGAATCTGAAGCAGGCTCCAGGCTCTGAGCTAGCTGTCGGCACAGAGCCCGACGCGGGGCTCGAACCACGAACCATGAGATCATGACCTGAGCTGAAGCTGGATGCTTTAACTGACTGAGCCACCCAGGCGCCCCTGTTTCCAATTTTTGACAGGTTTGGTTGAGCTACTGTAACTAGTCATGTGTCAGTTTTTCAGTGAACATGGACTTCATTTCTCCTCAATACTTTGGAGTAGAATTGTTAAGATATATCCGTTATAAAAACAAAACAAAACAAAACCAGGCACTTCCAAATGACGTTCTAGACGATCTGTACCATTTTGGATATCCATCAGGAACATTTGAGAGTTACAATTGTTCTGCATACTTGTCAGCATCCGGAATTGTCAATATTTTTAATTTTAGCCATTCTTATAGGTGTTCAATATATTCATCCTAGTTTTAAATTGCATTTTCTCCCCTGGCTAAAGATGTTGGACTACCCTAATTTGCCTTCTAAATAGCCTCTTTGGTGAAATGTCTGCTCAAGTTATTTTTTTCTCATCTTTTAATTAAGTTGTTTTCTTATTATTAAATTTTGAGAATAAAAAATATATTCTCGAGATTTTTAAAATAGATTCCTTGGGATTTCTACACCTTATGAAACATTTCTTCCTTCTAATATGTAAGCATTTTATTTTTTCTTCTTGATTTATTTCACTCATTAGGAATTCTAATATAATGTTGAGTTTACTTTAAAAAGTAAATTATTTCCTTTTGAAAAAAAAGTAAATTATTTCATGTTGGGAACCCTCCTATCCTTCACTTGTGCATTGCTTTTTCATTGAAGTGGAGTTGAAATACAATATTATATTAAATTATATTAATTTCAGGTACACCACATTGTAATTCAACATTTATATACATTATTAAGTGATCACTATAAATCTAGCTACCATTTGTCACCATACAAAGTTGTTAGGCTATTATTCACTATATTCTCTATGCTGTACATTATATTCCTGTAACTTATTTGACAACTTGAAGTTTGTATCTTTTAATCTTCTCCTATTTCACCTACCTCCCCATCTAACTCCCTCTGGCAACCACCACATTGCTCTTATCTATGAGTCTGTTCCTGTTTTATTTATTTGTTTTGTTTTTTAGGTTTCACATATAAATGAAATCATGGTATTTGTCTATTTTTGTCTTATTTCACTTAGCATAATACCCTCTAGGTCCATCCATGTTGTTGCAAATGGCAAGATCTCATTCATGTGTGTGTGTGTGTATGTGTGTGTGTATTATATATATATGAAATGCATCTTTATTTGTCTATTGATGGTCATTTGGGCTGCTTCCATATCTTGGCTACTGTCAATAATGCTGCAGTGAACATAGGAGTACATATATCTTTCCAAATTAGTTTTTAATTTTCTTTGAATCAATACAAGCATATCTTATTTTATTGTGCTTTGTAGATATTGTGTTTTTCTTTTTCTTTTTCCCTTTTTTTTCTTTTTTTTTTTTTTTTTTTTTTTTTTACAAATTGAAGGTTTGTGGCAACCTTGTAGTTGAGCAAGTTTATTGGTGCCATTTTTCCAACAGCATTTGCTAACTTTGTTTCTCTGTATCAGATTTTGGTATTTCTCTCAATACTCCAAACTTTTTCATTATTACTGTATTTGTTATAGTGATCTCTGATCAGTGATTACAATTTGTTGAAAGCTTAGATGATTGTTAGCATTTTTTAGCAATAAGTATTTTAAAATTAATTTTTTTAGACATAATGCTACTGCTCACTTACTAGACTACAGCATAGTGTAAATAGCTCGTATGTACCAGGAAACCAAAAAGTTCATTTGACTTGCTCTATTGTGATATTTGCCTTATTGCAGTGGTCTGGACCTGAACCCACAGTATCTCTGAGGTGTGCCTGTGCACAGAGTGAAATTGCTGGATTGTATGCTTTGTGCGTCTTTTGAATATAGATTGGGTGATATTAAATTTTGTCATACTAATATTGACCTATGTCCTTTTTTTTCATTTTATTTTAGAGAGAGAGGGAGAGTGCAAGAAGGGGAGAGTGGCAGAGAGAGAGAGAGAGAGAGAGAGAGAGAGAGAGAAAATCTCAAGCAAGCTCCATGCTCAGTGCAGAGCCTGAGACGAGGCCTGATCTCACGACCCTAGGATTATAACCTGAGCTGAGACCAAGAGCCAGTCAGCCAGCTGAGCCATCCAGGTGCCCCATTTATGTCTTTTTCATCCATTGTATTTCATCTATTCATTGCTTCAATGTGTACAATCACAGTAACTGATATTCCCTTGTTTTAATATACCTTGAACCAACTAATTGATTAAAACATTGACTAGGTTAAGACTCAGAAAAAAACCTTGTAAGAATGTTATAAAAGACCTATAGGTTAACACATTCATTCATCACATTTTATTAAGTGCCTACTATATGCCAGGTATTTTCTAATCCCCTGGAGATATGAAGGCAAATAAAATAAAATCTGTTGACAGAGACCCAGAAAACAATGTGCTTTGGGTATTACTCTTCAGTCATCAGTGAATGCATCTAACTTTACTAAATCAACAGAAGTATTTGAGCCTGGGTTAGAATCTGTGATGCATAGGGAAGATACGGCAGTGAACAAGTCAGTGACAATTCCTGTCATCATAAAGTTGTCAGTCTTATCTGTACTATCATCTTGTCCTGCTTTCTCCATTTTGCCTAACAGGCTATCATGAAAGACTTTGTCACAGGACTTTCTGAGATCCGTAACTCACATCGGTGATCTATCCCTGCTCTACCAACGCAGACAACCTATTAGAAAAGAAAAAGAGGTTAATTGCTCTGAGTTATCCTTAGTTTCTTTTCTAAGTGCTAACCAGCTCTATGTTTAAGTTGCTTTTTATTTTCCAGAGCCTGATACCAGCAAGTCAGCAGAATCCAGTTTTTCCCTTTCAAAAAGGTGAGCAGTTTATCTTTAATCTTAACTACTCTCTTACCAACTTGAACTTTATCCTGCCCATTTCCCTCTTGGTAGAACCCCCTCTATCTTCTATTGTCTGTGTCTGCTCTGTTATTAGACCTTACCTTCTTTTTCTCTAGTTATGTTCCTACGTACCTCTCTTAGAAGCTTCTCTAGAGGGAGAGTGGATATCCAGAGTCAGAGCAATGGATTTTTAGAAAAAGTGGAGGAAAGAGAAGCACAGAGATGATGAATCTCACTGCAATGATCTGTGCTTAGGTTTTACTTTGAATATCGGTGTTTGGTGTGAGTTCAATATTCATTAGTGGTGTACACACTCTTGGCTTGACTGTGTTTCGAGACTAAGAGAGTGGCTGCACGTGAAACTGCTGGCAGAAAGGATCTACCTCAGGACGGATGAATTGAATAGAAGTTATTTATATTTTCTACACATGATGGTGCCTGCTCCTATTATGGGCAATTTCTAAGTGCCCCTGAAATTTAGGAAAAACTCTAAATATGAAAAAATCATTACTATTAAAGCCATAATCTTCTCTTTCCTCTCTTGTAATGATAGCATGATAATCTTCACACAGTGAGAGTTGGTTAATACCTAATGTTGGATTCCAGTGCTAGTAACTTCAAAAGGATCTGGTAACTCTTGTGATCCAGCCATTTTTCTATGACAGCCATAATGACTGCCTTACTATAAGACACTTTAAAACAACACAAACAACAGCAATAAGAAAAGAGGCGGCAACAAAACTCAGTCTCATGCAAAACCCTGATTCCATATCTATGCTTTGCAAAGTCAGTACTTCCCACTAATTGCCTTATACCGTCTCCACTTTCTCTCCCATTTCACAATGCAGAACTTTCCCACTGAAATCAATCACCCTTTGTCTCAGTTCATGTTTTCCTATGTACAGGAGGTAGAATGGTTCTGGACTGTTAATTGGCTATAAATCCATCTCTAAAACACAGAACATGTCAGCTGCTTTTATAAACCCTCGATGTTCCATTTTGCTTCAGTGCCTTTTTTATAAACCTAATTGTGTTAATGCACTGGCATATTTATTGTTCACCTTTTCACCCTTAATGCTGATCCCTGACTGCCCATGGGGTCCTTTCAATCGATCAAAACCACAATCCCCTTGTGTAAGAAAGGTCACATTTACTCTAACAATGGGAACCCACAGCCATGTGTTGCCTCAGCGTGGGTCACCGAGGGGCACATCAAAGCAAAGGCTGTGACTTGCATGGATCCCTTTTGAGTTTTTACTTTCCCCCTTTCAGACACAGAGACACAGGAATGATTATTATAAAATCTTGTCTGTCACTCATACTATTATGAGTTCTCAGAGGGAAAATGGAAAGTGCTTATTCAAAAGAAATAAGTCTTTTCTTCACTCGGGCTTAGGCCAAAATTTTTCTGAACATGACCCAGGACAATAAAAGAACAGAGTGGGAGAGTGGAGCATCTAGGGGAATTCAGCTGTCAAGTGTCCTGGAGAGCTCGAGACATGTGGAGGATGTAAGTTCTGTCACATGCTAGGTTAGTTTGTTCATTATCCCTTTCTCCATCCATCCATCCATCCATCCATCCATCCATCCATCCATCCATCCATCCTTCCATCCAATCTATCCCTTATGCTATAGAGATGTTAAAAGCAGAGACCCTTTAGGGCCTGAACAAGGTTTAAAGACTATGCAAGATGAGAATTTGGGTGAACTGGAGGACACAGGATCTGTCTTAAAGAGGTGGCCATTACTCAGCATCTTCGAAACAGGAGTACAGGTCGAGTGTGAATTGAATTCAGGCCAGTGTGAACTAAGGTCTCAAGAGAAGCAGGAAACCCAGGTTTTATGAGAAATCTCCCAACTTTTAAAAGTTAACAACTATCTAAAAGTTTTAAGATCACTGTGCAGAATGGATCTGCAGTCTGAATTTGACTAGCGCTTCAGGACACCCAATGCTCCACTGTCCTCCTGGATCTCTGGGGAGGTCAGAAGTGATTATGCGACCAAGTAGTGGATGAAGAGGGCCAAATGGGAAAGAAAATAATAATGGTTTCAAGGAGGGAGATTAAATTCAGCTGGGATAATCAAGGCTTCTTGGAAAATCTAAGACCTGATCTTGGCTTTAAAGAATAGGTCTTGGGACACGTGGGTGGCTCAGTCAGTTAAGTGCCCAACCCTTGATTTCAGCTTAGGTGATGATCTCACAGTTCATGAGTTCAAGCCCCCCATAGGGCTCCACACTGGCAGCATGAAGCCTGCTTGAGATTCTCTCTCTCTCTCTCTCTCTCTCTCTCTCTCTCTGACCCTCTTTTGCCACTTCTCTTCCCATCCCCTGAGTGTGTGCATGCACTCTCTCTCTCTCAAATAAACTTAAAAAAAAAAAAAAGCAATAGGTCTTGAAGACCTTGCAGAATTTTGATAGGTGTGGTGGAAGGAGAATTAGGAACTGGGGAGAAGGCATACATAAAGGCACAAAAATAAACAATCTTAGGGTGAGGGGAGAATGTTGTATGTAATCAAATTGGGAGTATTTATAAATCTGGAAAGAAATTAAAACTAAATTATCGAGGGTTCTAAAACCAGGCTCAGAAGTTAAATTTTATTAACATTCAGCTGGCAGTGAAGAGGCATTGAAGGGTTTCAGAGAAGTTGAAAAGAGAAAGTTCTTTAAAGAGTTATTTGATATCTGTGTGTAGGAAAATGAGAAATGGGAGGCACTATAAGAACACTAGAGACAATTGTAACAATGCAGGCATAAACTAGGAAGAAGCAGTGGTAAAAGAAAAGAAGAAACAGATGGGCGAAATCCTGAGAGGAAAATGTGAGCAAGACTAAGTGATGTTTAAAATGTGCCAAATCTTGGGGCGCCTGGGTGGCTCAGTCGGTTAAGCCTCCGACTTCGGCTCAGGTCATGATCTCACAGTTCATGGGTTCGAACCCCGCGTCGGGCTCTGTGCTGATGGCTAGCTCAGATCCTGGAGCCTGCTTCCGGTTCTGTGTCTCCTTCTCTCTCTGCCCCTCCCCCTCTCATGCTTTGTCTCTCACTGTAATAAAATAAATAAAACATTAAAAAAAAAATGTGCCAAATCTAGGGGTGCCTGGGTGGCTCAGTCGGTTGAGCATCTGATTCTTGATTTCGGCTCCGGTCATGATTTCAGGGTTCATGGGATCGAGCCCCGAGTCAGCCTCTGTGCTGACAGCATAGAGCCTACTTGGAATTCTCTCTCCCTCCCCCACCAAATAAATAAATAAACCTAAAAATATATGCCAAATTTATACCTGAGATGTTTCTACCTCCTCTAGGTTTCTGGCCCTCCTCTAGCCACGGGAGGTGATGTGATGAGTTCTTTGGAGTGATAGTAGGAGACTGGGACACCACGTAAGGTAGATGAGTAGATAGCTTCCTGATACATAATCTTACTAATTCATCTCTTGCCGGTGCCTGTCCTGGGGCTGGAGAGAGTCTTGTAGGAGTCCAGGATTGGTGCAAAAGTGTCAATTAGAGGTCAGGAGTCTGATGGAAAGGTGAGTGCCCTTTCCTAACCAGCAGGGCCACAGATCACAGGAGCCAGGATCGCAGGGTAGATAACACTGGGACACAATGGTTTATAGGTTTCTGCAGTTTGCATTCTTGGATGGGTGAACCAGAGGTTAATATGAAAGCACTCTATGTACTTTTTTATTGTTTCTTTTGGGGGCTTGATTAGTCAGTCAGATTTTGAATAGCAAATAATAAAGTCAAAATACACTTTGATGTGGAAAGGTATTGAATAGGATATTTCAGAAAAAGGAGACAAATTTATAGTCTAAAATTATCTTGTTCAAAAAACTGTCCTTATTTTTTGGTCTTCTCTCTCCTGTTATTTAAAAAAATTGAGATATAATCACATGTCATAAAGTTTACCCTCTTAAAGTATACAATTTAGTGACTTCTAGTATATTCACATAGTGCAATAATCACACTGATTCCAGAACATTTTCAGAATGCCAAAAAGGGTCATAAGATAACTCTGTGTCTAACTTTTTGAGGACCTGCTGAACTGTTTTTCAAAACAGCTGCACTATTTTATATTTCTACTGGCAATGTATGAAAGTTTTAATGCCCCCATGTCCTTACCAGCACTTGCTACCATTCTCTCTCTCTTTTAAAGGTTTTTTTAAAAAAAGTTATAGTCATTCTAGTGGATATGTTAGTAAGTCATTGTGGTTTTGACTTGTATTTCCTTGATAGCATTGATATTGAGAATTTTTTGATGTGCTTATTGGCCATTTGTATATCTTCTTTCAAAGGAATATCTGTTCAAATTCTTTGTCTATTTTTTGGGGGTTTGTCTCTGTGTTGTTGAGTTTTAAGTCTCCTGCCATTTTTGCAGACTTGACTTCTGAGCAAAAAAGGATGTTCTTGCATGTATGGCCTCTGAATACTTTCTTATGGTGATCTGACCAGTCAAACCATAATTGGTGTATTATTTTGGCTCTTTATACCAAGAATATCAGGGCACCTGGGTGGCTCAGTTGGTTAAGTGTCCGACTTCGGCTCAGGTCATGATCTCATGGATCTTGAGTTCAGGCCCTGCATCGGGCTCCCTGCTGTCAGTGCAGACCCCGCTTCAGATCCTGTGTCCCTCTCTTTGTCCCTCCTCTGCTTGTGCTCTCTCAAAATAATAATAAAATAGTAATAAAGAGCATACCAAGAATAGAAGTTGGTTCCAGCTTCAGATGTACCAGCACTAGTCAGTTCCTCTCTCCATAGAGTTCCAGATTTGGGGGTTCATCCTCTAAGTTTTTGAGTTTTAATGACTCCAGCCTCTTTACTTTGACCCCAGAATTTGGGGTTATAGTTGTTTTCTGACACAGCTATAGTATCTATATTACCTCAGACTTCTCTGTTTGCTTTTTTAGTTTTCTAAGATCTATTTAGTCAATTTCATATACAGTATTACATTCTCTCTGTGGAAACAACTGTTGTGGTTTCTGGTGTCTGGTTTCCTCATTGATATAATTGTTTATTTTTATTTATTTGTTATTTATTTTATTTTTTAGAGAGAGTGTATGTGCACAGGTGTGCACATGAGTAGGGGAGGGGCAAAGGAAGAGAGAGAAAATCCCAGCGGGCTCCATGCTCAGCTTGGAGACTGATGTGGGACTTGATCTCATAACTGTGAGACCATGACCCGAGCCAAAATCAAGCGTCAGATGCTCAACCAACTGACGACCCAGGCGCCCCTAATTGTTTAAATTTATTAAATTATGCTCCAACTCCAGTTCATGATTTTAATTTAGCTTCTGCTGGACTAAACTTCTAGCTTTTGATCAGTAGTTGTTTTCTTCACAAAGAAAGTGAGTTGGTGGTTACACCCATCTTTCCTATTAAAACAAAACACATGTCTTTAAATTTATTTTGGCCAAGAATGCACCTTTTAATAAAGAGTGTCCATGTCTAACCTGTTAATCAGTATTAAGTTCTTATTAGGTACCAGAAATGGCTTTGCTTGAAATGAAATAAGCACAGGAAGGCTAGAACCCTACTTTCAAGCGGATTTATCCCAGTGTCAGCTGTGAAGAAGACATTTCTTGAAGGACCTGATGGTTTCCCTGGCCAAGAAAAATTCTAGCTTTGAGCTGTCTCTGTTTTGCAATTGTGAGTGAGCCTAAGACCTAACAAAGGAGATTCTGGACACTGGCCATTTGCTGGCATCAGTCTTTATTGACTGATAATCCCATTAGATCTAGTGTTTAGAAGTGTCTTTCATATGGTTGTATCCTTGAGGATCCAGTAAGATTCTCAGTATGCAAAACATTCTTCTGGACCCTTAGAAGAATGTTCAAGTTGTGATAAATACATTCAATTGGCCCTGATGGGGATTCTCAGTAGCTTCACCCTGATGTTTCTGTTCACCCTCACCCTTCCATTCCTGCACTCACATCCCTCTATAACCAATCCCCAGCAGCTATTCCCACCCTCTGGCTCGTAGTGTTAAAAACAGTTTAGGTTTTATACTTATCTCACTGCTAAATAGAGAAAGGTGGCCTAGTTTTTCCGGAGCCAAAGGCTAACTACAGTATATATGACAGGATAAGCCACTTATGTGGAGAAGGAAAATGTATTTCAGACATCCCTGATAACCACATTTACTCTGTACCTCACACATAGCTTAAAGGGAGAGATTTCTCTGTGCATTAGGAAAGCACAGAATTTAGGACTTTCTCCTGGAAGAGACCAGCCCCACATGGACAGCCAAAAATCCCTAGCACTGACTCAGCAGGTTTAGGAGGATGTCTAGGGATGAGGATTCGGGAACTGAGGAACCTTGGCTGGGGTCTCCTAGGTCTCCACCTCCAGCTCCAGGACTATCTTCTGGCACCCCAACTCTTTTTAGGTACAGGAGGAATTCTGGCCCCCTCTTTCATTGGCCCCTCTCCCTTCCCTATGGGTTTCCTCCAGATTTCTCCCCAAGCCCTCCCATGCACTGCCATGCCTCACTATGGTATGGTGGCCTGGAAGATGTCCCTCAGCTTTCCCTGGCTTCCATAGTTTCCCTCAGAACCACTTTCTCTCAACCCGAGAGTTGGAGGTCCGGGGCCAGCCTGGAGACCTGGAGGTGCTGCCAACTCTTCAGCAAACCCTGCACTTCTGGGAGGAGCCTGGGAAGTGGCAGGGCAGGATCAGGAAACACACCTGGCCTGTGGGGTGGGCAGGTGGCAGACTGAGAAAAGGGCTGATTGGAGGTGGGATTTGAGTGTGATTCCATGGCCAAGAAGAGCATTTGGCCTTAGTATTTTTTTTCAAATTACATTAAATTCCAGTTACTTAACATATAGTATAATAATGGTTTCAGGAATAGAGTTTGGTGATAGAGTGAGGCAAACCATAAGAGACTTAACTATAGAGAATAAACTGAGGATTGCTGGAGGGGAGATGGGCCTGGGATCAGCTAAATGGGTGATGGGTATTAAGGGGGGCACTTGTGATGATCACTGGGTGTTACATGTAAGTGAGGAATCACTGAATTCTCTTGAAATCAATTTTACCATATATGTTGACTAACTGGAATTTAAACAAAAAATTGAACTAAAAATTTTGATTTGAGTTGATGAAATTGTGAGACTATTCAGAGCTTAAGAATTTTCAGGGCACCTGAGTGGCTCAGTCAGTTTTAGGTGTCTGATGTTGATTTTGGCTTGGGTCATGATCTCACGGTTTGTGAGGCCCCCATCGGGCTCTGTGCTAGCAGTGAGGAGCATGCTTGGGATTCTCTCTCTCCCTTTCTCTGCCCCTACCCCACTTGCTCTCTCTCTCATTCTCAAAATAAATAAATAAACTTAAAAAAAAAGAAGTTTCAGAAAGACTGTGGATGTTTTAAGGAAGTAGATTTTTTTAAACCTAATTGCTTAAAATGAGAAATGAATTTCTTAGAATTTTAATATTTATCCATTTTACTTACTTGAAAATCGTTAGTTCAGTTCCACTTACAAAAAACTGCTGTCTGTCTAAAATGGGTCAACTTTAGACTTAATAATATTTATAAATGTATATGAATATATTGTGACATTATCTGACATTTTATTTATTTTTTCAACTTCTGAATTATTAAGAAAACTTTTTATTGAATATATTTTACTTATAATGTGTGAATTTAAGGCATATATTAGTTTGATGCATTTATATACTGCAATATGATTGCCATTGCAGTGATATTTTAGCATCTTTGTCACATTACATAATTATCCCTTCTTTTTAGTGGATAGGATAATAATAACATTTTAGTCTCTTAGCAATTGATGACTATATTGCAATATTGTTTTTTTTTGCAATATTGTTTTCTATATTCATTATATTGTGCATTGGATCTCTATGTCTTAAATACTACTCATTGCAAATTTGTACCCTTAAACAACATTGATCTTATCTCCTCCACTCCCTAAGGACATTTTAAATTAAGGCAGTATTTCTTCTTTTTGAGTAGACTGATTTTATGATAGAATCAACCTTTGCTCTGTGCCTTTTCAGCCTGGTCAAAAACTTTCTAAGTATCTCAACATTAAAAAAAGTTTAAAAGTATTTTTTACAACTAATGTCAATATAGAGTTTTCAATTAGGTCAATAGTCCATTATATAGGAATTATAACATTAATATTATTTAAATGATATATTGCAAACTAAAACTCAATTGCTACAGTACCCTATACATTAATCAAACTATGTAGGAGCATTCTTCCTGCAAAATTAGTGATCTTATTAAGATGCTGCTCACCTTTTAACTTCTATTAGAAAATTAATGACTTGAAGTGGAGGTAGCTAGAAATGTCTTAATGAGTTGACATTTTCTTACTCAATAGCAAATTCTTCATGCCAGATTGTGTTATTTTGGTAACAAGTTTCCATATTCTTTAGGACAGTTCTGTGACTCAGGTGTACTTATATTCTGAAAGCCCCATTTAATGTGGCAGGAATTTAGCTGAATGTATATGATGTTTGGCAGTTCTCTCACTAGGATTCCAGGCATATGAGATGTTCTCTCTCATGCTGTGCACATTTTGACGTACAGTCTGGTAAAATTATATCTTGAACTATGATGATGCATCAATTAGCCAACAGTTGTAACTGTCCCACATAAGTCTTATTTTACTTAATAACGTTTAATGTTAATAATAAATATTTCTTAACATTTAATTTACTTTCTTAATTAACATTTTAATACATTTAAAACTCATTGCAATTTATTTCATAAAATATACAATTATAAAATGCATGACCATAGGGATGCCTGGGTGGCTCAGTCAGTTAACCATCCAACTTCAGCTCAGGTCATGATCTCACAGTCCTTGAGTTCAAACCCCACATCAGGTTCTGTGCTGACAGCTTGGAGCCTGGAGCCTGTTTTGGATTCTGTGTCTCCCTTTCTCTCTGCTCCTTGCTTGCTTGCACTCTGTCTCTCTCTCTCTCTCTCTCTCTCTCTCTCTCTCACAAAAATGATTAAACATAAAAAAGTTTTTTTTAATAAAATGCATGGGCATAGAAATTAAATTAGACTTATTATTATGAATTAATTAATTAATTTGGTCCCCATTCAAAAAAGAAATGCACCTTCGATATTAAATGAAAATGATTAGCCTGTAGCTACTTGAGAGCCTCTCCTCAGCAGACATTTATTACATGTCTCTGTTTAAAAAAAATTACTAGTGATACGGAAAGAGACATTTATTTTATTTTATTATTATTTTTTTTTAAATTTTTAATGTTTTATTTATTTTTGATACAGAGAGAGACAGAGCATGAGAGGGGGAGGGGCAGAGAGAGAAGGAGACACAGAACCGGAAGCAGGCTCCAGGCTCTGAGCTAGCAGTCAGCACAGAGCCTGACGCGGGGCTCGAATCCACGAACGTGAGATCTGACCTCAGCCGAAGTCAGAGGCTTAACCGACTGAGCCACCCAGGCGCCCCAAGAGACATTTATTTTAAACAGAAACAAATAATAAATGCACATTAAGGAGAACATCTTCAAAATAATCTAAATCAAAATACAGTCATCTTATGTATTTATAATTGCAGAGTAGTTAAAAGTGGAAAGACTATTCATGTGGTTTAGAAAACTATTCCTTCAAGAATTAGATTTTTAACAGGCTGTCATATATATTTTTTAATGCTTATTTATTTTTGAGACAGAGACAGAGCACGAACAGGAGAGGGGCCTAGAGAGAGGGGACACAGAATCCAAAACAGAGTCTGAGCGGTCAGCCCAGAGCCCTATGCGGGCCTAGAACCCACAAACTGTGAGATCATGACCTGAGCCAAAGTCGCTAGAATCAGGAACCATGAGATCATGACCTGAGCTGAAGTTTGATGCTTAACTGACTGAGCCACCCAGGCACCCCTCAAGCTGTTATATTAAAAATGTATTAGATACATGCTAAACATGTGAACAGTTTAAAAGGTATAGAGTGAAAAGAAAGTTTTTCTTCTGTCCCAGATTCCAGTTTCCCAGTGTTCCTGCACCAGAAGCAACTTTCTGTTACCATTTTCTCATGTGGGTTCCCAGGTGTATCTTATATACATATATATCTCCTTTAAAAACCACAATAATAAAGGGGGGTATAATATAAACATTATCTTATACTTTTGCATTTTACTTTCTCCACTTATGTATCTAGGTTATTATTTTTAATTAAAAAATGTCTTTCAGCCCTCATGTCTCTATAACTCAAATATGAAATTTTGCATTCAAGGTCTTTGCAATGACATGGATGGAGATAAGGTGTATTATGCTAAGTGAAATAATTCAGTCAGAATGCTAAGTGAAATAATTCAGTCAGAGAAAGACAAATACCATATGATTTCACTCATGTGGGATTTAACAAACAAAACAGATGAACATATGGGAGGGGACACAGGGAGAGGGAGCAAATCATAAGAGATTTTTAACTTTAGGAAACAAACTGAGGGTTGACGGAGGGAGGTGGGTGATGGATATTAACGAGGGTACTTGTTATGTTGTATGTAAGTGATGAACCACTGAAATCTACTCCTAAAACCAATATTGCACTGTGTGTTAACTAACTAGAATTTAAATAAAAATTTGAAAAAAGAAAAAATACTGAGACCTTGAGTACAAAATTTCATATTTGAGTTATAGAGACATGAAGGCTGAAAGACATTTTTTTAATAAAAAAATAATGAAATTGACAGCAAATTACTTGGAGAAAGAATTGTGAAGTCATGTGACCTCAACCTGGCCCTTATCATGTCACCTTGTAATCATATCATGTTCTAATTCTGTCTAAAACCATTTGAGGATTGCATTGTATTGTTAAAAAGATTTGGGTTACTCCCCAATTTGAACCATTGGTACTTAGTGCTGTAAGATCTATGTGGTTATGACTCATATTAACTTTCTGAAGACTAGTTGGTTTGGTTTTTGTGGGATGTCAAGAGCTACTTCGGTAGCTACATGGGGCGCTCAACCTTCCTTTGAAGTTACCTTGGAAAATCATATTCTGTATTTTTGTTTGCTTATTTATCTATTGTAATTTTTAAATTTTTATTAAAATAATCATCCACATAGTTAAAAACAAATAATATTACCTCACTTTGCTGTAACTCTTATTCCTAACTCTCTAAAACTATCCACTATCTACTATTTTAACTGTTTTTCCAAGTATTTGCTTCTGTTTCGAAATGTGGAATTTATACTGCTTTATCTTGATTTAATAATTTTATATAGTATATTATACATGTCCTGTTGTGGTAGATGTGGATTTAAAAATTTAGTACTCAGAGTGTCAGGCTGCACCCTCCTTCCTCTGCACAACCCCACCATAAAAAACCCCCAAACAATTATAATGCTTTCAAGTCAGTATTACAGAAAACCGTGACTCTACTGGCTAAATAAGGACATTTATTATTTCTATTTAACAGAAATCTAAACACTGTGTCTCTCAAGGCTGCATAATTCAGTGGTATCATCAAAACCTGAGTACTTCTGATCTTTGCTTTCCTATCGTTGGGGTGTTGACTTTGTTGTTAGGTTGCCCTCGTGATTTCTGGATGGTGGTAGCAAATTTAGTTGTCTTTAACATATATCCACAGAAAGAAGAGGAGGCTGACTCTTCTTTGAAGCCCTTCAACAGACTTCCTAAAACTATCACAACTGAAGAGATGGATGGGATTATCGTGACTGGGGCTAATTAGATTTATCTTTTGTGACTGGTATTGGGATCAACCTCTCTTAAAGCATGTTGCCAGACAGAAAATTATAGATTCCAGAACAAAATCTAGTTGGAAGTGGTGCCTGGGTGGTTATCGGTTAAGCATTTGACTTTTGGTTTCAGCTCAGGTCATGATCTCACAGTTTGTGAGTTTGAGCCCCAGTCAGACTCTGTGCTGACAGCAAGGAGCCTACTTGCAATTCTCTCTCTCCTCCATCTCTCTCTGCCCCTCCCCCACTCACTCTCTCTGTCTCTCTCAAAATAAATAAATAAACTTAAAAAAAAAAGCTAAGTGGAAGAAGGTGAGACAGGGAGGAAAGAAATATTGGGTAGACAGCACTTTACCATCGTAATAGAATTATAAGTTTTGGTTCAATGGGTGGTCATGGATAGCATCATACTATATAAATATTGTCTACTCCTGAGCCAAATTATGATTTAATCTCTGTGCTTGTTCTTCTTGGTGTTCATGATTGCAATAAATGCTTTATATTTGTGTACCTTTCCGTAGTTAACTTTATTTTTTTCCATGAGATTTGTCAAACTCCTCTCAATAATTTCTCCAAAGCTGGGCAAATCACATAGTTTATTAACTTTGTTTCTTTCTGGGAACTTTCCTCCTGGAATCCCTTTGACTGATCGTTCTCTAGGTCAGCT
The DNA here is from genome assembly GCF_006229205.1 of Suricata suricatta. NCBI lineage: Eukaryota > Metazoa > Chordata > Mammalia > Carnivora > Herpestidae > Suricata > Suricata suricatta. Next base: position 60,475,036 of record NC_043702.1, read on the forward strand.
GTTATCCTGAAACTATTCTTTAACTCATGCCTAAAGTAGACACCTTGGTTTTTGGAAACCATGATTTCTCTTTTTCTTGATTTATTTACTTAATTTGCAGGACACATATTCATTTTCTAAGAAAGAAAGTAAATTTGTTAGCCTTTGTATGTCTAGAAATGCTTTTTAGTCCATTCGAAAGCCTAGCCAGGTAGAAATTCTAAGTTGAAAGTCATTATCTTTCAAAATTTTTGAGACTTCTGATTTTTTGTCTTCTGTCATCTACGGTCATTATTGAGAAGATTAAGGCCATTCTCATATCCAATCATTTGTATATGATGTTTTGTTCTCTCTTCTGAAGAGTTAAAGGATTTTCATGTTATCCCAATAGTCACTTCTTGTGTGATGTAAAGTCCCTGGAATGGGACTTTTGAAATTAATAGTTCTGGTCACTTGGCTACAGACTTATTTCCTCATACTTATGTCCTTATGTTGTCTTGAGTTACTTGTTAGATTATCACTCTTTCATTTGGTCTTTTTCCTCTTCCTGTACTCAGAACAATCAGATGTTCCATAATAAGGACTGATTATCCAATTTTCTTATTTTTGAATTTTTCTCTTATTCCCCTGCTTTCTTTTTCTCTACTTTCTGGGAAGACTTTTTTTTTCCAGCCCTTCTATTTAATTAGAAAGTTTTTAGTATATAGATTTTTTTAAGAGAAAGTGTGTGTGTATATGTGTATGTGTGTGTGTGTGTGTGTGTGTGTGTGTGTGTGTGTGTGTGTGTGTGTATGAGTAGGGGCAGAGGCAGAGAGAGAATCTTAAGCAGGCACCACACTCAGTGTGAAGCCTGATGCTGGGCTCAATCCTACAACCCTGGGATTATGATCTAAGCTGAAATGAAAAGTCAAACACTCAACCAAGTGAGCTACCCAGGTGCCCCTAGTGTATAGATGTTTAATTTCCAGGAGCTCTTTCCTGTTCTTCGATTATCTGTTTTCTTTGCACCTGTTCTTTTTTTTTTTTTTTTTCAGGCTACACCTTCTCTTATTATTCTGAGGCTATTTAAAAGTTTTTATCTCTTCTCTGTATTATGTCCTCCTTTTCCCTCCCACCCTCAAAAATTTTAAGTTTTCTTTTCATATTATTTGCTTGTTTGGGTCTCTTTCTAACATGTTGTTGTTTTCCAGAAATATCTGATAAATTTTAGGCATTCATTATATTTAAGGGTGGAGCCCTAAGCCTTGGTTGTCTGTCTGTGTCTGAGGTCTTTCATAATTCCTCTAACGTATGTGCTTTTTTTTACCCTTTTAATCCCCAAAGCACTCATATTCTGCTTTATATCAGTTTCCTCTAAACTAGCCTTGTAAATGTAAACTCTCCTAAGAGATATGGATTCATTCCCCTGGGATAATGACCTCAGCGGAGGCTGGATAACCCTGGAGCATTTTGCGTTTCTTCCATTTCAATGTCAGTGCTGCTTATCACTGTCCATTCAGGAACATGGTTGGAATTCCTGGATTATCCTTGCATAATCTGGTAAAAACAAAGATAGAATAGTTTGGTAAATTTACTAAATAAAAGTTACGGGTATTTTCTTCTTGCATTTTCATTGATCTATGGGCAGGGCAGTTATCCTCTAAGTTGTTGGCTTTGCAATAATCAGGGAGCAGCAAATAATTCCCCAAGAAGCCATGAAAGATGGCTTGCTAAGAACTGGAGTGATTTCTATGCGTCTATTGTATCAAATTGGGATGTATAATATATGCCTCTCAACTCAAGACAACAATACAATCAGAAAAAATGTTTCTTTGAAGGATGATGAAGAGCTTCTAAGCAATAAAATGCTTTCCAGCAACAGTTTTGATTAAAGAAAAAATGTTTTAAAGTGAATATGTTTTTCTTAACTTCCTTAGCCATAGTCATTATTCACTTGGTTATTAAGAAAATATACAAAGTACATATTTTAAAGAAGATAAGAATGATCTTAGTACTAATAGATCAAATACTTCTCTGTTAAGGACTAGAAAGAACATTTACTTTGAAGCATTGTTTATATAATTATATATCATGAAACAATGGCTAGTGGGAAAATTAATGGCATTTTAAAAAATTGAATAAGTTGATATGATTGTTGATAGAAAACTTGCTAAGAGGATGGAGGGGTGGCTAAGTGGGCAAGGGGTATTAAGGAGGACACTTGTTGGATGAGCACTGGGTGCTATACATAGGGATGAGTCACTGGAATCTAGTCCTGAAATCGTTATTGTACTTTATGCTAACTAACTGGGTTGTATGTTTAAAAAAAAGAGAGAGCTTGCTAAGATTTTCAGAAAGATGAAAGGTTAATTTTGTTGATGGTGAACAGTTCAAGATTTGCTTTTCTTTGCAGTGGAAAAAAAAATTGACTCTGACAGATTTCCTGAATCTTAAAGTTCATTTGCTTAATTAATTCCTTGAAAACTATAGTGTGTGAGTATGTATGTTTATATGCCTGTGTGCTTACTTGGCCAAATTAAGGTGATAAAAAGAGAGGAAAACAGAGTGCTTGATCTCAGAGAAAGCTTACCTTACTTTGATAACTCAAAATGGGGAAATAATGAAAAAATAAAAGTAGATGTGCACCTGGGATAATCTTGCATGTATTTTCTTTCAAGTTTGCTAAATTTTTTTTAAGTTTTTGTTTTATTTATTTAAGTAATCTCTTTACCCAATACGGGAATTCGAACTCAAGATCCCAAGATCAAGAGTCATGTGCTCTTCTGACTGAGCCATCCAGGTTTCCCAAGTCCACTCCCTTAGAACCATCATTTCCTTTTACTGTTGCTCCTGATTCTGCTGTCTTTGTTTTGTTTTGTTTGTTTGTTTTGTTTTCATGGGTATTTTTTGGCTGTGAACATTTTTACCTCTTACTTCCACTGAATATACAGATGGAGCAATAGGCATCAATTCAATCAATTATTCTCCATACATCTTTCTGGGGCTGTGGAGCTATGGGTACACAAACTATCTTGATGTTGATGGAGGAGAGGACACCTGATCTTTTTGCAGACAGTTGCCAACTTGTTTATCTCTTTATTTTATTGCTTGTTCTCTGGAGAAGTGCTTTCTGTTTCCATTGTTTTTTTTGTGGACCCTTGTTTTCCAGGACTCTCTTATTACATGCATGTATTGTACTGAGGGCAAATAAGAACTGAGGTAGAATAATATTTAGTCATAACTTAGATGTGTTAACATTTAACTTTTTTTTCCCCTCTATATTTGAGCCTATGTTGTTCAGAGTCCTTGTTTCCTCTAATAGTAAAAAAACACTTGTAATAAGATCTGTAAAAGGAAGTTTAAGCTGGAATCCTAAAAGGAAAAATTTTAGATGGCAGAGTGGATTGTGAGATCACAGAGTAGGATTTGTAAAATTTCAAGGGAAGTTTCTAAACCTTTCAAGGATAGCATTGGAAATGGGAAGAGGGGATTGATAGAGAATGTCTTTGAACACAGCTCTGTTGTAAGCTTTTTTGATCTCGTTTTCCCTCATCTCAAACTTGGAGAGAAGAGTTTCTCAGAAATCTTGATACGTGATTCATGCAGTTTTGGGGGAGGAGGGTGGCGGTGTGGACTTGTGTCTAACTTCTGACTGAAAAATGTAAAAGACAGGAATGTAGACTATCCAGCTGATCCAAGGTGGGAGGAAGGATGCATGTGTGTTTACTCCATCAGATACAGTCATTGGGAGAAAGAACAGACCTGAGGCTCTTTTAAATCTTGTCTAAGCCTGGACTGAGTGATAGGAACCTAAGGGAGAGAATGAACAGTGGAATGCTGAGGTGGAGCAGCTAGGCAAAGGAAAATGCATTCACCAGGATTAGAAGTGAAATTGAATATTCTCAGCAAGGATTTCTGAAGTGGCTCACAAAAGCTATTATAAGTTAGAGCCAGGTTTGGACATCTGTCAAACCAGAGGACAAGGACCATGGACAGTCTTGATCAAGTACTAACTTTCCTGTTCCCCTTCCCTGTTCCTCTTTCCCTTTTCTCCACCTCCTGCTTTGACCCTTGCGGAGTCAGAAAACGTATCTAGCAAGATAATAAGATAGGAGTAGAAGCCTATGTTGGGGAAATAGCATCATGTCCCATTCTTTGGGTCTACCTATAAAGACCCCAGTTGAAAGCGGGGAGAAGTCGAACTGTTGAATCAAATTAAATTGGCAATTACTTGAGGTTGCAAACTTTTATTTCCTGAATTGAGATTTTGTTTGTAACTTGATGTAACCATTTGGGCTTTTTATTGTGTAAGAATGACCAGAAAAATTCTGGGACTGCCTGAATTTCATCCAGGGTGAAAGGATGTATGTGAACCCTCCTCCTTCCCCCAACCTAGAAAGGTCTTTAATCCTCCATGTGGGGTAAAATTCTGCCCTTACTTTCTAAATGGCACTGTTGCTATAAAACTCTAAAAAAAATTATTTTGGGCTTTGGCTGATATCTTGCAAATCAAATCTTGTAGCAATTCAAAACAAAACCACGATTGTAGCTTATCAAACACTTGCAACTTAGTCCCCTTTGCTTTTTTTTTTCCTAGAAAGACAAAATGTTTTCTTTCTTTCTTTCTTTTTTTTTAATGTTTTATTTATTTTTGATATATAGAGAGACAGAGCATGAGAGGGGGAGGGGTAGAGAGAGAAGGAGACACAGAACCGAAAGCAGGCTCCAGGCTCTGAGCTAGCTGTCAGCACAGAGCCTGACGCGGGGCTCGAACTCACGAACGTGAGATCTGACCTGAGCTGAAGCCGGAGGCCCAACTGACTGAGCCACCCAGGCGCCCCAAAATGTTTTCTTTTAAAACATTGGAAAATCATTGAAAGACAAATGTCAAAAAAAAAAAAAAGAAAGACAAATGTCCATTATATAACTGTGAACGTTAAATATTTGGAAACTGTAAATGCTCTAAAATTTTGTAGGTACTTCTAAAGAGCTAAATATTGCAAATTATTCTACTGTATGTCTTCCCTAATATCAACAATACTTGATATGATGAAAAATATCAAGAAGACCCAACTAAATATTCCAAGTCACCATCTTAAGGTTCAAAGTAATTACTTTGGGTAATTACACAAGTGAACGTTTTGTCCAAGATGTTCCTGACATGGGAAGCTTCTGGATGAATTTCAGAAATGTTAACAAAAGTATCTTCCTTTTTGCCTGTGAATGTTAGAATACTGTTGTATTGTTGGTTAAAATCCACTACAGATATGGGTGCAAGGCCAGCCCAAGGGTCTTCAAGCATTGAAAGCTTGGAATAACTTTCCGAGTCATTAGACATTCTTTTTTGTCTACCACACCCTGATCCAAAGGGTGTAGGTGTCCTTGAAGAGCCCTGGGGGTAGGTTTGCTGCTGCCCCGGGCAGTATCTGAATTGAGACCCTGGGTGGGGAGACTTGGAGTAGGAGCCAGAATAGCCACCAGGGAACTAGACCCAAATCGCCCCTCTCTCCTTCCACCCCAGGAAGCTGCTGCCTGCCTGGTAGTGGAGATTGACTGCTTCTGTTGGGCCTAGATCTGGCCCATATCACTGGAGGCATGTGGCACGCAGTCCCCTATCATCACAAGAGGAGGGCAGGTGTGGTGGCCTCCACCAAGTACCCTGGGAGTTGCTCCCCTTAATCCCTTTGCTTTTTGCTTTGAAACAGTTGTGTTTTCCATGAATTGATGAAGCAAGTCAGTTGTCCTCTTCTAGGCTACAGGTAGGGAGCTTCAGGGAAACTAGGAATTACTAAAGGTTATGAAACCAAAACTGCATTAGTTTAATATTTTAAAAATATGATCCTGCCACATGCCAGTAATAAGCAAGCCCATGACATATATTTCCACTGGTCTCCATTTGGCTTATAATGTCAAGGAAGGGCATGACATTTGTAAGGTTGTCTCTGAGCTGTACAAACAGGTGTGGAAATATCAGCTGACTCCATTTCAGATAAGTAAAATCAAAGCCAAATGGTATGAGTGGAGATGCTGGAGGAAGATATTTATTGTCAATTGATATGGTATCTGAACTTGGAACATCGTACATAAGAGTTGTCATTATCTCAGTTATAGTTCTAGGAGCCAGGAGCTATTTTTTATTCAGCTCTACAGATCCTAGTCTTTTTTTTTTTTTTTTTTTTTGAGAGACAGCACGTGCAGGGGAGGGTCAGAGAGAGAGGGAGACACAGAATCTGAAGCAGGCTCCAGGTTCTGAGCTAGCTGTCAGCACAGAGCCCAATGCTGGGCTCAAACCCACAAACTATGAGATCATAACCTGAGCCGAAGCCAGATGCTCACCTGACTGAGCCACCCAGGCACCCCCAGATCCTAGTCTTGTGGTTAAAAAAAAAAAATTAAGTGAAGTTTAGGTGCAGATAGAGCAATGTCTCAAACAGTTTTGGGCTGTAGCTCCTCAAGGAACATGGAACAAAATGGTTCAACCAGCATTCTGGAACTAACTGTATGTACCATTAGACACATTAATAGCATTTAGTACTATTATTGAACATGGGGTGACATTTTAATGTATAAAACTGGGAAAGTTTTATCGGTCATGCTCCTTGAAAAATCTTTGATAACTTGTACCATTCTTTCAGACTGTTTACTTGGACAACAGTTACCTATTCATTACTTTCTTAATCTCAAGTTGGTATAAATATAGATGTTGTAGGAACAATTTTGTGCTTCAGTGAAAACTATGCACTATCCAAGGGACATCCTTCTATGTTATCTAATTCTGATTCTATGGGAGCTTTTTTACAGTTCTGCAAATTGTAGATAACTGATAGTCATGTAAAAAAATTATTGTCTATAGACATGCAAATTATGACCTATCTAGTAGAGGTTTAATTGACTATCCTCCACTGTGGAAGAAGCTAGTTTTGCCTTCATTTACACATTCATTTCCCATTTCCTTACTCAATGTAAATTTGTGCTTTTTTGACTTTTGCTTTGATTGGTTGTAAAACTTCCTCAGTTTCCTCTTTGGATTAAATAAAATGTTTAATACAAATTCATCTTTGTATCTATGAAAGTCACGATTTTACCTTTTTTTTTTGAAAATTATCTTTAACCGCGAATTATCAAAATATTAGTATCTGGTAATCCATGTGTCGATAACCAATGACATGATGCTGTGATTACTGTAGCAGAGGTTTGATACAGAACTACAAGTTTTTAATCAAAATTTGTTGGTCACTTGCCTTGGAAAGCCAGTGGCTTTGGTGATTATGTTGTGCAGCCTGTTATTTATGGGTAACAAGGCAAAGAATGTGCTGGTCTGGGGCAAAAGAATTCCTGTGATTGCAAAACTACTATGGGATCAAGGCACCTGGGTGGCTTAGTTGACTGAGCACTGACTTTTGATTTTCGCTCAGATCGTGATCTCATGGTTCCTGGGATTGAGCCTGTGTCAGGCTCTGGGTTGACAGCACTGAGACTACTTGAGTTTTCTCTCTCTCTCTCTCTCTCTGCTCCCCCCCTGCTCATTTTCTCTCTAAGTAAGTAAACATGAAAAAAAAACTATAATAGGATCCCTCAGGCCCTTCCTCTGCTCACTGTCCCATTACTGAAGCAGAAGACAACAGGAACACAAAAGAACCAAAATATTAACATCAAATTGCAACAGGCCAAGGCTACCTGTATCTCCCTGTTCCCCAGAACATCCAGAATGCATTTCCTTCTGGTAATATCAGTAGAGATCATCTCCTAGAGGCTTAGGAAAATGTAAAGACCAGTTTCTATATTTAACTAGAAGACTTGTGATGTTTTTTGATGGCAAATTAAAAAGAATCACAGTGGTTTCTTGGCATGAAAGTCTTCTCTAAACACACAATATTATTATAGCAGCAAGTCATGAAAAAGGCCTGATATGGGTTGACACCCATGACCTTGTCAACATTGATGGGAACTTGTGTGGAAACCAACTTTTGTCTTCTTTGAAGTCTGAGGTTTTGAGTAGACTCTAGCTGCTTTGCTAAGGCCCTGATACTGATTAGTTCTGATCTCTATCCTTTAAGATTCTCTAAGCAATTTGGCTGTTGTACAAGAGTTGTGAGGGGCATGTTTTACTGGTCCTCACAAATAGGGTGGAGTACTTGGCTTTACAGTTTCTAACACAAAAGAAAACAATGCCAACCAAAGTGAAACACTGTCACTTATTGAAGTAAAAACAGTCTAAGGGAGTATGTTTTCTTTATCCAGCTGGTCTCACCAAATCACTGTACCTAACTCCACTTTTGATACTTGACATTTGGTCATTGCCCAGACAGGGAGGGAAAAAGTGCATGATCACTTTAAAGTCTAATTAGAGCAAAGGTGTCATATGGGTCTGGTACATTTCTCTGGACATGTTTTTAGTGATGGGAACAGAGTTATTCCCATCTAACCTCGATAATAGCTGTTTAGATAATTGTTGCACAGTTGCCTCAGATGAAACACATTCACATTTTATTTTTGAATTTAGGAGTGGAAACCACTTTGCAAGAGCCTTGTGCTTACTTTCTGCTATGGGTCTGAATTTCATTAGACTGTTTCCTAAATTTATATAATTGGGATCATAGCTAAAGCTTCAACTTTGGAGATAGCTTTGTTCATTAGAGCATGAGAAGTGCAGGATATTTCTTGTAAATCAGGACTTTAAAGCTATAATAAAGTGACCTGTTGCAAATGTGTATTCTTATTTTGTAGGATCTGCAAGGTTCACTCTTACAATACCATAGTTAATTTATGCTTTCTCTATATCTTTTTTAAATGCCTATAAAATGTGATTGTGGTGCTTTTTCCATTTCTCTGAACTTGGAGAATTAGGGTGAGCTCATTAAAATTTCATGTGGATTATTACCCTCTATTGAAGCTTTCTATCAATGTCCCTGAATTTTAAAAAGCAAGTGTGTGTGTTTTGGGGGGAGGGTACCATCCCATTCTGTTCCCCGTGTATCTATAAAGATTGAAAAGATTTTTTCTTTCTTGATACTCACAGATGTTTTCAACTCACATGACTGTTCTGTCATTGAAAAGCCTAAATATCTGCTGGGTTTCTTTTCCTTAAATGTGAATCACAATTATTCATCCAAGGGGTGCCTTGTTGGCTCATTAGGTAGAGCATGTGGCTCTTGATCTCAGGGTTGTGAGTTCAAACTGCACATTGGGCATAGTGATTTTTTTTTAAAAAGCCTACACACAATTACCCATCCAAATGAAACATAATGTTTTCCAAAGCAGTGAATAATTTGTTAGTTCCTTAAGAGATTATTTTAGGGTGATAATAAGGTGCTGTGTGTGTTGCAGACAAGGCAGGCTCAGATATAAAAGCGTGCTGGAACCTCAGGAACTGAGGCATGAAACAGAAGGAAGCTGGGCTTGAGAGGAGAGAGAAAGGAGAATGTACAGGCGGGAAGGCCATGCAACACAACGCTCTGGGTCTGAAGAGTGTAGGAGTATAGGCTTGTCAGGCACTTAGTGAATTAAGGTACATTCAAGTGTAGGAAAACGCTTCTGTGGGCTCCAATATGTGCTCCATTTAGTAGGTAAGTCTGCGAGCAGGAAGCTATATGCCAGTCCAGTGGTTCCCGGCAGGACCCCTGCAAAGTTATAATGTAGGAATTAGGCAGGAGCAAGGCAGGGAATCAGGATGTGAAATATTTTATGAAGCACACATGATTTGGAGCCAGACTGAAATGGTTACCCAAGCATTTTCCCTTCTTAGCAGTGTGACTTTTGCAAATTCCTTAACCTCTCTGAGTCCCAATTTCTGTAACTGTAAAGAAAAATGTTAATCGCCACTTCACAGCTGTTATTAGGATTGGAAATGCTGTGTGTAAAATGCTCAGCACAGTAGTAGCCCCACAATGTGACATCCCTTCTTAATTGGTTAAGACATCAGTCTTTGTAAAATCTGAGAGCTCCAAACAGTTGAACCCAGGCAGCTGCTCAGTCTTAAGGACTCGGATCACTTGGCCAGGAAGATGTCAGGCCAGAAATGCGGTGCCCTGGCTGTGTGGGATTCCAAGGCTCCCTCCTAGCAAACCATACACCTTGTCTACAGGCTAGAGCGCCTGGGGCTGCTGATAAGGGAGGGCTCAGAATAGGTCTAGGAGGAGGCCAGCCCATGTAGTAGTCAGAGGACAAAAGGGGGATCAGAGAAGGCAGATGAAGTGTTTTTTGTTGGTGGAACCCAAGGCCTAGTGGAGTACTCTATGGTCTCGTCTCTAAAGGGACCTGATCTTTCTTTTGGTCTGGGAAGATCCTGAATTCTCAAGTGTATATGTGAATGTGTGTGTCATTAACAACGATAGTTATTCATAGAATCCTTTCACCGACCTCTATTATTATTTATTGTATGCTGTCTTTGCAATACATAATCATTTGCATTTAATACATGAGGGAAATAAGGTATAGAGTGATCAAGTGATTTGTTCACATCACAATTAGAACTAGAATCTAAGTTTCATTTCTTCTAGACCAGAGCTTTTCCTCTCAAGTAGATTTAAAAATAAAATGTGTTGAAGGGATTTTTGGTAATAGGACATACTTTCCTTTGTGACTTGTGGGATTTTTTTTAAAGCCATATAATAAGAGTATATTGGTAATTGTACCCTTAACTGTACCTCTATGTAGATTACAGATGGGACAAAATTTATGGGAAATTTCATAGCAGAATTAAAATTCCCAATCCCAGAGAAAACTTGCCCAACAGCACATTTCTTGAGGTGGTTACAGCTCAGTAAAGAGAACAGGATGGTTCTGGATTTGTCTGTAGCTAGCTAGTTCTGTAGCTTTTGGCAAGTCTCCCAGACTTAAAAATCTGGTGAACTGTGTCATTCTAGTTTTGGTGTCCTAAGTGACCTTTGAAAGCTTCTTTCACCTCTAAGTAATAATGATACTGTGCTCCCAGCGCTGTGTTTTATGGATAGAATCATTTGTGGGTATAATCACCTTCCTCTGAGCCTTAAAGAGATGAAGAGGTTTGCCAGCACTGCACCAGTCATAAATCGAGGAGCAGTTTCCAGTGCAGGAAAAGATTGGGGTCCTTAAAGCCCTTGCTTGTTTCACTGTGCCAGACGACCAAGCAGTTAGTTTCTCTCCCATTCACTGATGAGAAGTCAGAGAACTGTTAGGGTAACAGCTCCAGAATGGGGGATACCCTCCCCAAGCATGTGCAGGATACTCCATTGTGAAATAGAAAAGAATGTTTCCACTTTGATTTATATAGTTAATACTTAAAACATTTTTATTTTGGGGATATTTTATAATGTGCATAGGAAGTCAATAGTGTGTCTATATTAATTATAAGTAATTTACATATATCATATATGGAGGTTTATAGGATTGGAGAACCCTGGTTTTCAATCTAAGTTTAATTTTTGATTTAAAAAATGATTGTTCAAGTAAATAGGCCATAAAAATATAATATAATAGAAACCTACTTTTAAATGATTTTATTTGGATTATTTGATCTTTTGGATTATTTATACTTTCAGATTATCTGGAGCCCCTGTTCACGTGCATCAAAGCTGCTATTGGAAAATTGATTCAAGAAGAGATGTCTGGTTCATATAGGTTTGACATTAGTAACTTTACTGTTTCTGGTATTCTGGTAATAATAAATACTGTTATATATTTATGTGCCAAGTACCATGATAAGCATTTGAAATTGTATCTTATTTAATCCTCACAACAGCCCTGCAAAGCAGGATTAATAGTTCCATTTTATAGGTGAGGGATTAAAAAAATGCTGAGACTTGCCCAAGATTGCCTAGTTAGAATTAGCACTTTGATTTTTCTGACTCTTAAATTCACAGCTTTCTTGTTTGGTAATCTGTGTTACACATGTCTTAGGCATTTACAAGATATTAACATCATAAAAATCACGGTTTTTTTCTTTCTATTCTTTTTTTTTAATTTTTAAAAAATGTTTGTTTATTATTGAGACAGAGAGAAACAGAACATGAGTAGGGGAGGGGCAGAGAGAGAGGGAGACACAGAATCTGAAACAGGCTCCAGGCTCTGAGCTGTCAGCACAGAGCCGGACATGGGGCTCGAACCCATGAACCATGAGATCATGACCTGAGTCGAAGTTGGACACTTAACTGACTGATCCACCCAGGCGCCCCTCTTTCTATTCTTTTGAACCATTAATATTGATGTCTTACCACAAAATTTCCACAGTGTTCATATAAGAGATTGATTTACAAAATTATATGTTATGCAGTTTTCTCCTTTTCTTTATTTTAAAATTATTATTAATTTATCTATTTTTGAGAGAGAGAGAGCGAGCAGGGGAGAGGCAGAGAGACAATCCCAAGCATGCCTCATGCTATCAGCACAGAGCCTGACGTGGGGACTCAACCTCACGAATCCTGAGATCACAACCTCAGTCTAGGAGTCAGGAGTCAGGTGCTAAACCAACTGAGTCATTCCAGGGCTCCTCTCCTTCTCTTTAAGTAGAAGTAAAATTAAACTCTGATAGAATTCCCTAATTAGCATATTTTATGAGCAATTATATCACCCTCAAGATTTTAAAATTAAAATCATTAATTTTTAATTATTTATACATAACTTACCAATCAGAATAGGTAATTTTGCTAGTGGTATAGGAGAAGTTAAGGATATAAATTATCGTGTTGTCCAGTTAAGTTTGCTATATAATTGTAATTTGTTCCATTAGTTTCTACTGGAAATTGAATACATTGTTTGTCAAGTGAGGGCAAACAGCCTTTTTTCCCCTGAAGTATAGTTGACACACAATGTTACATTAGTTTCAGGTGTACAACATAGTGCCTGAACAAGTCTGTATGTCATACTATGCTCACAAGTGTAGCTACCATCTGTCGCCATACAATGCTATCATAATACCATTCATTATATTCCCTATCTGTATCTTTCATCCCTGTCACACATGCATTCCATAACTGGAAGCCTGAATCTCTCACTCTCCTTCACTCATTTTGCCCATCCCTCTGCCCCTCCCCCAACACCCAAAATTCCTTTTTACCGTTTGGTAAGAACATGCATTAAAAAAGAGGGTACAGAAATAAATGTTCTAATTATTTGTGAAATAAGACTTAGTAATTTAATCTGGCTTTATAAGATATAATACACTTTCAATAAACAAGTCATAGATTTCAATAATATTTTTTTAATGTTTTTTTAATTTATTTTTGATACAGAGAGAGACAGAGCATGAGAGGGGAGGGGTAGAGAGAGGAGACACAGAACCGGAAGCAGGCTCCAGGCTCTGAGCTAGCTGTCAGCACAGAGCCCGATGCGGGGCTCAAACCCACCAACCTGAGATCTGACCTGAGCCGAAGCCGGACGCTTAACCGACTGAGCCACCCAGGTGCCCCTTCAATAATATTTTCAATTGAAAACAGATAAAGGGACATTTTAGAAAATAGCTATTTACCCAGAAAGGGAATTTCAGTCGGAAAAAAAAGAAAGGATTAAATTTGGCCACTGGGTGTCAATCTTGATCCATATTCACAGGCAGTTAGGGAATGAGAAATGAATCCTAAATGACTTCAGCTTTTCTTTATAATTCTCTCTCCAGAGAGTAAGGGGAACACTTTAATAACTAACACAATACATTTTCTTTTTTAGTCTTTGTGATTTCTCTTTCACGACCATGAAGATTTTAATCTTCAGAAATTCTAAGGATCCTGTCCCCACCCCCAAAAAGACTAAGAACAGCAGCAAAAGAAGCAGGTTTATTGAAAATGGACTGACATTTTCACTTTAAAAATCTTCCTGGGCTAAGCTTGACTAGTTGTTTAAGACATCACTGGGTGACGTAATTTCTGCACAGTACTTTGTGATAAATTTTTAAATCAAATATTGATCTGGAAAATATAGCTCTCAATTAAATGTTGCACTTTATTTCATGATTTCCTTTTCAACTCAGAAAAATGGTGTCACTATGAAAGGTGTGAAGTGTGGGTGGTATCTCAGTCCCAGGATCCTCTTATCTGATCACTTTATCTTTGCCTCTTTTTAATGTATCCTTCTAGAATCTAGATATTTCTATCTATAAAAAAACATTTATATATACCTTTCTCCTTTTTAAAAAAATACATAAATGGCACAATATACATGACATTCTGAGACTTTCATTTTTTTAAAGTTTAATAATGTATCTTTGCAGTCGCTGGATGTCGGTCAATATAGATCTACCTCATTTTGAATGGAGACCATCCTTTTAAAAATATAATAAATGGTGCATTGATGTTCTCATCTCTTAGGATTTTAAAAGTGGCACCGAAGGCAAGAATTTCGTCAGACATGCCAATCCAGATTAGAGGAAATGGAACGCGGGGAAGTTGGACGTCCTCACCTCTGATGGTGTGCAAGTCTTTGATGCCCCTTCTCCTCCTCCTTCAAAACCTGTCCAACAACTCTGAACATACCACTGACTTCTGTTTATCTTACACTCCCTGATAAGTCTCCTTAGAAGCTGGTGGTTCACTTAAGCCAAATCACAGCCATATCTTGGCCCGTAAGGCAAACCGCAGCAATGTTAAGGCCTAGAATAAAATAGACCATAAAATTAGATAAAGATGGATATTTGCAAATAACATTTTGAAAAGCTCATTTAGATTAAAACAATGCAGCTTGATTTCATTCCTTTCTGAGCTACTGACTTGGATTGAGCATATTTTCATTTGTTTGAATTTAGTAGTTTGTGACTTCCATCTTTCATCCTATAAAACACAATGGCCCCAAATGAGTCTCTATAATTATTGTGGGTGGCCGTGGTCCCAAATTTACCCTTCCATTATGTTGGACTGGCATTGAAACCATACTGGACAAAATGCCGGAAATCTTCCTGAAACAAATGCAATACTCACATGTTGAGATGAACAATGAGTAGCCGATGATCCCTTGCTTTCTGGAATCGCTGCCTTCTGTTGTGGGGTTTCGACATCCCCTCCCATCCCAAGCATGGTGAGAGGTTGTGCCCAGGTTTTGAATTAATTTTTGGTTTTGAGTACTTATAGAATGTTGCTCCATATCTGCAGGAATCATTAGAGGTACCCCCTTTAAGTGCTGGGGGATACCTGTTACCACGCTGTGTTCTTTCTCAGCGTAGTATTTAGAACCCCTGCTTAGTAAAGGCCCTTTGATAAGCCTCAGGGCTTTACAATTCTACCTACAGTATAAAACAAGCCCTTTGAAGTGACTGCAGCATTTCTTTCCAAGAATTAGGAGACATGGTTGGTGGTTGTGTTCAGAGGGGAGTTTTGGATGTTTTATGCCGTTAGGATGTTAAGAGGCCACTCTTAATTTGTAGCTGACGTTCCTATTAGCCTCAGAAGCTTCTATAACACGTTGGCTGGCAATGACTTTACGTCAGGGGTGCCCCACAGGTTGATCTGTAGGCCTTTGGGAGTTGTATTTCAATGCACCTTTAGAATCTCGCTGCTCTTAGGTGGGGGTGTAGCTCAGGGGTGGAGCATTTGACCGCAGAATCTCGCTGTTCTTTAAGTTATCAGGGCCTTGATAGCATTAATGCAGCTTCTGATAGGGTCTATCTAGTCCAAAGGAGGAAGTGCAGAGCTGCCAGCAGCAGAAATAAGAGTGGTTGTGTTTCCTTTCCTCTCAGCCTTCACTACCAGTGATCCAGAAGAATGCCTGCCCTTCCTGGGACTGCTCCGGGAACTCTGGCTTCTACTTTTGCCTTTGGCTTGTAACTGCTGCCAAACCCAGGGTCAGACTGCCCTTTTGTGAAGGCAAAGGTGGGATTCAGTGCCATTTTTTTATGTGTCCTTGGGTTAGGAACTAACAGCTGTTTTGTCTGTGAAATAAATATGGTAGTAATGTCTGTGGAAATAAATGAGATGATGTGTATAAAGAGTTTGGCACAATGTTGGCCAATGTAAATGCTCAATAAATAGCCACTGACATTAGGAAAGAAGTTTGCTTCAGTGGCTACCTGAATAGGGTGATTTTTAGTTGTTCCTCGTCTAAAAGAGATTCTGCCCTCCTGATTCTCTGATTATTTGAAATTCTGTAACCAGAAATTCACTCCTCAAAATCAAAATGTCTTGGTCAGTATAAACACTTTTGTGAGAGAAAATATTCAGGTTTGGCAACTATTTACACATTAATGAGAATAAATTAATCTTAATAATAAGTTTTGATAGGGAGAGATAAGGGCACTGAGCACTTTGGGGAAGAAGAGACGTTTTCACTGAGTAGAAAAAAAGCAAAGATTATCAAGGCCCAGGACACTATAAATTTTTAGTACTTTGGAGTTCTATGTAGAGCTCCCTTATTTTCTTGAATTCTGTGTCCCTTTGGGAGGAAGTGATCCATAGGTACTTAGACCCATCACTCCTTCTCTTCATTATTTAAAGAAAAAATTTTAATGTTTACTGATTTTTGAGAGAGAGAGAGAGAGACAGAACACAAACAGGGGAAGAGCAGACAGAGGGAAACACAGAATCTGAAGCAGGCTCCAGGCTCTGAGCTAGCGGTCAGCACAGAGTCCTACGCAGGGCCTCAACTCACAAACCGTGAGATCATGACCTGAGTCGAAGTCGGACACTCAACCAACTGAGCCACCCAGGTGCCCCTATATTTTACTCTTTTTTTTTTAAAAATTTTTTTAATGTTTTATTTATTTTGATACAAAGAGAGACAGAGCATGAGAGAGGGAGGGGCAGAGAGAGAGAAGGAAACACAGAACCGGAAGCAGGCTCCAGGCTCTGAGCTAGCTGTTAGCACAGAGCCTGACGCGGGGCTCGAACCCACAAACGTGAGATCTGACCTGAGCGAAAGTTGGAGGCTTAACCGACTGAGCCACCCAGGTGCCCCTATATTTTACTCTTTAAAACGTTTACTTAGAGGGATGCAGATCGGCTAGGTGCCATCTATATATAAGACCTTGAAGTGCTATGTTTCTTTTTTTTAACTTAATTTTTTTTATGTAAAAAATTTTTTTAACATTTATTCATTTTTGAGAGATGGAGAGAGAGAGAGCATTAGTGGGGGAGGGTCAGAGGGAGAGAGAGACACAGAATCTGAAGCAGGCTCCAGGCTTTGAGCTGTCAGCACAGAGCCCGATGTGGAGGTAGAACCCATGTACCGTGAAGTCATGACCTGAGTCACCCAGGTGCCCCTGAAGTGCTATGTTTTACCCACATTAAAGTAATAGTTGTAGGTCAGAGTTTCACATTTTAGAATGGTGATATTTAATCCTCCACCTTTGTTCTTTCATTCTTTCCTGCTTTCTCCAAAACAAGCAAATTTATTTAAGAAATGTCACAGATAAACATCTATTCCCTGGGTATTTCCCAAATTGTATGGAAAAATTATTGCCATGAGCCCAGGGTTAGAAATGCTTGTCTCCGGTTTGATTACTGCATAACCTTTTTATGTGCCCTAATCTGATCTTTCCACCCCAGGCAGTAAAGGGGATGATCATTTTTCCTTCGGGCTTTGCAAGGACATTGTGTGTGGATGGAGGAGGGTGACAGACCCATAGCCGAGAGTTGAATAGAGCGATTTCAAATGTTTAGCATGTTTCTACACTTGTGCTTCTCACAGTGTACAAGGCAGGTCCAAGCATATTTTTCTTGAATGTTAGCACAGAAGGGAGTGGGAATTAATGGGTTTTTATCAAGAAATAGGAGGAGGAGGCGGCTGAATGCTATTGATGTAGAACTGACTCTACAGCCTGCCACCTATTTCTCATCCTTTGATCTCTTGCCATGATTTTCACCTTTAAAAGTTTTATTTAAAGCTTTGCCATGGAAATAGGACATTCTTATAGGCCCAAACAGAACAAGTACAGCGCTTACAGTTTTATTATAGATTTTAAAAATTGAAATTAATTCTAGAAAACCTGGGCCCTTTTATATTTAAAGTAGCTAACAGTTTTCAACAACTAGTTTTTAACAACTAGTGGTAGTTGTCTCTAGGTTCTATATTCCCATGCATTAGCTATTCTTTTTTTTTCAACATGACAACTCACCATATGAAGCTGCTCTTTTTCTTTGTATCCAAAGTTCCTAAAAAATTCTTTTGAAGTGTAAATTCCTTTGATTTCACTCTCCCTTTTCTGGCTGAAATAAGAAAAACATTAATTAAAAAAATTACATATGCCAATTTTAGCAATGAAAAATGTTCTCCTTATATAGTTGGAAACATTCAGAAATGGCAAGACCCTTGTCAATATTTTAACTTGGTTTATATAATCATTCACTGCCTTTGGTTCCCTATTTTTTTTCAGCTTTATTAAGGTATAACTGATGAGTAAAATTGTAAGATATTCAAACTGTACTATGTGATGATTTGATATATATATATCCATTTTGAAAGTATTCCCTCCATGGAGTTAATTAACACATCTATCACATATTAACCATTTTTGTTGTTGTTGAGAACATTTAAATTATAGTCAGCAAATTTCAGTTCTACAGTAGTTAGCAACTAAAGTGATCATGTTATACATTGGATCATTAGATCCTCAGGCTTTATTCATCTCACAACTGAAAGTTTGCATTCTTTTATCAACCTCTCCCTATTTTTCCCACGCCCCAGCCCCTGGCACCCACTTCTCTGAAGTGCTGTTTCAATGAATTCAACTTTTTTTTTTTTTTAATTCTACATATAAGTGATTCCATTCAGTATTTGTCTTTGTCTGGCTTATTTCACTTAGTACACTGTTTGACTCCCTATTTAAGGTGTGCTAAATCTCCAAGGTCTCAGCTCTGTGCATCACAAGCCAGACCAAAGATACCTATGAGTAAATAAAAAGAAGTTCAAATGGTAAAACATTTTGACCTAATGCTGTTTAAAATTCAGATATAGTTCAGCAATTCCACTTAAGGTCTACTCATTCTGTATCAAGCTCCATGTAGGGCACTATACAAAATAATGACTTTCAGAGTTGCATTTGTGAAGAAGGAATGTGATTCTTCCTTGCCTTAAGAATGAAATCATTGTAATAGACAGAATCCCAAAGAGAAAATGTATCCCTGAGACTAATTTTGTTCTGCACTTTTACTGTTTTGATCTTCCAGTCTTTCAATACATATTATTTGAAAGCCATGTCTTCACAAATGAACGGATGGATCCACAATAATTTAAATTAGAAAGCTTCAAACACAGCCACTATTTAAAAAGTTATATGTAGTCGAGAGGGGAAAACAAATAGACAAATGAAAATACTGTAGTTACTAATGTAAATGGCTGATGAAAGTGAAATGGAGACAGTACTTATTTTGAGGCCCAGAGATTAGTTTTTTTTTTTTTCCATTGAGTGATATTGGGAAACTTTAAAAAATTTGTGCTTAGAAGTACATCCATTGAAAAGATTCTGGCTCTACTACTCCCATCTGCATCCACATTCCAGCCCTATCTCTAGTTCAGAGATCTGAGAGTCGGAGTTAAAGAAAGATTTTAGAAAATAGGATTTTTTTTTCTTTTTTGCTGTAATTCAACCTGAGGGCTTTTCATTTAAGTTGCCATTCCTGGAGGAAAACAAAAACCTACCACCAAACCTGATAATGCTGACTGCTGAGAAGAGTGGTTTTGCCATAAAGGAATGAGTTGATTTTGATTTAGCTTTAAGTTACTCCAGTGAATTGGTTGTCAAAGGAAATATGCATAGATTTAATATAATTTCTATATTTCCAGTAATTTTTATAATTCCATAAAGTTTTTATATGTTTACCCTTGTTGTCAAGGAATAAAATCTGATAGAAGATCACTAAAGGTTATTTTCATGGATATATATATATCATGAGACTGCAATTAATTAATGAGCTGTTTTTCTCCTAACCGCGTACTTGTGGCATACTCCTTTCTCTTATTGTGTTGTCTGGAAAGTCATTTATTTTTACCTAAATTGACAGTAACCTATCCGTAATCAAAAGGTAAGAATATTGAACAAGTTTTCCTTTTCTCCCTAAACTGTGGGCCACATAGTTTAGCCTGTACATATTGTCCCATGTACTGTTCTTTTATTTTTTACTTAAAAATATAAATTTTTTCCCAAGTGTTTTTCTTTAAAAACAAGTCCCCTTATCGCCGATATCTGAAAATTGGGTTTTATTCACAAACACCAGATTTCTGGCTTCTGTTACAAAATTAGGGGCTGGTAATTTTAGGTCTAACTTCTCTCAGGACAACAATTGACAGAATAGTAGCCAAGTTATACACTGTGAAACAATGTGAGTTTTTCTTAAAATATGACCTATATTAACTAATTTGTGTTATCAACCTGGGCCCTGTAGACCTTTGAGTTTGAGACTCTTCTTTGAGGCAGAAATTGGGTTGGGTTAGATATGAGTTTAAAGGTAGTGGGGTACCTGGGTGGCTCAGTTGGTTAAGTGTCCGACTTCAACTCATGATCTTACAGTTTGTGAGTTTGAGCTGTGCTGACAGCTGGCTCAGAGCCTGGAGCCTGCTTCCGATTCTGTACATCTCCCTCTCTCTGACCCTCCCCTGCTTGTGTGTCTCTCTCTGTCTCTCAAAAAAAAAAAAAAAAAAGGTAGCAAAGATTTTTGGTGGTGTTGTTCAGAGAGGGAGAATGACCCTAGAGCCTCACTGTTGAGTCTAGACTGTGGTTCAGAGAGCTACGGGCCCTAATCCCTGCCCAGACATTTCCTACATCTTAGAACTTGGGGCAAATTCCTTAAATATTCCTAAATTGCTTCCTTTTGTGTAAGTGGAGCTAATAACATCTCTCTTCCTAAGGTTGTTGGGAGGAGTATTAAAGAGTGATTATTTCTAGTACAAAAAGTTTGTGAATGAAGAAATCTTCTATTTTTAAGAAATTGTTTACTGACCATTTACTAAAATTCTGAAAAATGTGATACATTTGCATATATTGCATAGACAGTCATCTAAATATTATCTGTGTTGTCTGATTATGCCTCTTAGTCTCCAAGTTAAAATTTTATTTATTTTATTTTAATTTTTAGTTTTTAATGTCTTTATTTTGAGAGAGAAACAGAGAGTGAGCAGGGAAGGGGCAGAGAGAGGGAGACATAGAATGTGAAGCAGGCTCCAGGCTCTGAGCTAGCTGTCAGCACAGAGCCCGACACAGGGCTCAAACTCACGGACTGTGAGATCATGACCTGAGCTAAAGTTGGATGCTTAACTGACTGAGCCACCCAGGAACCCTAATTTATTTTATTTTGTGAAAGATTTTATTTTAAAGTAATCTCTACACCCAACATGGGGCTTGAATTTACAACCCTGAGATCAAGAGTCACATGCTCTGGGCAAGCCCGGTTCCCCTCCAAGTTAGAATTTTATTTTTAAAATTTATTTATTTAAATTCAAGCTAGTTAACATAGAGTATAGTATTGGTTTCAAGAGTAGAACTCCCAAATTAGAATTTTAAACCATTTCCCCTACAATATAATTCTTTCAAGAGAGTCATAGTGATGGCTTTTAGGCTGAATAAAGTTTCCTACATTGTTTGGCTAGATTTGGCTAGATTTCTGCATTCACAGTAGCCATGCTTTAAAAGTCACAGTAACTTCAAAGGTCATTCCTAGAATAGAAAATAAGAGAAATGTTAAAACAAACAAAAAAGCCCTCGGAGAAGGATTAAGAATCCTTTTTGCATGTGTGTGAACAGAAAAGGGTTAAGTCACCTTCCCTAGACTGGAAAAATTGACTTGACCTAAAAAAAAAAACCACTTTCATTGGCACATATTTTATAAAAGAAACTTATCATTCCTAACATTCATAGAACTACTCTTGCTGGCTGCAATGAACTGAGACTTCACTTATTTAAGTGAAGAGAGGGAGATGACCTTGGGGCAAATGGTTACTCAACACTTCAGCAAGGGAAGAAAAGTCTAACCAAAATATGGTTAAGGGTATCTACAACAGTATAAAAAGCGTTTGAAATGCATTTCATACTTGACACAGTATATCTCATTTGGTCACACCAGTTATCTCTGAGATGGATGTTATTATCATTTCCAGTTTATGGATTAGTAAAGGAACCCAAAATAGATATGATTTTTTTCATAACAACTTGTCATGGAGTTTTGATATCTAAATTAATATTTAATCTATTTCTGAATCCTTGTTTGCCAGGGTCAATAAACAATTCATTATACATCACATAGCAGCCATTGGTCTGCCCAAGAACTCTGGCCTTATGGACATGATGGATCTTTGGATCCAAGGGTCACCATTGTTAATCTACTTTTTCTGCTGTGTGATGCCTCTTTCAGAACCTGACCTTTCACTGTTTGGCTCCAGGTAGACCACAGAGCAATCCTTCCCTGAGATCCTCTCTAATTTCTGTAGCTTGGCCATGGAGATCCCCACTGCTATTCCCAAGGCTTTTGTCTTCCCTACACATTTCTGTATCCATCCACTTCCTTCAACATCTAGAGCACTGCGGGGAAGTTAGTAGAGGTTTTCTTTCCGGATAGAGCCCCGTTCCTCTCCTGGTCTTACAAGAATCAGATATTTGGGAGTCTAAGCAAACACTTTCATTTCCTAAGAAGCATAGAAGCCTTAATACCATTCATTTCCTTGCCTGGGTCAAGACTTCCCAGAAAGCTTAGGAAACACACAAAACACCATTATCCCTCCTGGGGCAAAGGAACCTAAAACTCAAACACAAAGACTTGACTGTATTTCCTGAATAGAAAAAGGAAAAATAGCATTTTTTCCTTTTTTTGATGAATTCATAACTGCCCAAACGACACAAATTAATTATAGTAAACTCTTGAATTACGAGTAACTTGTTCTGCAAGTGTTCTGTAAGATGAGCAAACATTTCTAATAAATTTCTTTTGTTAAAAAAATTTTTTTTAGGGACACCTGGGTGGCTCAGTAGGTTAAGCATCTATCTGATTTGGCTCAGCTCATGATCTCACAGTTTGTGGGTTCGAGCCCCGCCTCAGGCTCTGTGCTGCCAGTTCGGAGCCTGGAGCCTGTTTCAGATTCTGTGTCTCCCTCTCTCTCTGCCTCCTCTCCACTTGCATTCGATCTGTCTGTCTCTCTGAAAAATAAATAAACATTAAAAAATTTTTTTAATGTTCATTTATATTTTTAAAATTCTTTTAATGTTTATCTTTGAGAGATAGACAGAGACAGAGCACAAGCAGGAGGGGCAGAAAGAGAGGGAGACACAGAATCTGAAGCAGGCTCTAGGCTCTAGCTGTCAGTACAGAGCCCAAGGTGGGGCTCGAACCCATGAGCTGTCAGATCAGGACCTGAGCCAAAGTCAGACACTTGTAATACGAGTAGTACATGATGCCGAATGTCACATGATCACAACTGAGCCAATGGTTCTTCAGATTTGCTTTGATTATGAGTGCTTTGGATTACAAGCATGTTTCCCAAATAAATAATGCTTGCAAACCAAGGTTTTACTGTATTTATAATTCACACTGGTGCAATACTAGAAAGCTTCCAAAGCAAGTGAGACTGCTGTCCGGGTGCTTTTCTTTTCACCAAAATTAATACATTGAACCTAATGGGTCTTTATACTTCATGAGTCAAAAAAAAAAAAAAAGGACATCTTTGGTGAAGATATTTGAAAGTAGATATTTGAAATTAGATACTGTATTGGTCTTGATTAAAAAAAACTACTTCACAATTTTTTTAAGATTTCTTTATTTTTTGAGAGAGAGTACATGTGCAGGAAAGGGGCAGAGAGAGAGGGGGACAGAAGATCCAAAGCAGGCTCTGCCCTGATAGCAGCAAGCTTGATGCAGGGCTCGAACCCCTGAACCATGGGATCATGACCTGAGACAAAGTCGGAAGCTTGAGCCTGAGCCACCCAGGTGCCCCAAACTACTTCAGTACTCAATGAAGCTTTTTTTTGAAACAACTGACTTTTCATGGATAATTCTTTGACAACACCATCCCCCATGTCCCTCTTCTTTTAGCTTTGTTTTTATGAGACCTC
The DNA here is from genome assembly GCF_006229205.1 of Suricata suricatta. Taxonomy (NCBI): domain Eukaryota; kingdom Metazoa; phylum Chordata; class Mammalia; order Carnivora; family Herpestidae; genus Suricata; species Suricata suricatta. The sequence goes on from NC_043702.1 coordinate 60,498,923, forward strand.
TTGAGTACTAAAAGCTAATGGCCTTTGTCATTAATTCTTATTCTAATAGTCACATATCTAAGTTTTGAGCCAAAAGACTATCTTTAGTCAACAAGGGCTTACAAATCCTTGGGGACCCTTGGAAGATCTAAGAGTATTTTTGGCCCCACTCTCAGCTATAACCTCAGCTACAAATATAATATAATCCAGATAGTCATTAGCTTGACTATGCCATAATAGAGACCTCTAATAAACAGAGTTCTAGCCTGCTCACCCTTCTTACAAATTAAAAGGGCAGGCCTTTTCGAGGCTGCTGTTGTTAACATCCCCTAACTGACTTCAATAGGGTCTGATGAATGGTGATATGAAAAGAAGTTGCACACAATTGGAAGTTTATACTATATGGTGAAAACCGTAGGAATCCTGGGGAAGACTGAGGACTCTTTGACAGGAAGAGAAGAATGAATATATTGACTTTCTGAGAACTCAAATATTAGAGCCATTCATAATAACTGAGTAGAATTGGGATTTGAACCCTGGCAATGTAGCTCTTAATTGTGATGGTTGCCTGATAGGCTCGGCAGCTTTATTATTGGGAGGATCTAGGGGAGCTTGATGAAAACACTGTCTTTCTGTATTGCCAGCAAGGCTTCCCTGTGAGGAGCTGCCAGCCCTGATGCTGGCAGTGTATTGCCTAGCAAATCTTGCCCCTGAAGCCCTTTATACTCCGTGTACAAAAGCAGCAGCAAGAGCTAAACATTTCCTTCTCAAACTTCCCCCATGGTTTATCAAGTAAAACAGTTACCTTAATCATCTCAAGGTCCAAAGGTTGGAACTTTGCTTTTTTCCTAAGAGATAATTTTCTGAGAAGATGCTTAACTTGCCAAGAAGCAAACACCTTGGCAAAGGGGTAAAAAATTGACTACTTAGTGACCATCAATCCAGGGGGCTCAGGACCTTTGGATTACTGACACAGTTCATCTACTTTGACCATCATATAGGTTTTCTAGGGAGGAGCACATTTTTTTAAAGCTGTCTTTTAAGCTACCAGACATGTAATTGTAGACTTGACATATTTAAAGAAGAGTTACATAATTTGGGGGCATTATTTTGGGGTAGAGTGACAAATCTGAAGAATAAAATCATATGAGTTCATGTCTAGTTTGTTCAGATCACCAACAGTGTGGCTATTGACTAATCCAATCTAACTGTGTCCTGTTTTTTGGACTGTACCATTTTTTTTTTAACAAACTTTTCTGGAACAGTTCTTGCAATACAGTAAGTTCCAGAGAAGAGTATAGAATAAGAATTAAATTAAATTTAAATTTTGATGTTTGTGATCATTAATGATTTGTAGCAGGTAATAAAGAGAGAGCAACCAGTAGGCTATTCACACTTTTCATTCCCAGTAATTCCTTTCTTTCTTTCTTTTTTTTTTAATTTTATTTTTTTAATGCTTTATTTATTTTTGATACAGAGAGAGACAGAGCATGAGACGGGGAGGGGCAGAGAGAGAAAGAGACACAGAACTGGAAGCAGGCTCCAGACTCTGAGCTAGCTGTCAGCACAGAGCCTGACTCGGGGCTCAAACCCACAAACGTGAGATCTGACCTGAGCCGAAGTCGGAGGCTTAACCGACTGAGCCACCCAGGCACCCCTCTTTCTTTTTTTTAAGTTTATGTATTTATTTTGTGGGAAAGAAAGACAGCATGAGTGCGGGAGAGGCAGAGAAAAGAAGAGCGAATCCCAAGCAGGCTCTGCTCTACCCCTCCCCCATCCCACCTCCACCCTGCTGATGAGAGGAGAAGGGGGGGGGGTGGGTGATCCCATGAACCGTGAGATCATGACCTGAGCTGAAATCAAGGGTTGGCCACTTAACTGACTGTGCCACTCAAATGCCCCACCAATAATTCCTTTTGATTATAGAGTTGGGGTGTCTTATCCCCAAAGCTTATATTTTTCCTTATCCTTTCTCTGTGCATACTCTTTCCTTTGTTTAGAGTTCTCTTTCCTGAGTTATCACTTAGGGAAACCCTTACTATCTATCCTTCAAGGACCAGTTTGAAAGCTGCTTCTGTCCTGATGTCTTCTTTGATCATCCTGCTGTCCCTTGTAGGCTCCCAGCACTCAGAACCTGGTAGGTGTCACCCACATGGCCTTTACCCTAGCCTGCCTGAATTTGCTGTTATTTTCATATGCATTTCATGTCACCTTCTAGATCAGGGATTGGTAAACTTTCTATAAATGGCAAATAGTAAGTATTTTAGTCTGGGTGGCTATGTGGTCTCTGTCAGAGCTACTCAACTCTGGTATTGTAGACTGTAAACAACCATAGTCAATATATAAATGAACTAGTACTCGAATAAACTTGATTTTTGGAAACTGACAATTGAATTTCACATAATTTTCACATGTCATGAAATACTGTTTTCCTTTTATTTTTTTCCAACCATATAAAATTGTAAAAATTCTCCATAGCTTCTGTTCTATACAAAAATAGGCATCTGGTAGATTTGGCCTACAGTTTGAACTCTGTTCAAGATTGTTCGGAAGGCAAGAGCTACATGTTACACAACTTTGTGTCTATCTCAAAGAACACCTGCCACAAAATCTTTCAATAACCAGGTCCGTGTTATTTGTGGAATTAATGTGGGATAAAAAGGAGAACCTATATCTACATCACTAAAAAAAATCAGAAAACTTGAATGTTTTATGACCATTTCATTCATTCTCTTATCCTTTCAGCTACAGGGAAGTTGGAGAAACCAAAAAGTGATCAGTTTTCCTTGTGCAACTTGACATAGGCAGAGTCAACCACTGAACTATTGTTGCCATGTAAAGGCAACGGGTAATGTGGGTAATGTGGCTGTCCTTCGCTGTAAGGTTTATTAAAAAAGAAACACCTCATTTGGAGTATAAATTTTTTAAATTACACACTCAGTTGTGAAAAGTGGGTGAATAGGGGTTTGTATATGTGCACAGAAAACAGCAAGCAATTCTGAGGCCTTTTAGGAGGCACGGAAGTTAGGATAAAGCTGGCTCTCTATTGTTGACTTTCACTTCTCTTTCTCTTCTTGTTTGAATTTTATTGAGTGTCTCAAGATATATTTAACATAAAACTTACCATTTTAATCATTTAAGGCGTACGATTCAGTGGTATTAAATATAGTCACAATGTTATACAATTATTACCACTATCCATTTCCAGAATTTATCATCATCCCCAACAGAAACTGTGTACCTATTAATCAGTAGCTCTTCATTCCCCTTTTCCCAAAGACCCCAGTAACCACCATTCTATTTTATGTCTCTGTGGATCTGACTACTGTGTGTACATATCACATACATGTGGAATCATGTAGTATTTGTCCGTTTGTGTCTGACTTATTTCACTTAGCATAGTGTTTTCAAGGTTCATCTATATTGTAGCATGTACCAAAACTACACATTCCTTTTTTTGTTGGATAATATTGCATTGTGTGTTTAGATCACATTTTATTTATTCATTCATCTGTTGATGGACACATGGATTATTTTTACCTTTTGGGTATTATAAACAATAAAGAAGTGAACATTGGTATACAGGATTTATTTGAGTCCTTATTTTCATTGTTTTTGGTTGGATACCCAGGAATGCAATTGCTGGGTTTATTGTAATCCTATGTTTGACATTTTGACAAAACACCAAACTGTTTTCCACAGTGGCTACATTGTTTTACATTCCAGCCATCAATGCACAAAGGTCCTGATTTCTCCACATTGTTATTTTCTGTTTGTTTGTTTGTTTTCTACTACGATCATCCTAATATGTGTTGAAGTGGTATCTCATTGTGGTTTTGGTTTGCTTTCCCTAATGACTAATGATATTGAGCATCTTTTCAGGTGCTTTTTGGATATTTGAATATCTTCTTTGGAGACATATCTATTCAAGTTTTCTGCCTATTATTTTAAGTTGAGTTGTTAGTCTTTTTGTTGTTGAGTTGTAGGAGTTTCTTATATATTCTTATGTATAAATAATTTATATATAAATAATTTATAAATATTTTCTCCTATTCTGCAAGTTGGGAATTCATTCTGTTGTGTTCTTTGGTATATAGAAGTAAAAAAATTTTTTAAATTAAAGTATAGTTGATCTATGTTACATTAGTTTCAGGTGTACAACATAGTGATTCAGTAGTTATATGCTCACCACTTTAAGTGTAGTTACCGTCTGTCACCATACAATGTTATAATATTATTGACTAGATTCCTTATGCTGTACTTTTCATCCCCATGACTATTTACTTTCAGTTATAAAATAAATATAAAAAATTTGAAAATTTTTGATGAAGTCCAATTTATCTATTTTTCCTTTTGGTGCTTGTGCTTTTGGTGTCATATTTTATTATTAATTAAAAACTTTTTAAATGTTTATTTATTTTCAGTAGACCGAGAGAACACAAGCAGGAGAGGGAAGAGACAGAGGGAGACACAGAATCCGAAGCAGGCTCCAGGCTCTGAGGTGTCAGCACAGAGCCAGGTGAGGGCTTCAACCCACGAACTGTGAGATCATGACCTGAGCTGAAGTCGGATGCTTAACTGACTGAGCCATCCAGGTACTCCTCTCCCCTCTTATTATTCATTTTGAAAGATCCAAGTTGTAAATCAGTTTTATTAACAAAGATTTTTTTTTTTTTTAATAATCTCTAGGCCCAACATGGGGCTCAAACTCATGGCCCTGAGATCAAGAGTTACATGCTCTACTGACTGAGCCAGCCAGATGCCCTGGTGTCATATTTTAGAAAGCATTGCCAATCCAAGATTATTTGTCTGTATATTTTTTTCTATAAGTTTTATGATTTAAATCTTTGATTCATTTAGAGTTAATTTTTATTTATGTCTCAAGGTAGGGATCCAACTTCATCTTATTGTTTATAAATATACTGTGGTCCCAGCACCATTTGTTGAAAAGACTATTTTTTTCCCCATTGAATGGTTATGGATGGCACCCTTGTCAAAAACCAGTTGACCACTGATGTACAGATTTATTTCTCCACTGTCAGTTATTCTCCATGCATCTGTGTGTCCCCATGTATGCCAGAAATACATTGTTTTCATTCCTGTAGCTTTGAAGTAAGTCTTGAAATTATGAAGTGTGAGTTGTCTAACTTGATTCAAGTTATCTAACTTTTTTTCAAGATTGTTTTGGTTATCTTTGGGGTCCCTTGCAATTCCATATAAATTTTAAGGTTGACTTTTCCATTTCTGCAAAAAATGCCATTGGGATTTTGGGAGGGTTACATGGAATCTGAGGATTACTTTGGAGAGTACTGCCATTTTAATAAAAGTCAGTCTTCCAATCCATCAAAGCAGGCTATCTTTCCCTTTATTCTCATCTTCTTTAATTTGTTTCCACAATGTTTTGTAGTTTTCAGTCTACAAATCTTTTGTCCCCCTTGGTTAAGCCTATTCTTATGTACTTTATTCTTTTCATGCTATTGTAAGACTTTTTTTTTTTCTTAATTTATTTTGGATTGTTTATTGCTAGTATATAGAAATACAAGTGATTTTTTAGCATTAATTTTGTAGCCTGCAACTTTGCTGAAATCATTTATTGCTCTGTGTGTGTGTGTGTGTGTGTGTGTGTGTGTGTGTTCTTTAGGGTTTTCTACATATGACATCATGTCATCTTTGAACAGAGATCATTTTACTTCTTCCTTTCCAATTTGGATGCTTCTTATTTCTTTTTCTTGCCTAATTGTTTTAGTTAGAACCTTCAGCCCTATGTTAAATACAATGGTGAAAATGGGCATCCTTATATTGTTCCTGATCTTAAGGGAAAAGCTTTAACTTTTTTCACCATTGACTATTATATTAGTTGTGGGTTTTTCATATAAGGTCTTTATCATGTTGAGGAAGTTTCTTCCTACTCCTAGTTTATTGAGTACTTTTTTCTATCATGAAAAGTTGGATTTTGCCAGACACTTTTTCTGTACTAACTGCAGTGATCATGTGGTTTTTATCATTCACTTTATTAATGTGATATATTACATGGATTGATTTTATATGTTAAACCACCCTCGCATTCTAAGGATAAATCCCACTTGGTCATGGTGTATAATTCCCTTAGGATATTATTGAATTCAGTTTGCAAGTATTTTTTGAGGAGTTTTACATCTATATTTATAATGCATATTGGTCTATGATTTTTTTTCAAAATTTTATTTAAATTCTAATTAGTTAACATTAACTGTAATATTGGTTTCAGGAGTAGAATATAGTGACTCATCACTTACATATAACATGCAGTGCTCATCATAACAAGTGCCCTCCTTATACCCAGCACCCATTTGGCCCATTCCCATCACCTTCCTCCATGAACCCTCAGTTTATTCTCTACAGTTATGAGTCTCTTGGGGCCTCTGAGTGGTTCAGTCGGTAAAACGTCTGACTTCGGCTCAGATCATGATCTCACAGCTTGTGAGTTTGAGCCCTGCATTGGGCTCTGTGCTGACAGCTCAGAGCTTGGGGCCTGCTTCCGATTCTGTGTTCCTCTCTCTCTCTGCCCCTCCCCTGCTCATGCTCTGTCATGCTGTCTCTCTCTCTCTCTCAACAATAAATAAAACATTAAAAAATTTTTTTAAAGAGTCTCTTATGGTTTGCTTCCCTCTCTTTATTTTGTCCCTTTCCCACATGTTCATATGTTTTGTTTCTTAAGTTCCACATATGAGTGAAATCATATGATACTTGTCTTTCATTGACTGACTTATTTTGCTTAGCATAATACACTCTAGCTCCATCCACATCATTGCAAATGGCGAGATTTCATTCTTTTTAATGGCTGGGTAATATCCCATTGTATGTGTATATACTACATCATCTTCTTTATCCATTCATCAGTCAATGGACATTTGCATTCATTTTTCCATAATTTCGTTGTTGTTGATAATTCTTCTATAAACATTGGGGTGCTTGTGCCCTTTGAATCAATATTTTTTCGTCCTTTGGGTAAATACCTTGTGGTACAAATACTGGGTCATAGGGTAGTTCTATTGTTAACTTTTTGAGGAACCTCCATACTGTTTTCCAGAGTGTCTGCACCAGTTTGTATTCCTACCAACAGTGTAAGAGGGTTCCCCTTTCTCTGGATCCTCACCAATATCTGTTGTTTCCTGAGTTGTTAATTTTAGCCATTCTGACAGGTGTGAGGTAGTATCTCATTGTGGTTTTGATTTGTATGGTCTATAATTTTCTTGTCTTTGTAGTATCTTTTTCTGGTTTTGGTATCAAGGTAATTCTGGCCTCATACAATTAGGAAATGTTTCCTACTATTCTTTTTTTTTAAATATTTTTTTAATGTTTTATTTATCATTGAGACAGAGAGAAACAGTATGAGCAGGGGAAGGTCAGAAAAAGAGGGAGACACAGAACCCAAAGCAGGCTCCAGGCTCTGAGCTGTCAGCACAGAGCCTGATGTGGGGCTCGAACTCACAAACCGCGAGATCATGATCTGAGCCAGAGTCGGTGCTTAACTGACTGAGCCACCCAGGCACCCCTGTTTCCTCCTATTCAATATTCTTGGAATAGTTTGAAAATGAGTGGTGTTAATTTTTCTTTATGTGTTTGGTAGAATTCACAAGTTAAGTCATCTTGTTCTGGGATTTTCTTTGTTGGGAGGTTTTTGATAACTAATTCAATTTCCTTGCTTATTTTAGGTCTATTCAGATTTTCTCTTCTTGAGTCGTTTTGGTCATTTACATACCTTACAAATTTGTCCATTTTATTCATTGCATTTTGTTTTTTCTAGGTCCAGGGAAAGCTCCTAAAGTTAGCTAGAAGCTAAAATGACTACGATATATAAAATTTTTACTTTAGGAGTCTTAAAGTCTTCAGATAATGTATTAATATCTAATGAATAGGTAAATAGGTTTTTGTCTCAGTAATATGGTTAGTGCATAAATACTTAGTGATTCTCAATTGTACTTTTTCTGAGCTACCAATTTCTAAGGCATCTAGATTTTTAATTAAGCTATTATTATATTATTTTGTATTAAGTACTTTTATCAATGAAAGACTTTTAATGAGGGAATTCATAATTTTTCTCTTCAAAAGCATAGCTAATACAAGAACTTGGAAATAAAGAATGGAAAGGAGATCTTGGGAGGATAAAAATACTTATCACATAAGGTTGTTGAGAACTATAATGCATCAGTTAAAGGATATTATTATATTTCTTCTTCCTCCTTTCAGCCATATGAATTACTTATCTTTCAATATTCAGCTTATAGATAATTTTATTCTCCAACCTTATTTTTTCCCTATTGAAGGAGAGATAGGTGTGCCCTCCTTTGTGCATCCATAGAAATTGTGTATTTTCTCTTTTCATAAAGATGGCATATATTCATTATAGATAATTTAAACAAAATAGAAAGGTTAGGGGCACTTGGGTGGCTCAGTTGGTTAGGTGTCCGACTTTGGCTCAGGTCATGATCTCGTGGTTTGTTAGTTCGAGCCCCACATTGGGCTCTGTGCTGACAGCTCAGAGCCTGAAACCTCCTTCAGATTCTGTGTCTCCCTCTCTCTCTGCCCCTCTCATACTCTGTCTCTCAATAATAAATAAAAGCATTAAAAATATTTTAAAAAAACATAGAAAGTTTAAAAAAGATCACCTCAAACCTCACCATTTGGAGCTAAAGACTCGTACTGCTTCAGTGATCATTCTTTTAGAGTGGAGTTCAATCTTGGTCTTGATCTCATGCATCTCTCTCTCTCTCTTGCTGTCTCTACACACACACACACGCATATACAAGCCTATGCAGCTTAACAAGAAAGCTTATAAAATGCACATTATTTTGCAAACTGATTTATGAAGATAAAAATAATATTTAAGATTAAAGGATGTCCTGGTGGCTCAGGCGGTTAAGTGTCAGACTTTGGCTCAGGTCATGATCTTACAGTTTGTGAGTTCAAGCCCCATGTCAGGCTCTGTGCTGACAGCTCAGAGCCTGGAGCTCTGTTTCAGAGTCTGTCTCCCTCTCTCTCTGTGCCTCCCCGCTCACACTCTATCTCTTTCAAACATAAATACACATAAAAATAATACTTAATATTTATAATAAGCTAATGCTTTAAATTTCTAGTAACTGAAGTGACATGGCAATTAAATTAGAGTTAATTTACAAGTAAGGGGTTTTATGAAAAGCAAATAAAGTTGTTTTATTAATTATTTATTAATTTTAATTTGAAGGTCATATTTATAATATGCTTTCTCTTTTGTTTTAACTGAGGCAATCATCTAACTGTTGGTTGAAATAACTATATGAACAGGAAGATATAGTAGAGAGAAGCTTTCCTTTGACTGGTGAGTGAAGACAGGAGTACAGATGAAAACCAGCCAACTCCAAGGCGGCAGAGGCAAAGGCACTCAGGTATGGAAACTATCCTTATCTTTATCTGCCCACTGGAACGGCTGTGTTGGAAGAAAAGAATTTGCAGTTCTCTCTTCTAAAACCTGCGTTATGAAGCACCTCCAATTTTTCAATTTGAGAAATAGTAAGAATTTTGATTAGAGTCATATAAGTAGTAAATCAATTTTAAACATACTTTTTAGAGCTATTTGGTTAAAAAATTTTCTGTCAATTTACCCACAATTACCAACATCAGTGAAATCAGAGGGTAGCAAAGTCAATGTCCCTCTGCTACTCACTCTCCCAAACATTATTAATGGTAGGTTTTATTTTTATTACAATTTTTTTTCAATTGAGGGAACTTCAGCTGATTCTGGGGATGGGTAAACATAGATTTATTGTAATGTGTTATTTTCCAACTTGTATTTCCCATCAGATATATGCTTCTGTCAAAAAATTCAAGTAGACTTTCTCCAAATATAACCAATGACATAATTTGTAATTGGAGATGGGGAAAAGTAAATGGCCTTTCAAAGAGATTTCAAAATGACCATATATAATTGTTGTATTTTTACTATAATTAAAAAAATTTTTCTTAGCCTAATTTTCCTTTCAGTTTGAGGTATTTCTAAACTTAAATATTATTTTAAAGTTATCACTTTTATGATAGAATGTAGAAATTCTGGAGTATAAGTAAATTATACATTTTATGATATCTCATCCAAATGTTGTCTTGCAATATATTCAAATATAGTGAGTTTTTATTTTTGTGGGTGTCTCTAAAGAGGTTCCTGTTGCAACAGGGTGTACTGCAATTATTAGGCAGAACATATTATGCTTTGAATTGAAAAATTGGAATTTTGGAAAACCATATCTGCCATTGGGAACTTGATAGCTTAATTATACTCAAAGACTTTTTTTTTTTGCAATGAGTTTTGTGGTAATATTAAGCAATGTAATTTAAAAAATATTCCACAATGAAATACATCAACATTTGGAAGAGCTGCATAACAAACAGTGAACTAATATTTTTCAAATGACTAGTGCATAATGTTACAAAATCCATTCAAACTTAAAGACCAATGGATTTTTTCCATTGAAAGAAAAGTGCTTTTATTTTATTTTTTTCTTCTATAGTTTATTATCAAGTTGGTTTCCATATAACACTCAGTGCTCATCCCAACAAGTGCCCTCCTCCATGCCCATCAGCCCTTTTTCTCTCTCCCACCCCCATCCACCCTCAGTTTGTTCTCAGTATTTAAGAGAAAGACCAATGGATTTTAATATAGTTATGAATGAAAAGTTCCTTGATATGGTTTCAAATTCCTTATTGTAATTAACTCTTAGGAACAACTTGTTGAGTTTTGGTGTAGTATCAGAGAATAGTCACAATTATATGAAAAATATATCTTAAAGTTAAAAATATGTGAAAACGGTAAAGGCATTGGAGAACTACAGCACACTCAGCATTTGAGAGACCGTGAGCCAACAAAGAAAGGGAAAATACTTAGGAAAGCTGGAAATTCTCTTCTACTTTTCTCCTCAGAGTATTTCTAATTTGTAAGCTGCATTGATCTGAAAAGTCGAATATAAAGCAGATGCTTACATGTTAAGAGTTGAATCAGGGCTTTTTGGTGCTGCTGAGATAAAGATGGGAATTCAGAGCCACTAAGGAGGAGAAGTGTCCTGGAAAATGCTCCACATTTTCTACTGAGATATTTGAAGGGCTGTACCCTACAAGTAGGACAAAACAGAACTAGTTCAGCCTTCATAAAGATTGAAATCCAGGGGTGCCTGGGTGGCTCAGTCAGTTAAGCATTCAACTTTGGCTCAGGTCATGATCTCATAGTTTGTGAGTTCGAGCCCCACATTGGACTCTGTGCTGACAGCTGAGTCCGAAGCCTGCTTCAGATTCTGTGTCTCCCCCTCTCTCTGCCCCTCCCTTGCTCACCTTCTGTCTCTCTCTCTCTATCAAAAATAAATAAACATTAAAAAAAAAGACTGAAATCTAGTCTTGAGACACCCCATTCTGGTTGGATCAAAGATTTAGCCCTATTTTAACTGCTTACTTGAAGGAAAAGAAATCTTTTTGGAGGAGTTAGTAACATCTATAGCTTACACAATATGCTTTACTAATTTAAAGTATTCAATTAAAATTTGCCAAGTATGCCAGAAGCTAGAATGAAATGAATGGGAAAAAAAAAGAAAGATAAACAATCGACAGTTTCAAAAGATACAATCCATATGTTGGAGATGATGAAATGGACAATTTAATGTGAGAACTGGGCTCTTTAAAAAGGATTTGAATGGAAATTCTGGAACTGAAAATATAATGATGGAAATAAAAAACATAATAAATGACTTTGACAGTATATGAAGCCTACAGTTAGTAGAAAGAAGGAAATAATAGAGAAAAGTAAAGATCTCAATGAAAAGCAAAACAAAAATGAAAATGTAACTTATGTAAAAACAAATCATGAGTTGGTTCTTTGAAAAGACCAACAAAATTAGTAAAACTAATAAAGAAAAAAGGAAGGAAATGATCAATGAATACAGTAATGAAAAGAAGGGTAATACTGCAAATCATGCAGATTCCAAAAAGATAAGTGGAAATAATGAACAAATTTATGCCAATATATTTGGAAATATGAGTGAAAAGCAAATATGAATAGAAAAGCAAAATTGCCAACATTGACATAAGAAAAAATAGAAAAATCAGTCCCATGGTGGCACATTGATTACATTGTTCTCTCTTTATATTTGAAGAGGTGGTTTATTCTCTCTAAAATCTACTGGTACTTGGAATGTGGGTTTTGTCTTTCCTTTTCACAGTGTCTCTGCCAGCACCATAAAAATGCCTGACTTACTAACAAGGGATCTTGAATAATGATGCCTCAGAACAAGCAACTCATTAACAAGTGAAGGAGGTTGAATACCGGGAATATGCTTGGAATATACTTAGAATGCTTTAGTTTTATTATACAGCTTGTTCCCAATTTATGATTTGACTTAATGATTTTTTTGATTTTACAATGGTAGTAAATAGATATGTATTCAGTAGGAACTATATTTCAAGTTTTGAATTTAGATTTTTTTTTCCCTGAGGTAGCAGTGTGTAGTATATATAGTACTGTGTTGTGACGCTGGGCAGGGCTGCTTCAGCTCCCAGTCAGCCTGGTGATGATGAGGGCACACAACCCATAACATGTAACAACCTTTCTGTACCCATGCACCATTCTGTTTTTCACCCTCAGCACTGTGCTCAATAAATTACATGAGCTTTTCAATGCTTTATTGTAAAGTAGACTTTGCGTTAGACGATTTTGCCCAACTGTAAGCCAATGTAAGCTCTCTCAGCATGTTTCAGGCAGGCTAGGCTAAGTTATGATGTTCAATAGGTTAGTTATATTAAGTGCATTTTCAACTTATGATATTTTCCATTTCTGATAGGCTTATCAGGAGGACGTAACCCCATAATAACTTGAAGAAGGTATCTATACCTCATAACCCAGGAGTTTCCCTAATAGTACAAGAGAATGACCTGTTAAATTTGCATTTAAATTAACAGCTCAAGGACAAAGCTGTGGGATTGGGATGTTGTCTTCTAGGGTCTAGCATGAGGTAGGTATATGCTGCTCTGTCCCCATGGAGTGGGAGAAAGGTTGGTCGTGCCTCTCATCATCACTGTAAGACTTTGCTAAATGACAAGAATGCAATTTAGGTTCTGCTGGATCAGAGATCCTGATCCTTAGACATAATGGTTTCACCAGGGGACATGGTAAAAGTCCCACAGAACGTTAAGGTATGACAACTGCCTGGTCACTTGACTCCTAATAGGGGCTTCACCTCACCTTTACTGCAATCATTATGGTTCAGGTGTCTGTGGCATATCTTTTACTTTGTGCCCTGGAGCTTCTCCATGGCTGCAGACTCTAGTGGTTTCAGTAAGCACACGAGCATAACCTGGGTGACAGGGAAGGTAATCTTTCCGATGATCACTCTTAACTAATAGGGAGGGGATGGGAGCTGAAAGAGAAATACTTCTCCTGTTAATCCAAGGAAATAATTCTGAGACTCATTCTAAGTTCTCCTTAGAAGGTCCTGGGAGACCTAAGTGCCAGATACAACAGTAGTGACATCAATATAGTACACTCAGTCCTGGACAGGGTGTCAATGCTTTTCCTCACCTTTCCCAGGGGCAAGAACCTGCCAGGTTTGTCACCTCTTCTAGCAGGAGCACTGACATCCATCTGGGGCTCTGCTGACTCTGGACAGTCCGGACCGCATACCTTCCGTGGGCTTTGGTGATTGGCGACGCTTTGCAGAGAGGAGGGAGGGGGATTCTTTTAGAAACACAAAAAGAGAGAAGGAAACAGACACAGAGGGGGCTAAACCTAGACTTGAAAAAGAGGAGGGCTCTGAGAAAGGGCGGCAGTCACTTCGTGGCTTTCTCTTTGAGATTTCTAGGTTTGGAAATCCAGAGCTCTCTGCTCTGACCCAAGTCCCTGGAAAGTTGTTGGCCTCCCTGCCCTGCACCAGCGCTGTCCGGCGCCAAGGAGGAGGCAGGATTGGGGACCAGAGGGGCAGAGGGGTCTGGCATTTCCTGACTCCCGTGAATTCTGGCTTGATCAGAACATTTGCGCATGTCTTAGGCTCACTCAACTACCAGGGCTTCCTGTGATTGTGTCATTTAGTCCTAACATTTTTAGCAAAGTCCTCATTTTATTCAACCTTTTTTTTCCTTTCAATCTGTAAGATTGACTAGATTCCCTGTTGTGTCTTTAAAACTCTGCCACGCTTTTCATATGACTATATTTGCAAATCAGGAGGATTCTCCAGTCATACTATATCTGGTGTTTCCATTTTTGGTTTGCATAACGTGGCTGCTGCACTGGGTGTCCCTTCAGGTCTTGCTGTGGCTTTCCTGGCCCTGGCTACCTACCAAGAACAGGCAGCTGATTTACGGCTCAGGACCTGGTTACAAGGTATTTAAAAAGGTGGGGGAGGGTCATAAATACAGGGTGCTTGCTTTTTGGATTGCAGTTGTTGTTACATCAGAAGCATACTTGGGCTGCCTGGTAGATGAGATACCTCAAGATGTCTTTTTGGTACTTTTTGATGGTTTCAGTCTTGCTCTGAGTTGCATGTGGCAGAGACCCACTCAAGTTGCTTGAGCAAAAGGAGGATTATTTTAAGGATATAGTAGGTTAGGAACTAGATCTGGAGTGGAGTCAGTTTAGGCAGCTCCCTGAACTTCTGCCTATCTCTCCCCTATGTCTCTGAATTTCACCCTCAGGGCTGGGAAAGCAGATAGTATATTTGAGAAACCAAGAGGAGGCCAGTCTGTCTGGATTGTCATATGAGATTCAAGAGATTGCCAGGAGCCAGATCCTGCAAAGGCTTGCAAATTATGCTAAAAATTTTGATTTTTATTCCAGAATAATGTGAAAACTACTGAAGAGTTATAACCAAGTGATCTAAGTGGTCTGAATGACTGCAAAACATTATCCTGGTTGCAGAGGGAGAAACTTTGAGGAAGTTGTGGGAATACACGTGTGATGAGAGGTGGGCTGAGGGAAGAAGAGCTGCAAGGACACATCTAATGGACTCTGAAGTCACTATGGGGGCTTGGGAGGCCTTCCTGGAAGAAGAGATATTTTAGATGAGACTGGAAGGTTTAATCGGAGTTAACCAGATGAAGAAAGGTGTTTGGAGGGAAAAAATGGGCACAGGAGTGAACACTGGAACATTGGAGAGGAACTGTTCATGTGGATTTATGATATTCAAGTTTCTCAAACTTAAAAAAAAGCATTTGCTTTTAATATAATTTCAAACTCACAGAAAAGTTGCAGGAATAGTGCAAGAAACCCTCATATACTCTTTGCACATTTGCTTTCTCTTTCTTCCTAACACACGCATACACAAAAATTTTCTTTTCTGAATTATCGGAGAATAAGTTGCAAAGTCATGTTTCTGTACCCCTAAATTCTCGAGGATGTATACCCTAAGTACAAGGACATTCTCTCTCTCTCTCTTTTTAATGTTTATTTTTGAGAGAGAGAGAGACAGAGTGCGAGCAGGGGAAGGGCAGAGAGAGAAGGAGACACAGAATCTGAAGCAGGCTCTAGGCTCTGAGCTGTCAGCACAGAGTCCCATGCGTAACTCAAACTCACGAAACCGCAAGACCATGACCTGAGCGGGTCAGCCACTTACTCCACAGAGCCACCCAGGCGCCCCAAACAAGGACATTCTCTATCCTGAGCAATGTCAGACAATCTAACATTACAAGATACTATTACCCAATCTATGGTCCATACTGAAATGTCTCACTTTTTCCTATTTTTTTCCTGGTTCAAGGCCAACCCAAGGCTGTGTGTTGCATTTAATTGCCACATCTCTAAAGTTTCCTTAGTCTTTCTCTGTCTTTCATGACCTTTCCATTTTGAAAAATACAAGTTGGTAATTTTATAGAATGTCCTTCAGTTTCGCTTTGTCTGATGCTTTCTCATGGTTATATTATGCATTTTTGTCAGTAATACATTAGGCATCTGCTATATTTACCAAGTTTCTAGCTTCTGGAATCTTAAGATGCTTTAACATCTGCCCTGCAGGCATCTGCTGGACATACCTTGTACTGGACAACCTGATAATATGCCCCAGTCGCCTTGCCTTAACCTCCTGCCTCCCTCCTGCCTCTTTCCTCTGAGAGTTCTCCCAAAAGAGTGCTTCTCAAATGAACACTGGCCAATCCTGAATGCGTTTACCCCATCTGCCTGTCTGTTCCTTCTCTCAGAAACCACAGAAAAGGTGCTTCCCCACATTTTCCCTCCTCTCCCTCTGGAAGTGCTCACTCTGGTACCTCTGGTACTTCCCTGTGCCGGCCTCCCCCGTGGTGTGACATGTCTTCCTCTCTTGGAAGCTGAAGTATAATAAACGACCTTTCTAATGACAGTCATCTCCTGACCTATTGACTTTACTATCCCTAAATAATAATAAAACCTATTACAACATTGGCCAGGTTTCTCCACTTCTCTTACTATTTGTAATTTGTAGAGAGATACCTCAAGTTTTTTTGATTGTGATCTATCATAAGGTGACTATATATATATATATATATATATATATATATATATATATAAGTGAACCAGGAGTTTTGTGAAACAATACATATGCTTTCCACATGAAAGTTATTTTAGTTTCTATTCTGTTTTATTTAATTTGAAAATGATTCTTGTTTGAACTACTGAATTGATTTCTTATCCTCTAATTAGTAATGATCTTTGTTTGAAACCACTAGTCTAATGCAAATATCACTTTGGATCATCTGATTGCAGAATGAAAAATAGATGGATAGATGGTGGGGGGCAAAACTGGCAAGGAACTTGTATAAGGCTCTTGCCATAATTTAGGTGAGAGAGTCTAGGTGGCTGCTGGCCGAGAGGTTGAGAAGTGGGTGGGTTTGGGAGTAAAGAAAGTCTATTGAAGAATTTAAGTTAACAGCACTTCATGATTGATTGCATATAGGGGTGGGGAAGAGGGAGGGGTCAGGAATGACAATTCAGGCCTTGGCCTCTGGGCTGGATGGTGGTGCCCCTTTCTGAGATAAGGAACAATGAAGGTTTATGGTTCAGGCTCCACGTGTTGAGTTTGAGGTATTAAGGACAGTAGATTGGAACTGTTCAGTGAGCAGTTGGCTCCATGGCACTTAAGGAAGCAAGTCTGGGTTGGATTAATAGCCAGCTGAAGTTGAGTTTTACTCAGGAGATTTTACAACTTCATGCCCATTGCAGGAAGCTGAAGTTGGTTCAAGATAGGAACAAATGCCCTGAAAATATTTTTAGTGATTTGTTTGTTATTGAGATGCATAATGTAAAAAATGTTTCAAGGAAGTCAATCAACATAACATTACTAGAATATCACTTTTCTACACTTTTTCTGTCTCCGGCTAACTGTAAACTCATATACATATATGTAGAGAGAAATGTGGAAAACAAAGAAATTGCACATTACATTATATAGAAACAATGTCAGCATAAGTCACGACTGTGCTAAATTGGGTTTCCCGGATGCTGATCTTTAGATTTATTTAATCCTCCAAATCTAGCAGCAGGTATAGATACCGGAGATACACAGGCACATGGCTACAGTCTGCAAAAGATGCTTGTTTTCAAGTGGCACGAGTTTGGGGTTGCACTGAGGAAATGAGATTTTTCTAGTGGAAAAGAGTGTGGATGTGTGAATTTACACCCACACACAGTGTTTGGAATGATGGACTGCGCTCCGTTAGTGGTCCCTCATTCCCCATCCCCACCTTTTATCTGCTCCCCTCCTTCCCCTCTCCCTCCATTCTTCCCCCCTTCACCCGCGTTATTCTGGGATTAACGGCGGGGTCGGCCCCATACACAAACGCAGCTGGCTTGTACCGTCAGCCTGAGCCCTGCTGTGCAACCACGTCAGGAATTCCAGTAAGTTGGCAACACTGGAGCACAAAGACAACAACAATGAGGAAAACCCTTCAGTGCAGAAAGGAATGTTTGGAGCCCTGGCCGCTATAGTGAAAGGACACACACACACACACGCACACGCACACGCACACACCCGCACCCGCGCCCGCGCTCACCCTCCTACACCCCCCACCCCCCGCGCCCACGCCCGCGCTGGGAGTCACCCAGCCCCTCCCGCGCACGCCTCCCCAGCGCCGGCCGCAGCTCTTTGTAACTCAGCGGTGCGGGGACGCTCATTGACTATGCAGCGCGGCCTGGGCGGGCGTCAGAGCCGCCTGACCCCGGCGCGGTCTCGTACCATCGCCCCGGCCGCCCGGAACCGGCATAAATCACCAGCCGAGAGTAGTGTAGCTTCTCGCCCCCTCGCCGCTTCCCTCCTCCCACCGGCCTCATCCCCTTTACTTCCCAGACCCCTCAGCCCCTCTGGTCCCCAATCCTGCCTCCTCCTCGGCGCCGGACAGCGCTGGTGCAGGGCAGGGAGGCCAACAACTTTCCAGGGACTTGGGTCAGAGCAGAGAGCTCTGGATTTCCAAATCTAGAAATCTCGAAAAGAAAGCCACGAAGTGACTGCCGCCCTTTCTCACAGCCCTCCTCTTTTTTTAAGTCTTGGTTTATCCCTCTCGGTGTCTGTTTCTTTTTGTTTCTAAAAGAACCCCCCTCCCTCCCCGCAAAGCGTCGCCAGTCACCAAAGCCCACGGAAGGTATGCGGTCCGGACTGTCGAGAGTCAGTAGAGCCCCAGATGGACGTCAGTGCTCCTGCGAGAAGGGGTGACGATAACTGGCAGGTTCTCACCCCTGGGAAAGGGCGAGGCAGCAGGACCCTGTCCTGGACTCTGTGAGCACAGGGCTGCGCTGTTATGGCCCCTCTGGCTGAGGGGAACGGGCTCCTGATTTCTCGGACCAGGACCTGGCTCCTGGAGCCCTGCTGCCGAGTTACTCCGGAGCCCGGGAGAGGAGAATCTGGGGGACCCCGGCCCGAGAACGGCTCCTCTTACAGACCGGGATCCCAGAGCCAGGAAATAAGTCGCGCTCCCCCCACCCCCTTTTTTTTCCCCTGCCGGCTCTAGAGTCACGAACCGCCCGAGGAAGACGCTCAGGGTGAATGTAAGGTTCATCTGCAGGGCTCTCGGAGCCGGAGCCCCGGAGACCCTGTCTAACGCTGCCTTGCAGGAGGGAGCTCCGGGGCTCCCCGAACCCCTTACGTCTCTCCCTCATATAAAGGCACACCAGTGCAATCTAAAAGACGTTCATGTTTTTCTTTCTTTTTTTTTATTTAAATTTTTTAATGTTTTATTTATTTTTGATACAGAGAGAGACAGAGCATGAGAGGGGGAGGCGCAGAGAGAGAAGGAGACAGAACTGGAAACAGGCTCCAGGCTCTGAGCTAGCTGTCAGCACAGAGCCTGACGCGGGGCTCGAACCCATGAACGTGAGATCTGACCTGAGCCGAAGCCGGAGGCTCAACCGACTGAGCCACCCAGGCGCCCCCGTTCATGTTTTTCAATTTTGCTTTAAATGGAACAGGTTTGTAAGAAACACGATCTGGCGTTGACACCTGTGTATGTGCTGCTTAAGAAAAGTTAAACAAGGATCCAACTCTCCCCCAACATTGATTAACCCCCTTTCTCTTGTAAAAATAGCATCCCATCTCAGCATCTCAACTCTATGGGTGAAACTGGCGTGTCCGAGAAGCCAAAGGATTTCAGACTAGAAAATGGTCACAAATCTCTCCCAGCAGGCTTATTCCTTCTATTTCCTTGTCTTAGTTTTCTTCCGTTTTTAAGACTGTCGGTGGTAGATTTCCCCTCGCACTGCGTAGCCGACTTCTGTGCGCAGGCAAACCTGTGGAGAGGCTAGGGCCGAACGTGTCGGTGTGTGCGTCAGGCGGGTGTTCGCACGAGTGTGAGACTTCGAGGAGCGTGTAAGCGTATGAATGCCTAACTGTGTGCGTGCACGTGTCCGTGTCTGACTGTGGACTACCTGCACGCGTATGTGACTTAGCAACGTGCGCCGGCGCGCGAGTGAGCGTGTGAGACTGTCAGTTTGTGTGACAGTGAGGAGTGTGGACGACAGTGCGCGCGCGCCCGTATGAGTTCGTGTGAGTGTGCGCGCGCGTGTGGAGTGTGCATGTGAGAGCGCACGTGTGTTCGAGTCCCTACTCCTCCCGGCGCTGCGAAGTGCAGGGGGCGGGCCCGACGGCAGGGGGCCTGCCCCGCCGGATTCCCGCATGCTAGTTCCGGGGCGGTCGGGTCTCAAGGGCTTTATGCACTGTCTGGAGGGTGGGGACTGGCGCGGGTAGAAAACGGGATGCCTGGGACGCCGGGGCCGGCTTTCTGCCACTAGGAGTCCGCCGGGGTGCAGGCCTGCAGTAGCGCTCGCTAGCAGAGGTCCTGCCGGTGCCGCGTGCTACGCGCGCCCACCTGCCGGGGAAGGAACCGGGAGGCCGGGGCCCCAGACGGTCGCCGGGATGGAGCGCGGGGCGGCGGCGGTGGCGTGCACGCTGCTGCTGGCTTTTGCCGCCTGCCCGGCTCCGGCCAGTGGCCAAGGTAAGCGCCCGCTCGCTGGAATTCCGGGCAGAGCTCTGGACTTACCCGGCAGTGGCTGGGGTCGAGTCCGTGAGCGCGCAGAGGGGACAGCGGCCGGGCGGGGGCTAGGGCAGGGTTGGGGCGCTGGAGGGGCTCCCGCCGGGGCGCTCAGGTTGCTCAGCGTGGAGCGAGCGGGAGCACCCCGCCTCCGCCCGCCCGGCAACTGAGCAGCCACAAACTTGAGAAAGCGGCTCTGCCGGTTTCGGTGACAGCGCACCCCACGGGGACCCCGTCTTTGTTCCCACAGGACTTCCCTCGACCCTCCTGCAAGCATTCTGCGGTTGGAACCGGAGAATGAGGTTCTCTCGGCCAGTGCGCAGACTGTTCCCCCCACTGATTTATTCGCTGGGGGTGGGTGGAGCGGTCCTGGACGCTGCTCAGTGCGCAGCTTTCCACCTGCAGCGCGCAGCCAGGGAGATCCCTTCGTGGGCTAGAGTACCCCCCTTCCTCGGCGAAACCTGGTCCCGCGGTGACCCTCAAGAGACTGCATCTTGATACCAATCATTTACGAGCCGAGATAAGGCCGGGAGGCGGGATTGGCCGAGTGAGCGGCTGATATACTGGAGCATTTTCTTGAAGGGTTTTCCTTTTCAATGGGGAGTTGGGGGCTTTTGTGTTGATGAATGGGGCCCCGTCTGCACGTCCAGAGTTTTGAAGGCTCGAATGGAAAAGTTTCTGGTATGAAGCGCTTAAAAATTCTCCCAAGTTGTCAGAATTTACGTTTTTATAGAAACGGAGGCAGAGAAAGAAAGGGAGGAAGCAGTGGAGAGAATAAGCAATAAGGGGGAAAACCAGTAAGGGAAGACAAGTAGGGAGAAAAAAGGAGACAAGGGAGAGGAGCAAACTTGAAGACGGAGCAGTGCACGGAGCGGGGGTAGGGAGGGCCGGGAGAGCGAGGGAGCGAGAGCGAGCGAGAGCGAGCGAGCGAGCGAGAGAGGCCAGGGATGAATGGGAAGGGCGAGGAGGAGGCCGGGGAACCCGCGAGCTCTCTCCAGGCTTTGCGTTGCTAGGTAGCAGCCCAGAGCTGCGTGTGACCGACCACCAGACAGACAGGACGGACGCTGCTGCCTCCACAGGGACTAATCTGTCTGTGGTGATGAGAGAGTTCTCCCCCCACTTTTCTCCCCTCCTGCTCCTTCCTTCCCGTCGGACAACTTAATTGCCCTACAATGAAAATGAAACCCCTATTGTTGTAGGATTAGCCAAAGCAATAAATTGATTTCCCTGGATCACATATTGGGGTTGACGGGTGGGGACTGTAGAAGCCCCCATTTATGGCAGAGAGAGGGAAAAGCTTGTGGATGGGCAGTGGCATGTATTCAAATGGTTAATCTGCTTTCTTTCCTCAATTCTTAGCGTAAGCTCCTTAGAGGGAATCAACTAAATAATTATACAGCAACTCTTAGCAGTACCCATTTCAGACTTCCTGAGAAGTTTGGAAACTCCAACAAAACTCACCGGATTGTCCCCATACAATCCAAACAGGTGTTTTCTCCCCTGAATTAATTGTTTAGTAACCAAATAAACTGTACTTACTCTTTTTTTCTTTAATTTTAATGTTTATTTATTTTTAAGAGAGAGAGAGCAAGTGGGAGAGGGTCAGAGAGAGAGAGAGAGAGTTGGAGACCCAGAATCTGAAAACAGGCTCCAGGCTCCGAGTTAACAGCACAGAGCCTGCACAGAGCCGGCACAGAGCCCAACACAGGGCTGGAACTCACAAACTGTGTGTGAGATCATAACCTGAGCAGAAGTTGGACATTTAACGGGCCAAACCTGCACTTAACTTTTTGGAGGTTTACATCCATACATCTTCTATGATAATATTTAATAATATTAGTACAGTAATAATAGCATACCATACACTTATATATGGGGCAGACCATGTTCTAAATGCTTTACATTTATTGACATTTAATCCTTACAACACCCTTTTGATGTAAGTACCCTTTCAGTATCTATTTTACTGATGGGAAATGGAGGCACAAGGTCATACTGCTATAAAATGGCAGAGCTGTGAGGCCAAAAAAGAGATTGAGTCCAGAGGCTATAATTTAACTGTATAGTATGTGGCTTTTTCCTCTATTTCCCTGTCTCTTTTCTTTTGTACTAAAAATATCATGCTTCCTAAGTTACCACCCATGTATGGGGTTACTAAAGAGACTGAGTGATATTTTACAAATCTTTGCCACTTATGCACCATAACTCTGGACATTTTTTCAGAAATTCTTTTCAGGTTTCTATCACCTGACCCCTAAGTAACTTTCCTGGAAGGTTAAGGAGATTTCTAGATTCCTGTTTCTTCAGGTGAAGAAAAGTGTAATGACATTGTAAAATGTCCTTATTTGAGCGCACATTTTAGGTGAGATCTTCCTGCAAAGTTTGCATCATTAGAAGTTGGAAAAGATCTCTGAATATATTATGGTTAGTCTTTAAAAAAAATTATAGCCTATGTATAGCTAAAATTATTTGTATTTTCTTCATATTTTGTACAATGCCCTTAAACTCTTAGTGGCAGAACTCTAATTCGGGCCATCTTGGTTCTAGCATGTTTTGTATAATGTATATTTTGTATAATGCTCTTAAAAAATATTGGGAGAACTGTCTAGATTCTAGCAATGGCTTTGCCACTTTCTAGCTGTGTGACCTTGGGGAAGTCACTAAACTTTTATGGCTCAGAGTGCTTATCTGCAAAATTGATAGGATAATAAGAATGTATTCCATGACATTTCACTAACATAAAGAGATAAGAGTGCCTTAATGTGTAAGGCATATAGATAATGATCATAACTAGTGGCTTTTATTATATTGACCAACACTAAAAGTAACGTTTCTTTTTTTGTTTACTATTTGTATTTCTAGTTTCTGAGTGCACATAAGAAAGACTTAGGCACTTTTAACCAACATTTCTTTGAGGAATTCCCAGATTCCCAATATATGACTGGAAGTTTTTTTGAGAAAATGGTATTGATCTTAAAGTTATATTCTTTCATCCAGTAGAAGCTTGGTTATGCCTTTTAGAGTTATTATCAGCTTTATGACAATTACACTTTCAGGTAAAGTTTATGTATTTAAAAGGATTATGGGCCTAGTAACAAATAGGCAATATTTTGGTTCTATCACATCTCTGACCCTGCTGCTTTCATTTCACAGAAGTTGGCTTCTTTTTCTCTGCTTGAAGTTCTTAGCCAGTTTTTATAGGGCTTCTGCTCAAACTCCCTTCAGTCTCGTGCCTGTCCTGTTCTAATAGAAGGTTAGACCTGTTCTATTCTATTAGGGGAAACCTTAGCTGGCCTAATAGCATTATTTTATAGATGAGTAACGAAACCTGGAGGGAAGGAGAGGGGACTGGAAGGAGGGATAGGGAGGTGGTTAGCCCTTAGCCTAAGGGCATGTGGCCAAAGGATAGTGCTAAGGTCTAACCCCAGCTCTCCTCTTTGTGTCCTCCTCATTGATGATTTTTGGATAATGTACTTTGAATGTCCTCAGACTGGTTGGTTGGGGAGACCTCTGGGTTGCTTTTCTGTTGATCCTGAACTGTCATATGAGGCAAAGTATGATGAAAAGATCACCTTGTTCAATCTTCTTAAAAAGTAGGATGGGTCACATATCCCAGGTCTAAGAGGAATCTCATGCTTAAGAGGATAGGTTAATACAACCATGTGTCATGTGTTTCCAGCTTGGTCCAGATCATATGCCATGTTAGTCCCCCAGCTTTCAAAGACTGTATCGCTGGATCCGTTTTTCAAAATCTTGGGCCATCAAAGCACATTCCTAAGGTTTCTTGGTTTCTTAGTACGGAATAAGTATTTATTCTTAGTTGAAGTTAATTGTTAGGTAATTTTTTTTTTTTGGTTTAATTTTGAGAGAACGAGAGAGAAGGTGAGTGGAGGAGGGATAGAGAGAGAAAGGGAGAGAGAATCCCAAGCAGGCTCCTTGGTGACAGCACAGAGCCGTATGCAGGACTCCGACTGACAAACCACGAGATCATGACCTTAGTGGAAACCTAGACACGTAACTGACTGAGCCACCCAGGTGTCCCTTAGGTTGTTTCTTTAAAATAAGATTGGGGCGCCTGGGTGGCTCAGTTGGTTAAGCCTCTGACTTCGGCTCAGGTCAGATCTCACATTTGTGGGTTCGAGCCCTGTGTCAGGCTCTGTGCTGACAGCTCAGAGCCTGGAGCCTGCTTCCGGTTCTGTGTCTCCTTCTCTCTGAGCCTTCCCCTCTCATGCTCTGTATCGAAAATAAATAAAACATTAAAAAAAAAAAACCTCTGAGTTTAACCCTTAAAAAAAAACAGCTTTAAAAAAAACTAAAAAATAAAATGATCAGATTGGCTGCTGTTTTGAAATATCAGAGACATTTCTTTGATGCTTCATGTATTCTGTTGGAGTCCATGTAAATGTTTCCTAAACAATTTTTGACAGCCTCAGCATTTTTTAAAAGTTTCTTTCTTTCTTTACTTATTTATTTTTAAAAGTGGTCCTTTGAATGATGGATCAGTGAATGCTGGTATATCATTTTAGTGCTACAACTTTACATTTGTTTTAATGTTTACTTTAGAGAGAGAGAGAGAGAGAGAGAGAGAGAGAGAGAGAGAGAGGCAGAGAGAGGCAGAGAGAGACGGAGACACAGAATCTGAAGCAGGCTCCGGGCTCTGAGCTGTCAGCATAGAGCCTGATGCAGGGCTCAGACTCAAAAACCTTGAGATCCTGACCTGATCCAAAGAAGGAAGCCTAACCCACTGAGCCACCACGGCGCCCTAGTGGCTACAACTTTAAATGTTAATCTAGATTCATTTTTGTATATGACAGAAATCTAAATTAAACTTCGTGGAGCCAATAAAGGAAGTTTATCGAAATACATAATTGTAAAGATAGAGCTATTAGGTTGAGCCATATGGAATTGTTGTTTTTCTAAGAAAGACTGAACCCTCTACAAAATTTTATATTTGGCTCAACCTAATATAAAGTGAGGCTCAGCCTATGTCAGGTTGATCTGGTTTCTCTGTCTTCTGACTGAGAAGACTCTGTTCTCAAACATGGATCAGTGGCTTGGGGAGCCACATTCTTTCATGTCATGTCCACAGGGAAAGAGCAAGAGTTTTTGTCTTAACTGTTCCCAGCAAAAGTCTAAGTTGCATCTTGGGCTCTGCTTAGGTCACAGACTCATTGGAGAACCAGTCATTATATCTGTGGCATGAAGTGGGCCCATGACTTAGGCTTGGATCATATGCTTGGTTCCTGAAGTCATGGACTAAGGTTGGCCATAGGGCTCCCATGTGGCTAGAGGATGGGCTGCAAAATCCACATGTGTCTAGGACACCTTATCAGGCAAACCCAGCTGATGTTAGTTTTGTTTTATCCATGAAGATAGCCTTAAAAAGCTAAAGAAATGTCTCAAGAGCAGGCAGCCCTGGAATAACTCAATGAATTGAAGGGAGAAAAAGTATTAAAGCAAAAGACATGAAGTTTTATATTCATGAGATCATATTGTAACTTTAAGTTTAGGAGAACAGGAGAAAGAAGGCCTTCTAGAAGATTTAATTGTAGCCTAAAGGCTTCTTATTTGTAGGTGATCTTTGTGGTGGATAGGAAAGTTCTGGAAAGTGAACTGAGAGCAGAGTACAGGAGCTCTTTTTTTTTTTTTAATTTTTAATGCCTTTTGCTTATTTTTTGAGAGATAGAAACAGTGCAAGCAGGGGAGGGTTAGAGAGAAAGGGAGACACAGAATCTGAAGCAGGCTCCAGGCTCTGAGCTAGCTGTCAGCACAGAGCCTGACGTGGGGCTTGAACTCCTGAACTGTGAGATCATGACCTGAGCTGAGGCCGGACGCTTAACCGACTGAGCCACCCCGGCGCCCCATAGGAGCTCTTGAGTCCATTATATGATTTCATTTTTTAGTGAATCCTACATCTTTTCTCCTTTCCCAGCTGACTCTGCTTTCTTGTTTCTATTTCCAAGACTTTGCTTCTTTTCCGGGCAATAGGCCTTGAGATGGGGTGGAAAGAAAGAAGAGAGGAGGGTTTGGAGACATATTAAAATGCTTCTATGGAGAAGTGCCTGGGTGTCTCATTCGGTTGAGCCTCTGACTCTTGTTTTCAGCTCAGGTCATGATCCTATGTTTTGTGTCAGGCTCTGCACAGACCAGGCAGAGCCTGCTTGGGATTCTCTCTCCCTCTCTCTCTGCCCCTCCTTCATTCTCTCTCTCTCAAAATAAATAAATAAAAACATCTAATTAGAAAAAAAAAGTTTCTATGGAGACAGAATATATCTTGGTGCAAATCCAAGGGTTCTTAGCATTTAATCTAAGAACTTCCTTCATGAATGGTAGAGCAGGTGTCTTTTACACCTCCCTGGATTGATTCAGAATGCCAAATATATGTGCTCTATGCCAATGGTTAGTTTGCTGGTCTTTAGGCCTTATTTCTAAAGCATGTGCTGAGAAACTAGAAACATTATCACTCCAAAAGTAAGATGGTTAACTTTTATATAAGTGTACTGACTTAGGACAGTGCCAGAACACAATGCGAGGAGTCTCTCTAAGAAAGGTGACAGGTTAGACAATGTGAAGTTTCATGATGAAAGCTCTATGCTTTTAGTCATTAGCCCTCAGGTCATGCCTGACCCCCAAGGTTATTGGGAACAGGGAGAAATGAATGAAAGGAGGAAATGTAATTACCATTCTGTGCATTGAAAAGTTAAGCCACTGTTACCATGGATACAATGGCTTGTTTATTGTTCAGATCTTGAGATCCCAGTTTGTAAGCAATACCAGAGGTCTCCTTTAAGTTTATGTACTATCAGTCAAGAACACATGAAGATTCTTTCTTAGTAACTTTGAAAATAAGCCTTTACTCACTAACCTACTGATTGACGCTAAATGAAAGCCTAACTACTTTTGACCTTCCAGTAGGTGTTAAGGAAACCTGAGAAATGGGAAGAAGACAGTAGCTACAGTTCTGTTATGCTAGTTTTCTTGGATTCTCATGTAAAAACATCCTGTCTTATAGTGTCAGAGATTTGCTTTTCACTTTGGGTCCAATATTTTGTTTATATCTCACTAGCAAGGAGAACCTTTGTTGACTAAAGGCTGAAAAATCAAAATCATTTATTTTATTAGGGAAATCCTCAAAGTTGAATTGAAGAAGAATGGAAGGTTGTTTTTTTTAAACTGAAATCTATCAATCCTATGCACATTATAATCTCACTAAAGGAGAGGAGAAAATGCTAACATGTGCTTCCACACTGGTTTAATTTTGGTGTGGGGAAGGGTGTGGAGGATACATTTTGTTGGGAGCAACAAGAAACCAAAAACCCACCTCAAGTTGCCTTAAACAATAAAGGGTATTTATTGGCTTGTGTAAGAAAATTCTGAGGCCGAGTGGGGTTCAGGTGAGGTGCAGTCAGGGCTCCGGCTCTCTTTCTTTGTGTTTTCTTGACTCTACTCTCTTCTAGGTTTCAGCTTTGTTTTCAGTCCAGCTTCCCCTATTGTTATATTAATAGCTGCCAGAGCAAATGGGGCTGCGTGTTTTCTTGATCATATCTATGGGCAATTCAACTTTGAGAGTTGTGTTCTCAAAAGCACTATCTCACTACAACTTACATAATGCTCTAAGTTTTAGGAACCCTAGGTAGAATTCAGCCCGTCCCCCTAACTTGGCATTATCATTAAAACCACCTGGGGAGCTTTTAAGAGTATATAGATTCTTAGGCAAAAACCCAAACTTACTAAGTCAGGAGTATAGGCATCTGTTTTTAAAGACTTTGCAGTTGATTCTGAGGGTCAGACAACTTGGGAACAGCTGATCTAGGTAACCTCATTTTTTAACTTTCTAACTAAAGGTATACTGACATGCCATTGTGAATTCCTTCCAGCAGGCAGTTAAGTACACTCTGTTAAATCTATACTTTCTTTTGAATGGGGATGTTATAAGGTAGCTACAGTAAGGAGGAAAACTAGTCTTTTATACCTAGTACTGCCCCCATTTCTGGCCATCTCCTGTCCTGTCTAACATGACCATCCTTCCCTAGAGCCACTGTTTGTGTCTTAATTATATTCTTTGCTCTTTTCCTGGACACCATTGAAGTCCTTCCTCCCACTCTCAGAACCTTTGATTCTTTAAGCTGAACAGCTATTGGATCCTCTAATCCTTTCTTACCCAAATTAGGCAGATTTCTCTATAAGCACTGTAATCTCTCTCCTGCAGTTTATCTCCAAGCATCCAGTCAGCCCACTGGCATCTAAAGCAGCCATTTATTCGAGGTGGGATGTGACTATTGGAAAACCTTGTAGCTCATTTCTTGTATAGCCTAGGTTTAACTCTTTGTTGACCTCACTGGGACTTAGAGTCCGTCTTCCTACCACACTGTCCCTCAAAGCCCTCATTTATTTACTTCCTCAGCTCATATTTTTATGACTCATCAACATCACTCCCTTGCCTATACTGCCAGCCGTTGGGCCCCCTTGTCTTGCCCTTTTGTGCTCTGCTGAAGCCCAGTCCTGGTTAAATCTACTACTCCACATTTGTGTTGCTATAGCTAAATGTGACCGGAGAAAAATACAAAACTGGTTGACTGATCTCATTAGAAATTTGTGAAACTAATCTCAACCTTGGACCTGATGCCCTGGTGAGGACATTCACTCTCCTACTTCCTTATGTATCCTCTTTCCTCAAACTTCCAACACCACCTGCTCAGATGACATTCCTTCTGATAAATGTGAAACTGGAAGCAATCAGAAGAGAACTCAAGAAGCTCCTGTAGCTCAGCCATCATCGCTGGCATACATTCTGTCTGTATGTTCTGTCTTCCCTCTGGTTACACTGGATGAACTTCCCATGCTCAAGTTCAAACAGTTCAGTCGTGTTCTAGATTGAATTCTTTCTGTCTCACCTCTCACTAATTGTCTCCTCTATTTCCCCACATTCCTGTTCCTATTTTCTGTGTTCTTCTTTATGGCAAAATTCCTTCCCAGATTTGTCTATACCCACTGTGATTCCTGTCCTCCAATTTTTCTCAAACCCATGCCTTTCAACTTTTTGCCCTCACCCTTGGTAGATATTTCTTTTGCCAAGGTCACTTGGCACATTATTGGCAAATCGAATAATTGATTCTCAGCTCTTGTTTTATTTAACTATCAGACGCATCTGCAGCTGTGTATTCTGTCTTCCTCCATGAAACAACTAATTTGGCTTCTAAGAAATCAAATTCTCCTGGTTTCCCTCTTTCCTTGCTCTCTTCTTCATATCTCACATTTGTTCCTGTCCATCTACCTGACTACTTTTCATCTCTATCTACACTATTTCTTTGGAGACTCATCCTGTCTCATGGCCTTACCATCTATATGTTGACAACTTCCAAATTTGTGAATCAAATCCAAATCCAGACCAGTACTGTAACTCCAGACCCATATATCCAACTGCTTATTTGACATATCTCCCTGGATGTCCAATAGTAATTTTCGACTTATGTCCAAAGCTGGACTCCTGATCTTCCCTAATCCCCTAACCCTGCTTTCAACATAGACTTTTCCATCTTAGTAAATGGCCAGACCATCCTTTCTCAGATTCATTTTTCTTTTATAACTCACATTCGATCCATCAGAAAATCCCATTGTTTTAGTCTTCAAGATTTATCTGGAATCCAATTACTTTTCACTATGTTTATTGCTGCCACAGTTATCCACAGCACAGTCAACTCCTACCTAGATTATTGCAGTAGGTTCCTTACTGATCATTCCGCTTCCCTTTTGTCCCCCTTCAGTCTACTCTCAACATCTCTTTAGAAAATCAGTCAGATCATGTTACTCCTCTGCTCAAAAGTTCCAGTGGCTTCTGTCACAGACAAGTTAGAGTTGTCCAGAAACAGACACTGAGATGGAGTCTGGGGTAAAAGGTGTTTACTTAGATCATTGCCCTTGAAGAGAAAGGAGGGAGCAGGAATGACAGAAGAAATTAAACTCTGAGAAGGCCTCAGTCAACCTAGTGGGGAGCTCTGGAGCAAGAGTTGACTTTGTGAGTGTTCTGTGTCAGGCTGAAATGACCTTTTTTTAGTTACTAGATGTGGTCTTACCAGGGCATGACCTTGGGTAAGGTACCTTTCTATAACTGAGGTGGATTCCCAAAGGAGCTGAGTGAATGTAGAAAGCCCTTGAAGGGGACTTTTGGTGACCCAGCTCTGGGTCTACCATCTCTTCACATCTCATCCAACAAGACCCTAACCATCTGGCCTTCACATCACTTCCCTTACCTTCTTTCTCCTCCTCTCTTCTTTCAGGTCTCTGCTCTTAGGCCACCTTATCAGTGTGGTCTTCAGATTCTTTCTTGATTAACTCTCCTCATTACACTTATAACCGTCTGACATAATGTATGTTGCTTATTTATTTACTTTTGTTTTCCTTTCCCTAAGATGTCAATTTCATGAGGGCAGGAATTTTTATCTCTCTTGTTTATTGCTTTATGCCTAGTATCTAGGATAGGGCTAAATAAATAAATATAAGTTGAACAAATGGATAAATGCCATCATGGATTCTAAAGCTAAGAAGAGACATCCTCAGCTCATCACCACGTCCCTGGTATGGCCAGCCTTTAATTCCCCCAGACTCCATCAAAAACCTGATGGAGGAAGAAAAAAATGCTATCTGTATTAAAACAAGGGGCTTAGCAACGCTGTTTCTCTCCATTTGACTCTCCCCTTTCCTCCGCCTCGCTGACCCCCAACTACTGCCGATTCCCAAAGCATTTGAAAGTAGCTGATCCTGCATCAGTCTCTTTAACTTTTCTAACTTTAACTTAGACACTTTTTAAGCCTGTGAGAATCCCCTGTATATATACAATGGGTCATTCTGGTATTTTTTAGGACAGATTTGATACACAGTAGCTTTTACAAAAAGATAAGGCAAAGTTTTTAGACATTATGTTAGTGGACTGCCATTCTGTGTTTAAACAACACAAAAGAAAGCTGTCTGAGACCACAGCACAGTGAAAACAGCCTTGATCACACAAAAGGGCCTCTTTGAAGAGGGGAGTAGTTTCCCAACTCAGGGAGGCGTCACGGACTCTGGTGGAAAGAACATCACACGTCAAGCCAGGACATTCATGAGTCTTGTTCCTGATGAATGAAGGAAAAATGGGCTTAACCAAAGAAGGCCCAGACTACTGTAAACTGCCCATGGCTCCTTGTCCTGTGGGCACAACCTTTCTGATTCCAGATCCCAGTCTTTTAAGGACTCCATATGCAACCATGACCAAACATGTTAGAAGCAGAGGAATGGCTCAGTTACATGCATGTGTGGGGAATAAAGTTGCAGGAATGAGTTAAAATAATTATGGATACATTTTTTGGAGTGCTTTCTACATGTCTGACACTATCTTAAGTGTTTTACAGGTTTTAATTTACCCACTTATTCATTAACAATCTGACATTAACAATCTGACATTAACAATCTGCCCAAAGCTATCCAATTACTAAGTGGTGGAATTCAGATTTGAACCCAGGGCTCTTATTCTTACATATTGCCACTGTGGATAAGTAGAAGCAAGTGGAAGAGAGTGCCTCTCTACACAATCAAACAAAGCTTAATTTATGGTTCATATTATGTTAAGGTGACCTCATGGCAGAGACTGTTAGCTTTGCAACCCAAATGTCAGATATTTTTATGCTACTTTGGCAGACCTTCATTTAATACATGCTGACCAACACCTTATGCTCCTGGCATAATGTAACCAGTTATGGGAAAGGATAGAGAGATGCCTGTGACATCCGCCTGTCCAAAATACCTTACTGTTCAGAAGAGAACATTTCTATTTTAGCCTACTCTTTCCTCTATACTCCTTAGGTATCCATTGATTCTCGCCTGCTGGCTTCCTCCTGTACTCTCATTCTTTATCTGGCAGTATCTTCTCTACAATTACATGTCTTTTAGTTCAAAAGATGACACCTTGGAGAGTTCTACTCTGCCTTCCTCTTAGGGATGGCAGATTTTAAAAAGTTGTTGTTTACTATTGATGGAAAAATGCTTAGGAAGTTCTCTTATTCAAAACCTTAGAAAAGGGTAATGAAAACAAATGAGTGGAGTCTCTTTATAGCTAAGAAGGCTGCTCTTTACTTATGTAAAAAATTTTTTTAAATGTTTATTTTTGAGAGAGTGGGGGAGGGGCAAAGAGAGAGGGAGACACAGAATCTGCAACAGGCTCCAGGCTCTGAGTTGTCAGGGAGCCTCTGAGCTGTCAGGACAGAGCCCCATGCGGGGCTCAAACTCGTGAACCGTGAGATCATGACCTGAGCCAAAGTCGGAGCCACCCAGATGCCCCTCGAAGAGGCTTATGCAGAAGGTGTTTGCCTATGGGCTGGAGGTGCTAAAAGGTCTGTTGACCCCCAAACATCTCTCATCTTCGTCAAAGGTATCTGCTCTGTCACCATTAGAACCAGTCCTTTAGAGTAAGGCATTGTTTCCCCCTGAAACTCTGCTTCAATGGTAGAAATCTTTACCCTTGTAGAGTAAAGGAGTTAGTTGAGATAGGAATGCACGGTAAAAGTTTGTTAGAGCAAGGTTCAGGGAGAACGAGACCCAAAACTGGTATGTTGTGATGGAGGATGAAAGAAGGGGCGAAGCTGCCAGCGGTGAGGGATAGTCTTGAAAGGGAGTCGACTTCATCTCTAAACTGGGTTACTTAAATCAGCATTTCTAGAAAAAAAGTCTTAGGATGACTTTATGGGCAATTTCTACTGTGAATCTGTCAAATGGACTTCAAAGATAGAACTTCTTACCTTCTAGTATGTCTCTTCTTCCTCAGGTTAGCTCTATTTGACATAGAGTTGTTAGAACAAAAGGAGAGGTGGACCTTAAAAGCAACAAAGCTGTAAGGCTCTCAGTCATTCCTTAGGGATTCATCAGTGCCAGGTAGGATGGAGAGGAGCTTCTGGATTTAATGTACATTGCTGTTAATGGTTTTTCTAGACCTTAATGATGACTATTGATAGGTCATTCTGGTTTTGTTCTCAGCATGTAGTAAATAAAAAGAATTTGCAAACGAATTAAGTAAAATGCACATGTTTCTTATGTCAATTGTTAAATGGTTAAGTTTTTAAATGTTTTCGTTTATTTTTGAGAGGGGGAGAGAGAGAGAGAGAAAGAAACTGCAAGTGGGGGAGGGGCAGAGAGAGAGGGAGGCAAGGTTCTGGGCTGACAGCAGAGCCCCAGACAGGGCTTGAACTCATAAACTAAGTCATGAGATCATGACCTCAGCTGAAGTCGGACACTTAACAGACTGGGCCACCCAGTGCCCCCACTAAATGGTTAATTTTTGTGCACCAAAACTCGAATTTTTTTTTCCAGTTCACTTCTGCTACAAAAATTTACCTCTTCCCTAATATTTGGTGCAGTGAGGTGTTGAAAGAATTTGCAAGATAATCATTGGAAGCTGAGATTCTAGTGAAAAACAAAATGCATGGTTTAAAAATTGAACATACTAACTGGAAGACAGTGAAAGTTAGATGATTCTCGCTGTAAATAATTAAACCCAGCAGTGTGCAGACAAGAGAAAACAGGGACTTGAGCTCAGAGGGATGCATCTTGTATTGAAAGCTTTCATTTCTCTGTAAGGGAAATCAGTCTTTAATAGTTATTGCTGATTGTGAATATGTGCAACAAAATCCTACTGTAATCCAGATTTATTTTTCAAACACTTTGCTGTGATGGAATGAGAGAATGAGGGAGGGGAATTGGGTTTTATCAAGACCCTTGTACTCTTTCGCTTTAGCAAGTCTAAGCGTGTTTTGTCACAGTGACTTGGGACTTTGGTTCCCTCCAGAGGTCTCTTGCGCTTTTGTAGATCAAAGAAAATGGCTTTATTTTTTAAATTTTTTTCCGAGGAGCAGTGGATCTACTAATTGAGAACTGGGTAGACATGAGACCCATGGGTTATATTCCTTCTGATCTCTAACAATGTAGGTTTTCTTAGACGCCTCCTCGCTCCCTTCTCATTGAGGTGGGAGTGCAAGTGGTTGGCCTTAATTTTTCTATCTGTGAAAAAGGGAACAAAGTTTCATAGTTTTCATGAATATTGGCATTATGAGGTGCTTTGTCTTATTTTATTTAAAAAACGACATAGACTAAAATAGATTTTGTAATGAATGGCTCTAAAGTTTTAATCTATGTATATATTTGTGCAAGCACTACCACAGTCAAAGTTAGAACAGCTCAGGGATGACTGGGTGGCTCAGTTGGTTGGACTGCCGACTCTTGGTTTCTGCTCAGGTCATGAACTCTGGCTCATGGGTTCGAGCCCAGCATCGGGCTCTGTGCTGACAGTGTGGACCTTGCTTGGGATTCACATTCTACCCCTCTTGCTGCCCCTCCCCTGCTCTCTCTCTCTCTCTTTCAAAAAAGAAAAAATTTAGTTAATTAATTAAACAAAAAAAGTTACAAAAACAGATTAAAACAGCTCAGTAACAGCATGCCTCCGCCCCCCTGCCTTCTCCATTCCCTCACATGGTGTCTTTGTAGTCACATCCTCCAATTAAGTTCTCAAGGTATTTTTTTGAGAACTCACTTTCTCATGTGAAAGTCTCCCTTGCCTTTCATTTGCTCATTTTTACTTAAAGTGTTCCTAGCTCATTTTTTAAAAGTAATTCAAAATGACATGGATGGTAGGGTTGCAAGACTCCTCCTCCTTTATTATAAAAGGAGAAAACTCTGGAAAGGTGGCAGCTCTTTCGGTATAGCTATATAAGGAAAAAACCCCACCAAAGTTGTCTCATTGCTAGATTGGAATCTGCAAAGAAAACATGCTCAAGAAATCTCCCTTGAAGAGGGGGACAGAGGTTTATTTTTTATTTAACGATTTACCCCTTGACACCTGGGAAATGATTAGATGATGTTTTCAAAGAAGATTAAGTCAGTGTGGTTAATTAACTGGTAATCAGGTGACTTAAATCAATTAACTCCTTGTTAACAATTTCCATCAATTTTGTAAATAAATGACTAAATCAGTAAATTGCACTCTTGAGATTAAAGGGTATTTCCTGATTTAGTTTATTGAAGACAAATTAGAGATTTTCTCCTTCTCCTCTCATTTCCTCCCTGCCAACCTTTTACAAATGAGAACTCTCAAGGTAGCTGTAGTTTGAGAGGGACACACCAGGTTAAGTTTTAATATATGACTTTAAAGAAAAGTCAAGCTGAAGGACACCTTTGCTCCATCTGAGCAGATTTTGAAAGAATCATGCAGGGAAATGAAACTAAATGAGTAAGTGTCTACATAATAATATTTAAGGAGAATATGAGTAGTAAATAATCAAACTCACTTCAGGAAAAGCTCTTACTATTAAGTTTTTAGAAATTTTATTTTGTTTCCTTTTTCTAAGTTAAAACTGAATGATTGATATAATAAAATAAAACAATTTGGCTTTTAGCTAGAAGTAACCTTTGATGGATATCTTAGGTGCTCTATTTAAAGGGAACTTACAAAAATAATTGGATTTGTTGATTGTATTAGTTTGTAAAGCTTGACTGCATTTTAAAAATATCATACAAATATAAAACAAAATGTTGTTTTTAGAGTTTTTTTAATTGAAGAGTGCCTGGGTGGCTTGGTTAAGTGTCTGACTCTTGAGCTCAGGGCATGATCTCCCAGTTTGTGGGATCCAGCCCCAAGTCGACAACACAGAGCCTACTTGGGATTCTCTCTCTTCCTCTCTCCCTGCTTCTCCCCTACTGATGTGCTCTCTCGCTTTCTCTCAAAATGAGTAAATAAACATTCAAAAAAAAGAATCTTTATAATTGAAAGTTCACTTCCTCACCTACGTGATTTTATTATGTCTTCATCTCCAATGAAACATATGAGGCAGAACATTAAAAAATGATCTCCCATGCCCTCAAATATGCCATTGCATTTCCTAAAAGGCATAGAACATTTCAGGGATTTGTCCTGTAGAACATATGACTTAGGGTTGTCTAGGATTGCTTCAAGAAGGAATATTTGGCTGGCATTTTGAATAACTTTTGAGGAATTAATAGATATTTGCAAAAATTCTGTGCTCCAATAACCCGCATTTTATAAAGAGAAAATTCTTGAAGATTCCTTGCAGGTACAGAAGGTAGCCTAAATTGTGAGAATCAACTGAAGCCAGTGATATAAACTTAAATCGCTGGTTGCTAAGTAAAACTGGGCTCTTCCCACTGCCCCTTCTCCACCTGCCCAAGGATCCTCAATCTCAGAGGTCTACCCTGGACATTGTGGCCAAATCCTTTCTGGTTTTGGGAAACTGCCTGATGCTGGAATTTGGAGATTTAGCTTGCTCACTTTCCAGATGTGTGCCTCTAGGCCACTAGATCTTTCTGAGCTTCAGTTTCCTTGAACTATACAATGGGTGTTAGTAATTTCTACCCTGCAGGCTCATGGGAATATTTAAAGGACATTGTGAACATGTAAGTTCTTGGCACTTGGTGAGCATTCAGTAAACATTTGGCCCCACAGGGAACCTGGTGTTAAATCATTCATAGTTGACCAGTTCTTGGTTAGGTCAGTGCAGCAGAACAGCCACCATGCTGTGGTCTTTTGAAATAAAGGAACCACTTGTCAAATTCTCTATCCATAGAACTTGCTGGGGAAAAATATAGCTTTTTTTTTTTTTTAAAGGAGGTGAAACTATCAGACAAGAAAGAAAAAAGGACTTATAACCTGCCTTTCTACTCCAAGAATGTTTGGTTCTTCACTTCTCAGGTCTTGAAAGCACAGTTCCCAAATTGTAATGTTACAGAAAGTTTCAAACTTCTGAATGGATACAGTATTTCCATTTCATGTGTTCTGAATATGTTTCCTGGAAACTTGATCCCATGCAGAGTTAACTGATGAGGTCTTTGTAACTGAAAATAAGAATGATACTCTCTTGGAGCTAAGTAGAGTTGGGTGTGTTCTCTGGTCAAGGAGAAGGATTTTTAGGGGGTAGAGTATATTTGAAGGTAAACTTAGCTTGGCTTTGTGAGAGGTTTTAGGCAGAATGTGTAAGAATCACAATCAATGCTGTGTTTTTTCGTTTGTAGTAGTAATTCTTTTTTGTTGCATGAAACTAGAGCAAAGTGAGTGAGAAGTTCAAGGGGGTGAGAAAGCTATTCGAGAATCTAGATTCAGTTAATAATCAGTAAATTATCATTAATGTATTTATCCCACACGTACTGAGATCCTTTTGTGCCTTGAAGTGGAGACACAGGTGGATAAGACCTGTAAATAAACACTTGTGAGAGGTGCTACCAGAGAGGTTTGGGAGCACAGGAAAGGGTTGAAGTCCAGTACACCTGAGGGGACCAAGAACCAAGGAAGACCATCAAGATGGCTGTTTGAACGGGAGTCTTGGAGGAGGGTGTGTCCGCAGGAGATGGAGTTGGAAGAGTGGAATCTGACACTGTGGAGGACTTTCTCTGTCAAGAAGTTTGGTGCCTCTGAAGAAATATAAGTTGGGAAGTGCCACAACCAGACTTTTGTTTTATAAAGATAATGCTTGCTTCAATGAGGGAAAGCAGATCAACCAGTTAAGTTAGAGGATTACTGTAATTATCAGAGCCACAGATGATGAGGGTGGAACCAAACCTGTGGGCCTGCAGGTGATGAGAAATGTAGAGAGTCACTATGGAATAGAGAGAAAGATTTTATTTGTGGCTTTTTGGGGGATAATTCATATTATTTGTTTTATAAGTTGATATGCTTATATATGGGAGTATTAGATATGTCTTTTCAGTATACATCCATGTTATATACATTCATAATTACTTGATAGTATTTTCTTGAATCCTTTTGTTTTAAAAAGTTCCACCTTATTGACCATCTAGGAATGGCGTGTGGTATCTTCTGTGGTTTAGCTCACAGACTCCTAGTTGGAACAGCTCCCTTAGGAAGCATCTAGAAATGTGTAGGCTTTTTTTGGGGAGGGGTTGTCATAATGCTGGACAGTGAGAGGACAGAGGACAAAGATGGCATACCAACTGCAGTATACATGATAGTTCCATGCTACAAGGGGCTGTCTAGTACCAAATGCCAACAGTGTCTCTGTTGAGAGTCCATCTTGATTGACAGGGAGTGAAAGAAGGAATAACACTATGAAAAAAAGCTGACATTTTCTGAAACTTACTATATGCCTGTGATATAGTCACCATATTATAGTGTTTAATCGTCATGTCCATTTAGGGAGGTTCTATCCCCATTTTACAAATGAGTAAACTGAGGCAGAGTAATAGGACTGACTCTGGATCTTGCATGCTTACCTCTGATACTCTATTTTTTCCACACACTTTACTCTCTTGATTCTTTAACTTTTATTTTTTAATTTTTAAAGTATCTTTTAAAAGTTTTAAAAATTTGTTTATCTTGAGAGACTGAGAGAGCACAAGCAGGGGAGGTCCAGAGAGAGGGGAAGAATCCCCAAGCAGGATCCACACTGTCAGAGCAGAGTAGGGCGTGAACTCACAAACTGAGATCATGACCTCAGTCAAAATCGAGTCAGATGCCTATCATCCAGGCACCCCAATTCTTTAACTTTGATTGAATACATCCTCAGTTGAATACAATAGATTGATCAATTACAAGAGGAGAAGGAGAAATACATTTGCATGGTGTACTTATACTTTATTAAATATCCCAGAATCCATCTCTTGGAAACATTTCATCCATTTTAGTAGAATGTTAGCAAAGCATCACCCCCAAGTGTTTTTTAAAATTTGGAAAATGTTTTATCACATTTATTGATTAGGAGAAATTCTTACTTGGTGGCAAACCAGTTGGTGCTCTATACATGTGAATTGAATTGACTCCATGGAGGAACTACATGGCTTTAGAGGATACTATGATCTTTTAACTTTTAAAAGGGAATCTGCCTCGAGCACTCAAGAAACTTGAAGGCATGTGTCAGTGATACAGGATGAAAAATGTGTCTCTTTCTTGGACATGCCTGACGCTTTCTGGTCTCTGTTCCAGCTTGTTTCCTCTGCCAGACATACCCTCCCCTCAGACCTGCATATGGGCCTTATATGCTCCTTTCTCCACAGGGCCTTCTTGATCTCCACTGAATATTATCTAAACCTCTCTTACAGGACTTATCATCATGCCGTGAATTATAATTATTTATGTGTGTATTTTATCTCTTCTTCTAGCATAGGACCACTAATGCTGAGCTATGCCTGCCTCCCTTGGTATCCTGTGTCTGGCACAAAGCCATATGGAAGCAGGAGCTCGAGAAATCTTTGTTTTGGTGGAAAGTTAAAAGAACCACATGAGTGTAGTAAAGCCCCTCCATCACCTAGGAGAGGTGATAGAACTGTTGTTGCAGAGAGGATTTTGTTTGGCTTGACCAGGATAAACATTTGTTTCTCTCATACCTAACCAGCAGTAGAAGGCTGGCATGGTACTCCTGTGGCACCTGTCTTCCTCCTCCACCATTCACTGGAGGTGGCATCCATTCCTAAGTTCACCTTGTTGTCCAAAATAGCTGCTGTAGCCACAGCCTTTGCTGCTCCATGCCAGGTAGTGGAAATGGAGGAAGAAAAGGAAGGGTGTACCTTCCCGGGAGTCCTATACAACACCACGGCTTGCATTTCATCTCTTTGGTTATGACTTAGTTGCATGACCACACTTAGCTGAGGTCTGGGAAATACAGCCTTTCAGCTGAAGACCTTGTACACCTGAACAAAATTGAGATTCTCTTTCTGAAATGGAAGGGGGAATGAATATGGGGGCAGGCTACCTTGGTCTTGGCCATAGATGGCCAGGTGACACTGTGCATTTGTTCAGTGTTGAGGATCATATTTTGGGAGAGACAGGACCATTTGAAATGAATTTGGAGGAGAGAAACAAGGACGGTGAGAGAACTGGAGGCTATGTTATGGGAAGAAGGTTGGAAAAACTAGGGCTTCTTCTTGGGGAGACAAGAAGAATGGAGGGAACAAATGGCTGCTGGCTCTTTCCAGATATTTGAAGGACCATCATGTGGAAGAAGGATAAGCCTATTTTAACATTTTTATTTATTATTGAGAGAAAGAGACAGAGCATGAAATGGGAGGGACAGAGAGAGAGGGAGACACAGAATCGGAAGCTCGGAAGCAGGTTCCAGGCTCTGAGCTGTCAGCATAGAGCTCGACATGGGGCTTGAACCCACGAACTGCAAGATCATGACCTGAGCCAAAGTCAGACGCCCAACTGACTGAGCCATCCAGGTGCCCCCAACCCCCCTTTCTGGATGGTTGTTTTAGTGGTGATACAGTCAGCAGTTTTGCAAAGCTCAGGATTTTTCCTCCTGCCAGATGTGGCCTCTGTTTCCTCCATGCTTGGCTTTCTTTAAAATGTCATGGAGTCAGAAACAATTTCCACACTTGGGGTATAGTGAGAATTCTTATGTTGTAAACACTTAATATGAAGGTTTATTAATTTCATATTTTTGTAACTCAGTAATTCACTAAATATTGTCACTCTGAACTTCTTTGGACTGAGATATCTGTGTATTAAGCATTTTAAATACCCCTAAAATGTAATTGTTTAAATGTCTTAAAAGCAGCTATTATCAACCAGAGAAATAAGCTTTCAGAGAGTAAATTTGTTTCAACAAGCAGTAATGTAGTTTTGAAAGTGTATAGAGTGGACATGGGTCCCAAAGCTTGCCTCTCTTTGTGAATTAAGTTCTACTTTTCTAGTTCAGTTTTATTTTGAATGCAGATATGTTTTTCTCTTCTAAACTTCAGATGTAAGAAATAAAGAGAATATAATTTAAATTGTTTTCTTTTAATGTTTATTTTTGAGAGAGAGAGAGTCCAAAATGCAGACACTTACACTTGCTATGCATTCCTAAAGTTGCACTTTGATCAGCAAGCTTTAATTAGCATTCCTAGATCAGCAAGCTTTGTGGCACTGGGCGGGCCTCCTCGTGTGTACCTGTGCGTGTATACAGGCG
Organism: Suricata suricatta; assembly: GCF_006229205.1. Taxonomy (NCBI): domain Eukaryota; kingdom Metazoa; phylum Chordata; class Mammalia; order Carnivora; family Herpestidae; genus Suricata; species Suricata suricatta. The sequence goes on from NC_043702.1 coordinate 60,540,307, forward strand.
TATGGACACGGATATTCCATACTGGGCGGAACTGGTAAATCTGGCATTTCCCGAGGAAGGAGTTCTTTGAGTTACAAGTAGAGTAAGGAGTTTCAGTTTACAAAAGAACCCAAACAACAATATTTCAATAAATCATATTCATTTGTTACGTGGGTGTCTCTAGACCTTTGTAGTCATTGCTTTTGCAGTATTTCTTTAGGGTCTTTCTCTTCAGCCCAGAGTAATAATCTAAGACACATTCACTGATGCAGAGATGCCACCAAATTCTCCTGGGAAGCCCTTTGATCGTAGTTTAACTGGTCTGTGCTTTTATGTAAAAGTGCTATCTCACTGCCAACGAGGTTTTGGCATCAGCAAAGACAGCCTTGTACAGGTACCACCACCTGTGGTATGATAGTAGGAGTCCTGGTAAGATACTCTGTCCCCCTAAAAATCTGCCCCACCAAACTGGCGAAGAAGGTATTTGTGCATTAGAGAATACCTAAAATGCCACAATTAGAAAATTCATTTCTTTGAGGACTTATTTTCTGCTGTAAATGCAAATACCCATGGAAGGGCCTTAATATTTTTTCTAAAAATTTCTTTAATGTTTTATTTTTATTTTTGAGAGAGAGAGAGACAGTGTGAGCAGGGGAGTGTCAGAGAGAGGGAGACACAGAATCTGAAGCAGGCTCCAGGCTCTGAGCTGTCAGCACAGAGCTGGACACAGGACTCGAACCCACCAATCGTGAGATCATGACCTGAGCCGAAGTCGGACGCCTAACCGACTGAGCCACCCAGGCGCCCCAAGAAAGTCTTTAAAAATCACTTAAACTTTGCTGTTAATAAGTCACTGGGAACAGATTTGGGGAGGTCAGGGTCGAGGGCTCTGAAAGCCCTAACCACAGAGAAGGAAAGGATTTTTAGACAAGAGTGCAGGAAACGAAGCAGAGGTGGGACCATTTAAGGAGATAAGGCCCTAATTGCCTCATTCCTGGACTATCAGAAGAGCCTTTTAAGTTTAAGTTGCTTTTCCCTTCTTTGTTACTTTACCCACCAAACTTAGGGAAGTGATGAGTGCTCTTAAGTGAACAGTGAGCATAGCCCTGCTCGCGGAAGGACTGGCTTCACTTAGTTTCTGGCAGGAGCCGGGCTGGATGTATCTGCTGGAGGAGAGCCAGATTGTTGTGGCTTGTTCTCTTTACAAGGGTGTCCTGAAGGTTCTCCCTCCTTTGGAGCATACAGAGAAATGGTCTGCTGGAGCTTCTGTACGTGTTTGCTGAACTGAGTTTGGAGTTTTTGCTCTGTGAGGTTGGAGAATTCTTAGGAAGATGGTAAGGTCTCAGGAAGCCTAAGGCTGGGGTCATGACCCTGGGATATTTTGCTCTTCTTTTTGGAGGGTTTGGATGTCCAGGTTTGCAGAAAGCCTTCCTCAGTCAGCTAGAAGCTAACAACTTCGCCATCTCGAGTTTTCCTTTGAATGTTTTTATAGGCATGATCAGAAATGATTTTAGTCAAAGACTGCTTGTGTTTTGTAGCATTTTTCTATTATATAGGAGAAAGTTTACAGAACTAGAATAATGAATATCTTAATACTTATAGGAAGAATTTGAAATACCATTCTTTTGAACCCAGAACCTGGAGAATTTCTGAACTTTCTAAATGGAAAGACTTTTAGCTTAGTTTCAGTTGCTTCAAATCCGGAATTTCTTGGGGTGCCTAGGTGGCTCAGTTGGTTGAGTGTCTGACTCTTGATTTCTGTTTGTCATGATCTTACAATTTGTGGGTTTGAGCCTCACATTGGGTTCTGTGCTGACAGTGTGGAACCTGCTTGGGATTCTCTCTTCCCTTTCTCTCTGCCCCTCTCACTCTCTCTCTCAAAAAATTTCAAATCCTGAGTTTATGTTGACATAAAGGCATACACTGAGAAAGCTTGTATAACCATAAAAAGGGAGTTTATTGTGTAGTATGATTCAAGGCTCAGTCTGAAAGCTTTTATATTAATCATCAAGTTTGTGTGTATGTGTTTGCGTGTGTGTGTTGAAATTATACACTTAACACTTTTCCACATTCAGCCTCCAGAGGATCACCTAAATAGAGAGATTTTAAAATAGATGAAATAATAAAAAATGGTCATTGTGAGAAGACAGAAGATGCATAAAGAAAAGAGGAAGTCAGCGGCAGCCTTGGTTTTGGATCTAGCTTGACCTTTGTTTCCTAGAATCTATCTTGATTTTTCAGTCTTGCCCTTGACTCCAGACCTGGGCCATTGGATACTTTGTTCTTGGGCAGGAGGCAAAGCGAACACCTTGCTCTCAATGCTGAGCTTCCTGTAAGCAAGATGGTGCAGGGTTTGGAATTTTTTTCTCAATTAGAGCAAACAGCTCTTATCTGGTGGAGGTATCAATCTTGAAGAAGTATTTTATTGCCTAGACTGTTGGAATATTAGAATTGGAGGATGGGTGGGAGTACCCAGGAGGGAACCAGCCTTCATGGAAGGGCTGCAGTACCTCGAGCATTGTGCTGGTGTTTTACAGGGACTTCTTCAGTCCTCACCAGAACCTGATTTTGTAGGTCAGAAATTTTGCAGATTAAGGTAACTGTGTATCAGAGAGTTCATTAAAATTTTGCGGGGGGGGGGGCACCTGGATGGTTCATTTTGAGCATCCGACTTCGGCTCAGGTCCTGATCTTGCAATTCGTGGGTTTGAGCCCCACATCAGGCTCTGTGCTGACAGCTAGCTCAGAGCCTGGAGCCTGTCTTCGGACTCTTTGTCTCCCTCTCTCTCTGACCCTCTCCTGCTCATGCTGTTTCTCTTTCTCTCTCTCTCTTTCTCAAGTAAAATAAAAAACATTAAAGTATTTTTAAAGTTTATTTTATTTTGTTTTTATTTATTTTATTTTATTTATTTTGAGAGAGAGAGAGAGAGAGAGAGAGAGAGAGAGAGAGAGGAGAGCGCGAGCGCAGGAGAGGGGCACAAAGAGGGGGAGAGAGAGAGAATCCAAGAAGTCTCCACAACTGTCATCACAGAGCCTGATAAGGATCTTGAACTCACAAACTGTGAGATTACGGCCTGAGCTAAAACCAAGAGTTGGACGCTTAACCAACTGAGCCACCCAGGTGCCCCATGTATCAGAAAGTTTAAATCCAAGTCCCCTAAGCTAAGTCAGTTAAGCAACAAATATTTATTGAGTGAAGATTCCTTTGTTAGGAGGGCAAATAGTTCCTGCCCTCATGGAACTTAGAGTGATGTAGGGATAGTCAGTGCTATTGCAAGGTTGAAACCCATGTATTATGTGTTTCTTGTATTTTCTCTAATAGTATCTTATTTTAGCTCTTTTAATAAAATCTGAATTTCTTACTAAATTTCTTTAATTATTGCAATACCTAAGGACTCAATCTGAGTATCAGCACATTCATTCATTGTCTAATTTACAACTGTAACCATAGATACCCAATTTCCAGAATTGAGACAGCCAACTAAAAACTCTTGGTTTTGACCAAATCCTTAATAACAGTTTAGTTTTTTATTGCATTTTTAAAAAGTGTAATATAGACAACATTCCAATAAGAAATAGTTTTAATTATTTGTGTCAATAAAGGCTTTATTGTGTGTACTTTCTATAGTTAATTACTAGAACCATTACTTTTTTCCAGCACTGAAATTCTAAGATTTTATTTTAATGCACAGTTAAAAGTTTAAATATATAATGACAATAGGCTTTTTATGATCATTATTTATGATATTTATAGTACAGATTAGGTAAGATCTTAGGAAATGCACTCCACATTGTTTGCTCTGCTTCTGACAATCACCGCAGATAAACTTAGAATTTTACTTAAACTGCTCTTAATATTAGGGCATTAAAAATTCACCATATCTAGTCAGAAACCCACATACCATTTTATTACACACAGGTATCACTTGGAGACAGTTGGAGACAATATAGTATTGTTGATTTTGTGTCAATAGGTTATTGAGTTGTTTCAAGTCATCCCATTATAACACAAAGTGATGACATTTATAGAGCCTGGAAGTGATTTGGAGACCTATAAATGCTCTTCAGCACAGGCATAACAAACCAGAGCCAAAGGATTCCTACTATAACTGATAACCTGCTGGCAAGGCATGTTCTAAAGTTATTTTTGCTCAATCTGTTAAGATTAGTATAACAGAGAAGATAAGAAATTTGGATCCTTCATACATGAAAGTTTTTGCAAATATAATAGATCCTATTTCATAAATTTTCAAGTTAGCAAAATCAGCCCTATCTTTGAGTCTGTATAAGGAAACTAAAATTGTGATTATGTTGTTAGCAAATTTCTTATAATAAGAATAAAATTTTGATTTGTGGATTCAGATGTTCTTGTAGTCTTTTGGGGATATAGAGTACTTTTCCTGCTTCAGAGTTGTGTAGGATATAAACGTAATATTTTGTGTAATATGGGATCCCATCCTCTAGTGAATAAGCAGAGAATAGCCTAAACATATAAATAGGCTCCCAAGGATGTGAGGTTGACTTCTAGTCTTTCTGGTCTCTCATGCCTGGTCAGTATGTAAGATGATTGTTGGATTGTTAATTAGATCAGAAGAAGTAGTTCAGAAATCACCAAGATTTCAAGCCTTTATCATCTTTTGGAAATCTTGGCTTCACCTCTATATTCTTTTTTTTCTTAAAAGATGTTTCTTTTCAAGTTTATTATTTAATTTGAGTGAATGAGAGAGTGGGGGAGAAACAGAGAGAAAGGATGAGAGAGAGAATGCCCAGAAGTTTCTGCACTGTCAGCACAGAGCCTGACATGGGGCTCAAACGCACAAACCATGAGATCATGAGCTGAGCAGAAGTCTAATGCTTAACCAACTGAGCCGCCCAGGTGCCCCTCACCCATATATTCTAATGCATTATATGTTGTTTATTTATTGAATGTCATCTTGGTTCTAGCAGGTACTGTACTAGGCACTAGGATTATAGAGATATTTAGTTCCACCTTTAGGAGGTCACAATTTAGAATTATGCTCTGTTCATGGTAGAATCATATTGAATCCTTACACCTTACCGTCATCTACTTCCTCAGTTCTTTACTTGTCATATATTAGGTCATGGTGCAGAATTTTGAACTTCTGCATATAAAATTCTTTCTGAGCTATAATTTGTCACTAGAAGGGAAAATACCAAAAAATTGTATAAAACAACAAAAGTTGGTTACTTTTTAAAGAAAGATAATGGCTCTATCTATACATTTTTATTAAAAATATTGACTTCAGTTCATCAGATGATTAATTATCAGTACTTATTCCCAAGAACAGGTTTTTAAACTTACTGGTGGAATTATTTTCTCATTCTTGCTGCATAATATTTAAGTTTAAGAATAAAGTCCTTTGCTGGCTGAAGTCATACATGTCCATAGCTAAATCATTAAGGTTGAGTAATACACGAGTGTACCTCAACTAGTCTCCTAACAAATGAACTATGATAAAACTCAGTGTTTGTGTAAATAACAATATAATGAGCCCCACAATAAGTATCAACATTTCTGATCAGAGTTGTCATCACACTTGTTTATTGACATGGAATCATTGTTTACTTCAGAGTAAATTATATGTATGTATATATGTATTTTATATGTGGTATATCTTATCTCTACTTTCTGAAAATAAATATATTAGAATGTTAGGTTGTATAGTTCCTAGCATGAAATTTGTGACCAATAAACCCACTTAGCAATTACATACTGGTCCAGCCTGGATTTGGAACATATAAGAATTTGGATCAAGGGGCACCTGACTGGCTCAGGTCATGATCTCATGGCTTGTGGGTTCAAGCCCTGCTGTCAGGCTCTGTGCTGACAGCTGGCTCAGAGCCTGGAGCCTGCCTTTGGATCCTGTGACTCCTTCTCTCTCTGACCCTACTCTGCTCACACTGTCTCTCTCTCTCAAAAATAAATAAAAACATTAAAAAATTAAAAAAAAAAAGAATTTGGATCAAATAAGAATGAGTTAACCAAACTGAGTTTAGGGTTCAAGATGCTAGGTCTTATTAAATTCGTGTCTGGACACTGATTGTTGACCTTAACACCTCCTTTCCTCCCTCTTCCTTTTTCTCTTTCATCTCTCTATCCCTACCTCTTCTTGCTCTTTTCATGTCTTCCGAGCTTGTTGGTATAACTATTGTAATAGTTAAGAATGAAGTAACATGGAATAGAGGAGGAATACAGCTAGGTGTTTGTAGGATTCAGTCAAGTAGATTCATTTAGCAATTACAAATGATTTAGTCTGTGACTGTAGAGAATCACCAAATCCAGCAGTTGGAAATCAATATCTCCTGTTGCTATTGTTGAAATTTCCAGTATCAAGCCATTGTCCATTTGATAACCTGGTGATCTAATCTGCTTGTTGATGACCAAATTAGCAATGATATTTGCAGCTTTAACATCTGTATCAATTTGATTTATGGTTCAACACTTGGGGCTAATGAATCACAAAAACCCTGGTTTGATGGTGTCTGTAAACACCGTGTTTGGGTTGAGACTGGGTCTGTTGCACCATTTATAAGCCTTAGGTGGGAAAACTGCCTGCCTATAGTTGCTTATTTCTCACAAGTGCCTATTTTCTTGTTTAGTGTTTGATTCCATTCAACCATTTTCCAGTAATTTATATTTGCTAGTCACTAAGCCGTATAAGAATACTTGGGGCAATTTGGGTGGGAAATCAGCACTTAAGTCAGGGTGATTTATAGTTTTTGGACTAGGTTTGTTACATTATTCTGTGCTGAAAGGGGTTGTAGTCTTTTCTTACATATAGTTTGATTCATTGGTTCCTTATTTACCCAAACAGGCAACTATTTCAAACTTTCTTCTGTTTGGATAGTGTTCTTTATGGCATCCTGTAAGTGTAGCTCTTTGGCTATTCGAGAGGTAGTAAGCAGTTAGTGCCTTAGGAGTGGGGATGAGGGTCTTGGGCTTAGTTTCCTTCCATGTGGAGGAGGACTGCATCCATAGAAAACTCAGTGACTTAGCTGACACAGAAAGTACTACATGAATTCCTTGGAGAAGTACAGAAAAGACTAATCCAAATACAGTGTAAGTGTTTTGGTAGTGGCTGACAGGAAGCCTTCATTGCTAAGTGTTCTTGGTAAAACCTTGGAGATTCCTTCAAATGCTTTAAGCGCTCATGTGATTGCCAACTTATATATTATTTAAAAATTTTTAAGTGTATGTGGCAGAGATTGCCTGCCAAGGACATTTGAAGAAATTATTTTTTGTTATGATAATTTATACAGGTGGGAAGCATTTGCCCCATAAAGCAGGGGCAACTATATGATTTTGTATTTCATTATAATGATCCTTTTACTTTAATGAAGAACTACCTGAGGATTTCAGATTTTTGGCTTTTTGTTTTGGTCTGTGTGACCCCCCCCCCCCTGCCCCCATCTTGAACGGGTAAGCCTGTGGACGCACTGTAGAACATTCCAGGGTGAAGCAGGCCTCCCTGGAACTCAGATTCTTTATCACACTCCCAGGGGAGTTGATTTCAAGTTGCTGGTACTAAGAGCTGCAGCATGGTGTTGCCCAATCCCAGGCCCTCTTATGCTGGGCGGGAGGGAGTAGGGTAGCTGTTTAAGAAATTTTATTATCGTTAGAAGGGAAGAATTTATTATAGGGGTTTTCGTAGATGATCTCTTTCATGTGGATTAAGATGTTTTGAGCTCTGAATGTCCAAGCTGCTTAGAGGTTCTAAGTTGTTCTCAACTGGGAGTGGTACCGCCACTCTCGGGGCATGATTGGATGTGTATGGGGGTGTTGTCATCACAGTGAGCCCAGGGACGGGCACTACTGGCATTCCACGTGTGGGGGCCAGAGATGCTATACATTCTGCTTTGCCTGGGTTGATTAAATAATTGTCCACCTTAAATGCCAGTTGTGTCCTCTTGAGAACCCCCGAGAAGTGTGGTTTTATTTATAATGCTCTGCAGTGCTGACTGATGGTCTGGTTGCAGGATAGGAGGTGCTTGGTGAAAAATAAGTGGGATGTGAGAGACTAGGGGAAAGGGGAGGAAGGCAGGTAGCTAGTGTTTAAATGAAAATGGGAAATAGCTCAGGTAGTAAAGGTGGAAACAATTTCCCACTTCTCAGATTGAGAGGCTACTCTGATAGTGCATCACATTATTCTGCTGGCTTTTGGTTATTGGAAAGGCATTTAAAAAATTGTAAAGCAAATATTTAAGCAATCTTTGAGATCAACTATCTTTTTTTTTTTTTTAATTCTCGAGTTAGTTAACATACAGTGTAGTCTTGACTTCAGGAGAAGAACACAGTGATTCATCTCTTAAGTATGACACCCGGTGCTCATCCCAACAAATGCCCTCTTTAATGCCCATCATCCATTTACTCCCACCTCATCAACTCTCCGTTTGTTTTATGTATTTAATAATTCTCTTGTGGTTTGCCTCCCTCTCTGTTTTTATCTTATTTTTGCTTCCCTTCTCCTCTGATGAACTGTTAAGTTTCTCAAATTCCACATATGAATGAAATCATGTGGTATCTTTCTCTGACTGACTTATTTCTCTTGGCATAATAATGTCTAATTCCATCCACATGGTTGCAAATGGCAAGATTTCATTTTTTTATTGCAGAGTAATATTCCATTGTATGTATATATAGCACATCCTTATCCATTCATCAGTTGATGAACATTTGGGCTCTTTCCATACTTTGGCTATTGTTGACAATGCTGTTATAAATATTGGGATGCACCTGCCGTTTTGAATCTGCATTTTTGTATCCTTTGCATAAATTCCTAGTGATCAGCTGACTATCTTGAGGGCTGACTAAATTCCATAGGCTGGATGCTCAAACACATTCAGCTGGGGGAAGATGGTGGGGCAAGGACACTAGGATACTTCTGGTGCACCTGTACAACTTGCTGGTCATTTGCCATGCAAGTGGGCCAGGCTTGGGGCAGCTGGAGAGGATCAAGATGAGACTCATCTTTGCTAGCAGCCTCTCAGTGAACCGTGGACCAGCTTGCTCACTGAGCTCATTCGTGCTCTGGATTGGTTTCTGGGGAATGAAGTGGAGTCCCAAGCCCTTCTCATGGTCAAAGTCTGTATCCTCCTCCAGGCTTACATCTACCCAGAACCGCCTTTAGTTTTTAAACAGTTACTGGCACTAGCGATCTCTAGCCTTTCCTAAAGTGACTTATTTGATCATGTCACTCTCTTGTGCGACATTTATGGCTCTTTATTGTCCATCTCCTGAGCCTTGTTGTCCTCCACTTATGAGCAGCTCCTTATGCAGTGGAGGCCTGTGCTTGTGCTGTGGAGGCCAGCCCATTAGGCCTTCACCCATGTTGGGCTTCTCACAAGTTGTTTGGACCCTACACAAGGGGCTGGTCCTTTCTCTTCACTTACCTAGATAATGTTCACAAAGGCCTCTTATTCTCCTTCATGCAGCCTTCTCTAATCACTCCAGTGGGTGGTGTTAATTTTTTTCTCCTTGAGACCAGTTTATTCTTATTGTCTGTGTTGCTTATTTGGACCCAAATACTCTACAGTCACATGGCACAGCTTTGAAGCCAGACTACTTAGGTCTGAATCCCCGTTTCACTACCTACTAGTTGTGAGATTTAGTCAGGCTTCAATTTCCTCATCTATGAAATGGGGCTATTAATCCTATTTCACAGAGTGATTGTGACAGATAAGTGAGATAATCTATGGAAAATACTTAAAATACATGGTCAATTTTGATTATATGTTACTTTTGTTTCCCCAGAATTTATAAACTATTGAAAAGACAAACCCAATCATAACTTTCTTTGTTTTATCCACGAGGCCTAGAACAATGTTTTGCACATAGGTATGATTTGTGTGTGTGTGTGTGTGTGTGTGGCTTTAGTGAGTCTACTACACTTAAAATGATGAGTATACATGATCACTCATCAAGTGGCTTTGTGAGTTTTGCCTCAAAGTCCTTGACTTCTTTTTTTTTTAAAGAATTTTTTAATGGTTTATTTATTTTTGAGAGAGAGAGACAGAACATGAGAGGAGGAGGGGCAGAGAGAGAAGGAGACACAGAACCGGAAGCAGGCTCCAGGCTCTGAGCTAGCTGTCAGCACAGAGCCTGATGCGGGGCTCGAACCCACGAACGTGAGATCTGACCTGAGCCGAAGTTGGAGGCTTAACCAACTGAGCCACCCAGGCGCCCCTGTCCTTGACTTTAAATGTCTTAATAATCAGACATCAGGGCTCTGAAACACCATTTTGGAAAAAACAGTCAACTCAGTGGTTTGTAAACTGCATTAAAAAAAAAAATTCTGGCCACCTATTTGACGGCCTGTTATGAAAACCAGAATGTTGCAGAGAAAGAGAGTAGCAGGTTGGTTTGCTGGGCATGTCTGGTTTCAGTTCCATCAGTCGAGTCCAGTTGATGTTAGGCAGAGCAGGGCCTTCCACAGTTTGTTACCCTGGCCTGTCATGGCTGCAGTGTAAAGTTTTGGAAATAAGCAAGTGACTCTCAATCTTTGAAGGGAACTGGCCTTGTTGGTGGGGATAGGATGTGAGAATTGTAGTGAGCCATCACCCAACTTATAAATATGGAAAGTATGTCAAAGGAATAAAAATAAACTACAGAAAAAGTGAAGAAAAAACTATGGGTGAATGAAGAAATTGCCTCTTACCTTTGTTTTTTTGAGCTCAGTGAAGGTAGGACTATTAACATGTCATGTACTTTTACATGGCATCTTTAATGAAAAAATTATTTACATTTGAGAGAGAGAGAGAGAGAGAGGGAGAGACACAGAGACAGAGTGTGAGCTGGGGAGGGGCAGAGAGAGAGAGGGAGACCACAGAATTTGAAGCAGGCTCTAGGCTCTGAGCTGACCGCACAGAGCCCAACATGGGGCTCAAACTCATACTGTGAGATCATGACCTGAGCCAAAGTCAGATGCTTGAGCAAATGAGTGACCCAGGTGCCCAGACCTATCTTGAAAAAGAATACATGTGCCTCCTCTTCCTCAGGTAGATCAAGAATCTGGAAGGACCGGCACATGTTAAGAGGATCTAACAGGAAAATAGGATTTGCCATAGAAATTACCTTACTTGTTCACTTTGGACAATGTTCTATTGACTACGACTTGCCTTTCTCTTTGGGGAAAATAATTTATGAGAGAAAAAAACTACTACAGGAAAGGGTAGGAGAATCAAACCTTTCAATATGACTGCATTTTCCTTTTTCTTTTGTAAACTTCTGGACATTTCTCTCTCAAGTAATTTCAAACTTTTCCAGATTTCAGTTTTCCTTTCTGTAGATTTAAGATAGCAAACAAACAAGGGTTACCACTTGCCTTGATGATTTTATATGTCTAACGGTTTTACATATTTGATACCAAGAGGCTGAATACTATTCTGCATGTGCCTAGCGCAATGCGAGAGGCTAGCGAGAATATAGAAGTGAAGTTCTTAATTTAGTACTATTCCCTGCACTGGAAAACCAAGTGAGTTCATCCTCCTCTAGGCATTAACTGTTTCTCTAACACAGTCTTAGTCCAACACTTAGACCAGGAAGCTTGGGATATGGCTATTATGAAGAAAGGATTACTCTTGGTTTTTATTCAGCTTGAGGCTTGTAAGGTTGGAAAACAAATTTATCCTTATGTCTAATATAATTTTTCTTGAAGAGATTGAAACTCCTTTTTGGATTTCCATGTGTTGCTTTTGATTGTGGCAAATTTTCTTAAGACCAAAAATTTTTATGTGAAATGTTCTGTTGCCAGGGAGGCCACACTTCTCCAAGTGAGTCATATGAGCATATGATGTGGTAGGGATTCCAGGAACTTGGGAGAAAAGTAAAATTTTTACATTCATTCTTGAGCTTGATGGAATCATTTTTTTTTTCTTTTCCTTTTTGCTTTCTCTTTTCTTTCTTTGGTGTAAGGGAACACAGAGCAGTGGTCAATGTAGCACAGATGCCTTTTGGACCTAAACTGAATTGCACATGTTTGCTGTTTGATCTTGGGCAAGTGACTGGACTGCAGTGTGCCTCACGTTCTTTATTTGTGAAATGTTCATACAAAATGACACCTACCTCGTGGGTTGTTATGGAAATTAAACAACTTGAAGTTGGAAAAGTGGTTAGAGTGGTGAATGCAAGTATTTTTCTTTTCATTTATTTTGACTCTTGGGAAAAGGCAGGACTAGTGCTGGGAAAGCAGGGTGTTTGCTTGGTCCCAGTGGATTCTTGTCAATGGCTGCCTGGTTCCTAACAAAAGATTTTTATTTCAATGTGGGTTACGATGTTTTCCTCATAATGCAAAATTACCTCTTGGTTAAAACTGGATTGACTGGATATGGATGTTTATTTTTTACCTTTTTAAAATGTGTTTTATTTATTTTTTTTTGAGAGACAGAGAAGACAGTGTGAGCAGGGGAGGGTCAGAGAGAGAGGGAGACACAGGATCGGAAGATAGGCTCCAGGCTTCGAGCTAGCTGTCAGCACAGAGCCTGATGCGGGGCTCAAACCCACGAACTGTGAGATCATGACCGGAGCTGAAGTCAGATGCTTAACCGACTGAGCCACCAAGGCGCCCCTAGATATAGATGTTTAGAGACCATTTGTTGAAAAAAATTTTTTTTTCATTTTGCTCTATGGAGGTTTTGTTTTTTCTTCATAAACTGTGTTTGGGTCCGGTGTATGAAATCCCCCTCCTCGCTTATTAGGACCTCAAATTATTAAATAATAAGGTGTAGATACCTGTGGTGGGGTTGATTTATTTAAAACAAAACACAACAAAATCTGAAAATAAAGTGTATACAGATGAGATGAAATCAGTGGCACCTGCCATTGTTAACAGACCTGACCCAGACCTTTCCACCAGAAGTTTGCTTCTAAACAGCACATATTCTCTTTATAATAGAGTGAATGACAGGCTTCTGACACAGTGGAGCACTTTGTTTGATTGCTGGGAGGCCACCCAGCAATGATATAGTATCAGTTTGTTTTTTCTGGAGAGGTATTTCCAAACAATAGTCATTTGAGAGTTACAACAGGCATAGAAGGTATACTGAAAAGGTGAATTTGATGAATTATCATGAACCTGTTGATAAAGTGAGTAAGTTGAGCTTGATATATTTTTGCAGATAACTGAGTATCTGGGAGATCGAATGTGAAAAAACTCTAACTAGAAAGAATTAATTGCCAAATTCCTCCCATCAGTTTTGGTTCTCATGTGTTCTATGTAATTGGCTTTGAAGCACTTTAAAAAGTGACTTTTGGGTATCTATTTTGCGTTCTTTTTATGACGTGTTTTAAGAAAAATGAAAAAAACCCTTAAAATTTGACTTGTAATAAAAGTTGCTTAAGGATTACATATATTTTAAAATAGGCAATAAATTGTTTTGAGAGTTTTCTTTTGTGAACTCTGTTTCTAAGTTTATGCCTCTCAGTTTTTCTTAGCAATATAAAGCTCTTGGTAAATAGACGGACCATTTGATTGTTATAATTTCTCAACCAGAAATTATTAGATAGTAAGGGAGACAAATGTACTGAACATACAAGTGTATTATGTTGGATTCCTAACAATAGACTTACTTGATAAAAGTGATTTAATATATGTTGTGTTAATAGCTAAACCTCCAAAGCCCCTAATCTCCCATGGAAATATTGCTTTGTAGAACAAAAATCCAATGAGAAGTTCTGGGATTCCAGAGTGAATTTGTACATTCCTTAGGGGCATTTTTGCAAGGGAGGTTGTTGTGTTTTAAAGGTAGTTGATAAGAGACCTGCACCACCAACCCCAGACCTGCACCACCAACCACCATCGTGCATTAGTCTATAGAAGGTATTTGGGTGTACGTATTCCTGTACCACTCGGTACCACCATTTAGCCAAGGGAAGTTTCTGACCATTTGCAGCGTACATTATAAATCAGGATGTCACTACCAGACAATCAGATTTGAACATTCCATGAACAAAGTAGCCTATATTCCTTGGAATAGATCACTTAACTATGTTTATGTCATGCTGTTGATATGCCTGCATTTACACAAGTCAGAAGAGCACATTGTTTATTTCTCTTAGGAGTAGATAATTGATCTGTATATTTACCCAATTTTGGCTTAATTAGCCAATAACTGAAATAGGTAATTTAGCACGATCACTTAAATACCTGGGGAGAATAATTGTATTCTTTCAACCCCCCCCCAGATTACTCTTCTACTGCATTGGGCTTGTGAAAAAATAATTTTGCGTCTTCTCCAAGTTGGGCTGATGTTGGCTGCTTTCTTCAAAAGAGTTTCGTACTTGGCTCAGAATACATGGGGAAGTCACTGGTCTGATATTTGGGGAAACTCAACAGATTTCCAACTGCCAAATTAGTCCCCCAGGGAGACCCAGGATATTTGCTGGTCATATTGGTTGAATAAATAAACTTGTTTATTATATTCTCTTCTGGTATCACTAGGGGATATCATCTGCACTTGGGAATGTAGTAACTTTGGGGGCCAAATTTGTACTGGTTGGGTCCAGAGATTTTTCTTTTGTTTGTTATTTTGGCTTAAAGAACAAGCAGAGATGAGCTTGTAGATCTGGCATCCTTCAAATTAGTTCAACAAAAAGCCAAAATATTGGTTGGAATCTAAGAATGTAGGACCATAAATTGTGCTGTATATGGTTTAGTAATAAAAAGGCACTTCAAAAAGTAAAGGGCAAAGAACTGAAAAAAGGCACAGTCAGGCAAAGAAGTTACGATGTTATCAATCAGAGATAACCACCAATAACATTCTGGTCTTTTTCTGTACTTTTTTCTCCATATGTAACTGTTAAAGGTAAAATTACACATCCTTGTCTTTGTTTCATAGTATAAGTTATTATCCTAATCATTTAGAAGTTCTACATAACTATTTTAATAGTTCTTAATATGTTAATATAAAGATATAAGAAAATTTTATCCTTTTTGGATATTATTGAACATCTAGGCAGTTTGCAATTCATTATAAGTAATGTTGTGATTAAAATCTGCATACATAAATCTTTGTCTAATTCTGCAATTAGTTCTTTAGGGGGGCAGATACCTAAAAATAAAAACCCAGAAAAGCACTTTTAAAAAGCAAGATACATTGTTGTCAGATTGCTGTCTAGATTGTTTACCTCAATGATTGCCTTCCTGCAGATCCTGAAGCAGATAATATAATAATTATAAGAATGTTTTCTTAATTTTATAAATAATTTGCATTCCTTTGATTACTAATTCCTTGAAAAAACTTTCATTTTTGTAAAACACTTGTATTTCTCTGAAATATCCGTGTGGGTAATTTTTTAAATGACTTTTCTTTTGCATGTGGTGTTACAAGAATGTGACAGTGAACATTTTCGCTGTGAAAATGGACAATGTATCCATGCAATGTGGAGGTGTGATGGGACCAGAGACTGCTTGGATGACACAGATGAAGTTGGCTGCCGTAAGCAAGGAGGGGCCGGGCCGGGCTGGGCTCTGTAACCTAAGTGCTTCCTGGTGAACTCAGCTGTACCAGACAAAGAGTTGTACCTATAGTGATAGATTCAGGACTGGGCTCAAGTCTTGAGATCTCTGTGGTTGAATAGAGAACTGATGATTAATGATTCTTTTAGTTACTTTGGAGGAAGGGGTTCAATTCACATCCATTTCTATCTTACCCTTACCTATGACCTTGATATGGAAACAAATTTGTGTTTTCTAAAGCCTATCATATTTCAGATTATTCACTCTGGAAATTTTGTGCACCAACTGTGATTTGTAATTCAAGGAGGAGTCTGTTCTTGTATAAAGGACACTGTGTAATTATGCAAATTGCACAAAAATCACAGAAGCAGTTAGTGTGGTCGTCTGTTTTAAAAAAATATAGTTAAAAGCACGATAATATTGTAAACCCAAATAGTATGATCACTTTCACATATTTTAACCTATATTTCTTCATTCAGTTCTTTCAGTATTCTGAGATAGGTTTCAGATTAGGAATAGAGGTATGGTGAGGTTGAATCATTTTATTAAAAGCCCCCTTCTTGCACAAATCCAGCCCTTTAATGTCTTTTGCTTTCCCAGCTTGCCGTAGGTAATCATTCACACGACTGCAATTTCATTTATTCTGATTTGTGAACAGACAATGGTTATCATCTGAAAACCAAGGAATCCCAGAAAAGTTAATTTTGTTTGCAATTGTTCGCCATCCTGTGGCAAAGCAGAACAGACTTTGGTGTAGTGTTTGGATAGTCATGCATTTGAAAATGAGAAGTGTCTGGAAGAGTTTTTATTCAGTGCTTCTCAAACTTCATGTGCAAATGGGGCACCTGGGGGGCTTGTTTATGTGCTGATTTTACATTTGGAGTGGGGCCCGAGACTCTGCATTTACCGGCTTCCACATGGTGCTCACGGTGCTGGTCTGTGAACCACATTTTAAGCAAGGGAGTAGTTCTGTTTGCAGAGACATGATCATGTGCTATCTGTTTGCCTTGTATGGGATTACTGAGTTCATTTTTAGATTAAACACCAGGAACAGAAAAGCAAGAACTATCTATTTTAGGAAAGAGGAATAAATAAACAGTTATACCAACAGCTCTAGATTGTTAGTGTAATAACAATGTTCCATAACAATGATAATAACAACAGTACCAACTTAATAGTGACAGCAGCTAACATTATTCTTCACTTGCACACAAATTATTTAACTTACTTTTTTGTAGGAAACTATGAGATTTAGTCCCCATTTTGTGGTGCATACATTGAGGTTCAGAGAACCTGCCAAAGACCCTATGTCAAGAAAATTATAGAAATTATAATAATTCAATTCTGGCTCTTCTTTTCCAAATACCATGTTTTTTCAGCTTATCATGATGCTTTACTACTAGTTATTACAAAGCATTTCAAATAGTTTAACCATAACTCATGGTTAATTTGTATTTAAATTAAAATTTTAATTTAATATTTTTGTCATGGCTTTGTATGGATGTTTTGGCTATTTGTTTTATTCTTTATGTTTTGTATTGCTTTGCATCATCAGTTTGTTGTGATGCCCTTGCTAAGATTGTTTACTACTTACCATCAAATATATTAAGCAGGAGTTGACATAGATTGTTTTCAAGTAAGCATTGATTGTTGGTTGGATAGGGTGGATTTTTGACACAATGAGTTGAGTCCTTTTCCGGTTTGTTTTAGCTCCCCCTTCTTGCAAGTCATACCAATTCCTGTGTCAGGCTGAAGGTGTATGCCTCCCTAACATGTGGGAGTGTGACGGTGAGGAGGACTGTGAGGATGGCTCCGATGAACATCAGCATTGCCGTAAGTGTTTATAGAGAAATTTGGTTTGGCCCCCTGGCACCTAAAATCTAACACTAATCATGAGATGGTTTTTATAAATGCTGAATTGAACTCAAATCACAGGGGGAAACCTGTGCCTCAATCTCACCCAGGGTGAGATGATATGGAAAGTGTGAAAGCACTGAAGAATTATAAATATACCCCAGCAATTTGGAAATAGGACAAGCTCTCAGTATGTAATTAAGACTTTGTCACACTAAGTAAAGAAACCAAACATTTATTGGTATCTATGGGAGGGGCAGTCTTCATCTGCGTGGTTGGCAGTTGGATAGTCCTTGGGTCCTGTAGTGCTCACTGCATACTAACCTTCCACCCCTTCCGCCTTGGTGTTAAACTACCTTCTTTTTGATTAAGTGGCAGTGGGGCTCGCAGCCAGGTCTGTTGGAAGCATTGTTGGTGGTTCCTTCAGTGACCGTGGGTACAGCCTGCGTCAGATGAGCTGTAACAAGGAGGGAAATGGTAGCAACGAGGAAGGCTTTGGCAGCTGTTGCTGGGACTGAAGGACACTGAGGGAGTTCAGGACAGGAAATTGGAAGAAACTCAGCCATTCTAATTTCTTTGGGATCAAATTGTAAAAGAGTTTGAAGTGGGCTTGAAAATAGTTTTGGATGAGAGAGTATACTTGGGTAAATATTTGATGGCAGCAATGAGAAATATGCCATGTGTAGGGTTCCTTTGCTTTCTCTATTAAGGATATTTGAATAATTTAGAATTATTCCTGTATCAATGAGGAGGTTTTTGGTTGCAGAAAATGAGACACACATCTCAGAAAAGTTAATCAAAAGGGGAATTTATTATCTTACACAGTAAGAAGCTAAATGTATTGTTCCAACATTGATGAATTCCCAACTCAATAAATTATCAACCAATTTTCTCCCACTTTTCTGCTCTGCCATCTTTAAGCCTGTTGGCTTTTGGTGATTGCATGAAAGTTGTAGAAGTCTTGGAATTTGCATCCTTATAATTCTAATTTTAACTTCTGTGTATGTGTGTTTATAAGACAACCCACCCTAAGCTCCCAAAATAAAAAACCAAAGACCTTTTAGAAGTCTAAGTCAGACTGAGATGGAAATTGGAGAGCAGATAATTGATGGTAAGGAACCACTTCCGGCTCTTGACCCTAATCTTCCTGTGGAACAGTGTTATCTCTGATTACTGTGTGGCATTCACTTTTAAACCTTCCTCACATTGTTTCATTAAATACACATCCCACAAATCATAGACATCTATCATCATTTTGTGTTTGATTTTAAGAGTCAGCCAAGATCCTGTTGACATTTTTATAGTCATTGTCCACAAAGATCAAAGAAGAAACAGCTGTTTTTGATGGCTACTTCATGTGAGAACTTGTTTAGTCATTATATGACTAGCAATGGAGATTCCATGGCCTTTAGTTGGTCCTGGATTCATTTATAAGAGCTTGGAATTTAGCCCAGGACTTTTGAGTCCAGCATTGACTGTGAACTCTTTTCAGTTGGGCCAAGGGTCTTTTGAGAAAGAGAATGGGAATTCTCAAAATACCCATGAGTGTGACTTTAGTTTAAACCTAAAATGAAGACTGTATAAACAGCTGGGTATGGCTTTCAGTGTTGGTCATGGGGTCTTCCAGCAACACAGAGATGGTGAAATTTGGGACAAAGTAATTGAAATCAGCAAACTGTGTAGGGCTGTGGAGGGTGGAAGAAGGCATCGACAGGAGCTAATCAAGGCCAAACAGGAGCATAAAATGTCCAGATGAGGTCCAGTTATGTTTCAGGATGTGAGGTGGAATACCAAAAGGAGACGAGCAGATCTGAAAAAGGAAGATGGGGGATGATAGTGAGAAGTAGTGAAGGGAGGAATTAAAAGTGTCAGGCATAGTAGGGCACAGGAAGAAAACCTTGTTTGTAGGAACTCTGTCTGCACCCAGACTATTTTCTGGCCAGCCCCTCAAAGGTCCTAGGGGAAAGAAGGCATCCCTGCAGATAGTGAGTACTCAGTGAGAACAGGATGAGGCTAGATTGTGAATCTCGGGAGAGCAGTGGATATGCTTTATTCAGCTCACATCTCTAAGGCTTGTTATTTTGTCTAGCAGATAGTAGGTACTGAATGAATTAATGATTGATGAGTTATTTACCTTTTAGGCAGATATACCATTTTGCTTCCCTTTCCCCTTGTTTCCCACACAAAGTAGGAAGAAAGCTGAGCTGTAGATTGTGATACAATATAATGGATGACCCCTTGCCAATAATAATATTTATAGAGGGACAACTGCTTGGGAAAAGAGACTGGAGAAAATGTTACAGCAGCAATTTATTTATTTAATTTTTAAAAATGTTTATGAGAGAGAGTATGAGTGGGGAGGGGCAGAGAGAGGGAAGGAGAGAGAATCCCAAGCAGGTTCTTAACTGTTAGTGTAGAGCTTGATGCAGGGCTCAATCCCATGCACCGAACCATGAGGTCCTAACCTGAGCCGAAATCAAGAGTTGGATGCCTAACCAACTGAGCCACCCAGGTGCTCCCATAGCAGTAATTTATAAGCAGAGTTACATGCTACTTTAAATGAGTATGGATTTCACAATGATTATTGCATTTTTAATGATATAAAATTCTTTATTAGACATCCTTTAGCTACAGACAGTATATGCCACGACTGTATTCATTAAGGTCACCAGAAAACTCCTGATTGTCAGGTAGAGTGGACACTTTTCCTTTCTTAATGTTTGATGGACTTTTCTATTGCACTTGACTTTGGCAATCACTCCCTCCTTCTTGACACTACTATCTTAGCTGCCATGACTTCTCATTGTCCTGGTTCTTTTCTGAACTGCTTTGATCATCTCATTTTGTATTATTCTTCTTCACAGTTCGTGACTATGGTTGTTGCCTAGTGCCCTGCAACTCCTCTTATTCAACACTTTTCCAGGATAATTTCAACCACCCTCATGATTTCGATAAGCTGATTTTCGATGAGCTGGTGATACGCAAATCTATGCTTATGACCCAGATTTCTTGCCCACACATCAGTCTTGCATATTCAATGGCCTGATGGAGATCTCCAGGATACCTCAAATTTAAAGTGTCTCAAGGGGGATTAATAATCTTCTCCCCTGAACTGTTTTCTTTTCTTTTTTTTGCT
Source organism: Suricata suricatta (assembly GCF_006229205.1). NCBI lineage: Eukaryota > Metazoa > Chordata > Mammalia > Carnivora > Herpestidae > Suricata > Suricata suricatta. Next base: position 60,560,748 of record NC_043702.1, read on the forward strand.
TCTCTAACATGAGTTATCCTTAAAAAATTTTTTTAATAGTTTATTGTCAAATTGGTTTCCATATAACATCCAGTGCTCTTCCCCACAAGTGCCCTCTTAAAATTTTTTCAAATGTTTATTTTTGAGAGAGAAAGAGAGAGAGCACGAGCAGGGAAGGGGTTGAGAGAGAGGGAGACACAGAATCTGAAGAAGGCTCGAGGGTCTGAGCTGTCAGCACAGAGCCAAACTCAGGGCTTGAACCCATGAGCTGTGAGATCATGACCTGAGCTGAAGTTGTGTGTCCAACTGCTTGAGCCACTCAGGCAGCCTTGTCTTTTTAAAATAACATTAACTCACTGTAACGTACTAGCAGAAAACACAACCTTAGTCTTAAACTATTAGAAATAGGCAGAGTGAAGACTTTTTCTTTGTTAATCTAGAATTTTCTGAAACATATTTCATAATGAAAGCATTAGAGCAAAAATAAAGCTGATTGTTACTGACATTAAAGATGCACCCAACGAGCATGGAAAGGATATCACAACCCCTTAGGCACCCAAGCTAGAAATTTGGAATTATTCTTCATTCTTCTGCCCACATTTACTCACCAGCTTGGGCCTAATGCTTCTGAAGTTCATCTCTTTCGCATTTATAGCATCACTTCCAGTGTCTCTTACCTGGGTGATTGCAGCAGCCTTGGATTGGCCTCCCCACCTCTATTCCTGTGCCTCCCCAGGTTCTCTCTGATACTGATACTACAAAGATTTAACCAAAACCCTTGTATCTCTCTATCCATCCCAAGAAGAAAGCTCCAGCTTCTTAACATGGCAACATGGTTTACAGTGACTTCCAAGATACGGCCAGTGCTTATTTTTCCGTGTCTAGCTTGCCATTCATGCCTTGAAATTCCCATGTGGGATCACAGCAGTGCTTGTAGTTCCCTTGGGCTTAATGGTGCTGTGTCCCTCTTTCACCTTTATGCATGCTGGCTGAAAGCTTGTTGCTAGGCAGTCCTGTCCTTCTTTCCTTTTGACCTAGCTAACCTCGCTCCTTTTCCTGTAAAATACCCAGGTGGGGGGTTACTTCCTAAAGAAAGCTGTCCCTGTGGACACTGTCATCTCAGAGTGAATTAGGCACCCCTTTCTGATCCTTCTGTAATTCCTTGTGTGCGTATAAATAACTTTCATCACTGTTTTTAATTAATTCTTTTAAAAATGTTTATTTATCTTGAGAGAGAGAGTGAGCACACCAGCGGGAGAGAAACAGAAAGAGAAGGAGAGAGAGAGAGAGAATCTCAAGCAGGCTCTGAGTTGTCAGAACAGACCCCCAAACGGGGCTTGAAGTCATGAAGTGTGAGATTGTGATCTGAGCTGAAATCAAGAGTTGAATGCTTAACCGACAGAGCCACCCAGCACCTCACAAGTAAATTCTTAAAGTGGCCCATTGAAAACAATGGTCCTTGAGAGTAGGGAGTGTGCCTCATTCATCAGTATATTCTCATTATTGGTGTACTTTGTGGAATGTAATAGTCCCCAGTAGATGTTTGTGTCATGAGTGAAGAAGTGAATTCTAGCATCAGACTGGTACATGGAACCATATGATTTTCACTTGTCATTTTTCTGTATTTGAATGAGCTGTTAATTGCTCCCTCATAAAACCCTTTGAAAGATTGAGCACAAAATATAGAATTGCTTTGAGCAGTTTAAGAAGAAAACCAAGATACTTAAAAAATATTGGCACTTGATTTAGTTTTTCTTCATAATTTTGTTACTAGTACTACTCATGACTTGCCTTTTTGGGGATAAAAAAGGTTCTTTAGGGACACCTGAGTGGTTCAGTCAGTTGAGCCTCCAACTCTTGATTTTGGCTTAGGTCACAATCTCATGGTTTGTGAATTTGACAATCCATGACAGCCTGCTTGGGATGCTCTCTCTTTTTCCCACTCTTTCTGCCCCTCCTTCTCTCTCTTTCTCTCTCTCTAAATCAACTTAAAAAATAAATTAAAATTCTTTAATTTTATATAGAAATTGGCAATATATACTTAAGTAAATTATATGGGAATTTAATCTTTTAAAGATAAAGAGGAAGTATTAATCTTTTCAGACTTAGTCAGGCTGCTTTGGGTGACTTTTAGAAAAGTTGATCTATTCTAACTTTATTAACACAAGGTACTGGGAGAAAATATATCACACTGTCAAAGTGTCAGAAATAGGTTGACTGGAAGAATCTTGTTTGTTATTCAAGAAGTACATAACACAATCATAATGAAACAATTTTCTTAAAAAGAAAGAAGGAACAAGATGACAAGGTATAATCAATTGAACATGGAATGTCTTATCACATGATAGCCTTTATGTGTTTCAATCTCAAGTGTCAGCTCTAAAACTGATTGTTTATCCACTTGCCTTTTAGAAAGGTATTCTAAAGAAAGTTTAGGTGATGGCATACCCTTTAACATATTTAATTTCACAAGAAAATAAAATTTTGCCAAACCTAAGTATCTTTACTGTATAGGAAGAGTATAGGAAGCTGTAAAAATTCAGGGGAAATCTTTTTTCTTCCGTTTGATGACTATAATTTTTTTCAGTGGATCACATTTCCCCCAAATGCTTTTTTTATGTTGGACAGTTGAAAAATCCCATGATAATTTCTGCCTTAGGCTTCCTGAACAGCATTCACATGGTGCTTGCAGCATCGATTCCTTTTTTAAAAATGTTTTTTATTCTTTATTTTTGAGAGAGAGAGAGACAGCATGAGCAGGGAAGGGTCAGAGAGAGAGGGAGACACAGAACCTGAAGACAGGCTCCAGGCTCTGAGCTGTCAGCACAAAGCCGGATGCAGGGCTCGAATCCACAAACCATGAGATCATGACCTGAGTCAAAGTAGGATGTTTAACCGACTGAGCCACCCCATGAGCCCCATAAATTCCTTTGATTTTATTTATTTAATCCATAGGCAAATTTGATAAGCTAATGATGCCCTGATTTTACCTACCCTAATCAACATGGGATAAAAACAAGGTAGTTTAAATTGTTTACAAATTTGACACATGTTCAGTGTAGAAAGCTTATAATAATAGAGAAAACTCAGCCATAGAAAAAAAATCACCCATCATTTTATCACCCAGAAATAACCACTGTTATAATGCTTTGGCATATTTCCTTCTTGTTTAAACAAGTATTACAGTGAGGGAGACCTCAACCGATACTCAGCTACTACCTATATCTGCAAAATTCTTGTTTCATTCATCCCTTTTACCATATTGGTTGTCAAGCCATATTGTATTCTGAACACATGTTGATCCTCTAATGTCTACACTCACACATGCTTGAGTGTCGATGTGATTCTGTGAGCATTTTGATAGTATCCTGATACTAGTACCTTTGCTTTTTGCATTGTGAGCTGTCTATGTTGGGGTAGGTGGGCGCCCTGCTTTCTGAGCCTATGAACTTTATTTTTAATATGCTCTCACCTTTGCTTTTTAATTTCCTTGCTCATCTTTGGTAGATGTCAATGGATTGTTCTGTATTTGGCAGTAATTATAAAGTAACATCTTTTCCCCTTCACAGCTGGGAGAACATGCTCAAGCCATCAGATTACATGCTCCAACGGTGAATGTATCCCATCAGAATACAGGTGTGACCACATCAGAGACTGCTCAGATGGAACCGATGAGAACAATTGCCGTGAGTCCCTTTCTGTCTTTGCACTGTGTTTGCTTTCACCTTTGTCCCTTTGGCATTTTACTCAATTTGTTAGATTTGTTGGTGGACAGAAATGCCTACAATATGCCTCTTGTTATTGAAATCTCTTGGCAGATTCTTTTGTGGATTAGAGGTGATATTCTGATAGGAGACTATTTTTAGCAAGACATTCTAAGTGTGTCCTGCCTTAGCACATCAAGTTTCTGTATTTTTTGAAGAGACTTTTAACATTAACATAGGATCCTGAAAGGTTATTGAATACATTGAATGCAAAATCCAGTTTGGCCATTGTTGGGTTTTATTGAATTATGATGTTAAATTTCTAGGCCAAATGTCTCATTAGTTTTTCTGCTCTTACAGACTCAATATTTTCCGGATTACCTTTGGAAAAGTGTTACATTTTGAAAATGACTTTCTCTAATGGCAACATACTATATTAGTTTGTAACTGATCACCACAAGATAAGGCATAGAAATCACACTATTCTATGTGTAACATTTAGATATTACCATAACCAAAATAGGAGAGTACAATTATGGTGCATCATGTACTCCTTACAAATCAGTAATCTGCCTCTCTTGAGGTTTATGTGGAATTGTTAGAATATGAGAATACTGGAATTATTCTACTATATAAGTCCTGTGGTCCATGTAACTCTGTCTCTAGCCTCAGACATTATGTCTATCATTTATGAGTTTATCATTTATGATATCATTTATGTATCAGAACTTCCTTGCTTTTTTTAATACATTTTTTCCTGAATTTCCTTTGATAGGCTGCATCTTGTAAGTTTACTATGAGCCAACTGAAGTTACTTTTTATCTTTTGCTCTTAAATTTATGTTTAAAAGTTTAGGCAATCGTTTTAATATTACAGTATTCCAATAATCAGTGGGTAGATTTTGAGTGGCTTAGAAAACTTGATCATAAACTTCTTAGTTACTATGTCTCCAATGGAGGTTTAGTCTAATCTCATGGGACACTTTCTCTATTGTTTGATCATTTTGATTTAATTTTAGTTTTCTGGACTGTTACAAATTTTTTCCTTTGGTCTGAATGGTATCTTTTGTGCTTTATGAGGAGAGAACCAACTTCTGGTGCTTTTGGTACATTTCTTAATATAGTGCAATGCTTTGGGTGGGAGCTAACATGAACTGGTTAATGGCAAATCATTTCTGTTTCACCATATTGTTCAAACTGTACTCTTCATGGAAGAAACACTGTGAAAGAGAAAGATGTGGGTCTAAACAGGCCCAGATTCATGTTGCATCCATACCATCATCACGCAGTGCACTTTAATGTTTACTTTTTTTTTTTTTTGAGAGACAGCGTGAATAGTGGAGGGGCACAGAGAGAGATAGAATCCCAAGCAGGCTTCATGCAGGCTTGAACTCATGAACCGAAAGATCATGACCTGAGCCAAAGATAAGACTTGGATGCTTAACTTAGACACCCCATCACATGGTGCATTTTATTTTATTTTTTTTAATTTTTAAACATTTATTTATTTTTGAGAGATCATGAGCAGGAGAGAGGCAGAGAGAGACGGACACACAGAATCCGAAGACAGGCTCCAGGCTCTGAGCTAGCTGTCAGCACAGAGCCCAATGCGGGGCTCGAACTCAGGAACCGTGAGATCGTGAGCTGAAGTCAGATGCTTAACCGACTGGGCCACCCAGGCGCCCCCATATGGTGCATTATTAAAAGACCACTTCTCCTCTACTGCTTTCTTCCCTTGTGTCTTATTTTTCTTTGAGAAAAATATTGCTATTTGTCTTTGTATCTCCATTTCCTAGCAGAATTGCTGGTACAGCTGTGTTGTATAATTTCCAACTTCAATTCTTTCTTCGAAAGAGATTATGTTGCCTCTAATTTGGGTCTCTTTTCAGTTTGGAAATTTTACAGAATTACTGGCAATTTTAAAGATGGTAGTAGTGTATGTCTGGATGGCACAAAACAGCAAACCCACGAGTCAAGTACTCTCAGGACTTTGTAAAGCAAACAATAGGTCCTTCACTGTGGCAAGTGAAGAAAATGTTTTTGACTAAGTAATAGTGATGAATCATACTTTATAGTATTTTGTAAACTTCAAGTGTTATATAACTTTTGGTTGTTATTCTTAATTAGGTTCCTCAATGAGGACAATAGGGCAGGTGTTAATATTCTCTCGTAAATTAAGAAACTAAAATTACAAAGAGAAGAATGGCTTGTTCAAGGTTGAGAATGTGTGGCAGAGCTAGGGCTAAATCCATCTTCTGGTTCCAAGTCTGGCAATTGCTCTTCATGAAAGACTTTATTTACAGAAGGAGAAAGTTCTACCTTGTGCAAGTTTAAGAGAGAACTAGAGGCTGTGTCACCAGCCAACAGTCTGTGTCTTTATCCCTAATTTACAAGTGGATAAAAATGAGTGCTTTATTGGAAATGCAATGGAACTGAAGGAAATGCTACTCTAGGGAAAATAAAAGGCAACTGAAACAGACTGTTTGGATTTATTCCATGTGAACACCCTGCAGCCAAGTCTAAAGTCACCAGTACAACCGCCTCATGACTTTGCCAATAGACCTTCCGGAAAAAAGCTGGCTGGGTACGAGCCTGCAGGCAGCTGTTATAGAAAGAGGCAAAGGAAAGGAAGTGAGTGAGCTATATAAAATATCTGAGCAAGAATTTTAAATCAAGTTTTTGTTTATTTTTTTAAGTGCAGGCAATAGGTTCAACGAGGATTTCTTAAGGAAAGACAGACAGATTGATATGATAGTTAATTGCTCCTAGAATTGTACAGGTCATGAATCCTTCAGGGTTCATGGCCCTAAGATGAATCTGACACATGCAAAGGGGTTTTGTAATGATGTATTCTTTCTTACTTCTCTTTGCCTTATTTATTTATTACTATGTGTTATTTACGGAGGAGTATTAAAAAAATATAACATCAGGAAGTTAAGAAAAGAGTCTTCATACTTTGTGCTTTGATCCCCCAGCCACAGCCAGAATTTGTACAAGAAAGAAAAGAATGGCCTGGATCAAAGTCTTTAGAAGGTGTTAATATAGGGAGACAGACTGGCCTCATTTTGTTTCTCTTTTGTTTGGAACTCTTGTGGGAAGTAGGGAAGAGAGCTGTTATTTGCTGGGCACCAATCACTATTTTATGCAATTTTCCCATTAATATAAGGCAGGTGTGATGACCATTTCCTCAGGTCTTTAACCTAGGTCTAAACCGTATGCCCATGCTGGTTTTAAATAATAAGCAGAGTGAATTGATAATGAACTCCTTTGTACTCATCACTCAGTTGTATCAATTACCAACTCATAGCTAATTTTGTCTTGCCTATATCTCTTTATTCTTATTATTTTGAAGTAGTTTTCACACATCATAATCTTGTCTTTATCCTTTTATTTATCTAAATGCTTATTTGTTTTTGAGAGAGAGAGAGAGAGAGAGAGAGAGTATAAGCAGGGGAGGGGCAGAGATGGAGAAGCAGAGAGGTTTGAATCAGGCGTCAGGCTCTGAGCTGTCAGTGCAGAGCCCAACACGGGGCTAGAACTCATGGACTGTGATGCAAGATCATGACCTGAGCTCAAGTTGGATGCTTAACTGACTGAGCCACTCAGGTGCCTGTATTTTATTTTATTTTATTTTTGAGAGAGAGAGAGAGGGTGCAAGTGAGCGAGTGGCAGAGAGAGAATCCCAGGAGGGGCAGAGAGAACGAGAGCTAGAGCGAGAGTGAGAGAAAGAGAAGCCAGCTCACCGGAAGCATGGCTCCTGTTTTTCCTGAAGTGGGGTTCGAGCTCACCCACACTGTGGGACTTGAACTTAAAACAGTGAGATCATGACCAGAGCCAAAGTCAGATGCTTAATGATTGAGCCACCGAGATGCCCATAATTTTACCTTTAATTCAATATTTAACTCTAAAATGTAAGGACTGAAACATAGCATAACAATATCATGACCATACTTAAAAGTTAACAGCTTTTTAAATAAATCAGTTTTTATAATTCCCCAATTGGTTTATTATTAATTTTTATGGTTTCATTTAAAGCAAAGTTACTTCCTGTCTTTTGATTTGTAGGCTTGCCTTCCATTTCTGTTGTTTACCCCATGAACGTAATTTGGTGAAAAAACCAAATTATTTTCCTGCGTTTCTCACAGTCTGGGTTTCGCTCATTGTATCCCCAGATGTTTAACATGTTTTCTGCCCTTTGTAAGTCTTGGTAGCTATATCTACAGCAAGGTTCTCCAACTTTGATACAAATGACATCAGAGGCCATAAGTCCTTATTGCAGGGAGATGTCATATGCATTGTAGAATGCCTAACAGCATCCTGGCCTCTGTCCACTAGAAACCAGCCGTACCTCCCATTTGGGACAACCAAAAATGCTAAATGTCCTCTAGGAGCAAAATCTCCCTCCACTACTCTAGTTGAGAATAACAGTAGTCTAGAGGCTTGAACAGATACAATGGGTGTGTGTGTGTGTGTGTGTGTGTGTGTGTGTGTGTGTGTGTGTAGGGGCAACAATAATTTGAAAATAAAGGTATATGTATTTCCATTAGGAGGCACATAATGTCTAACTATCAGCCACTCATGATTGTTGCTAAGATCCACTTAGTCATAGAAATACTTAGCTATTTTAAATGTCACTTCAGATATGTAACAGCTGTTTATTAGTTGTTTTAAATTGTAATGTTACAACATGATGAAGGATTAAGCAAGTCTTGCCCAGAAATCATTTTCGTGAGACGGGACACTTTATTTGATTGTTTCTGCAGTCATGGTGCATGGGGTTCATTACTTGTGGACAAACGCAAGATCTGCCTATGAGTGTGACTTTCATTTCTATATTTCTCAGAAATAAGATTGTCTACAGGAAGGGGTCTAAATATGTTAGGCACCTAGAAATCACTCAAATATAGTAATGATGTTGGAAAAGCTCCAAGGAAGGACTTAATTCTTTTCCCCAAATATTTGAAAGGATCAGGAAGCTTGACCGTGTCCTTCATAGTTCTGCCTGTCAGATCAGACCCCTAGGTTACAGTTCTTACCCTTTCAAGCTTCTAAGGTCAAGATACTGAGCTCCAACACAGAGCACCTTATGTCTATTCCATGCATTCCTTTTACAGAATGATGAAATGTGTGTTGAGTCCTCTCAATGAGGCTGGGAGAAGGGAGGGAAGAGAACGGGCCTGATGATGAGGAAGGCAAACATAGTAAGATCCCACTAAAAAGATTATCCTTGAGATAAATTATGTGTTGTGTGAAAGCTTCTCATATTGCTTGGTTTTTTGTCTGCCGTGTTCCAAAATGCATAAGGTATTGTTTGGTTATTCTGTGAGAACTATTTCTGGATAGATATGTCCTATAAAAAGCTGAAAAACAGGTAAAAGTTCATTTTCTCCAAGTTATTTTACTCTTCAGGCTGGCTATCTATAAAATGGCACCTTCTATTAAATAGCTTGTCAATTAATTTCCCCCCCAAGGAACAGGAGATTCAAAACTTCGATCCATTTTACTTCTAATGGGATTAGCATCAAGGAAAAACCACTCATGCAGAGTCTAAGATAAACATCAGAACAATGCAGCAATTAAGGGTCATTCAGTTAATATATTGCAGTGACTTTAAGTTGCTCAAAAATAGTACAGTTTTTCCAAGTTAAGAGAACAGATTATTTTGTTTTTATCAAGTACCATAGTAGAGTGATTTTGGTGTGAGTATAAACCATTGCTAATTATCACTGGTTTGCAGTACTTCTCTTTTGATACTTAGGAATGCCAAAGAAAGGGTAAAATCCCTGTTACAATGAAGGCTTTCTTGCTGGTAATCAGCAGTATTTGGTCTGCCTGCAACTGGGGCTGCTTTGTCCATGAAGTTTTATTTCTATTGACTTTCTGTTCTTTAGAATTCAAACATTTTCATTTTTTCTGTCTAATTGCTGAAACTCCAAATGGGAAACAGAGGAATAAAGAGGATGATTCAAGTCATTCCTTGGGCTATGATGGCCCGTAAGGAACATGCTTTTCTTCAAACTCAGTTCCACAGTTAAGCTGCCCAGTAAGCCTTGCTCTTACTGTTCTCTTTCTACTCTAGGTGAGAAACCAGAAGTAAAGAGACTGACCCCCCTGTTACCTAACATGTCACAGGCACACCTTTTTTTTTTTTTTTTTTTTTTTTTGGATTCTTACAGTTGAGATAGAAATCAGAGCCCGAAACCTTGGAGAAATAAGATTTTCTTATTTAAATCGCCACCAGGGGTACCTGGGTGACTTAGTTAAGCATCAGCCTCTTGTTTTCAGCTCAAGTCATGACTTCAGGGTTCATGGGTTCCAGCTCCACGCTGTCAGCACAGAGCCTGCTTGAGATTCTCTCTCTCCCTCTCTCTGCCTGTCCCCTGCTTGCACACAAGCTCTCTTTCAAAATAAAATTAAAAATATAAATTGCCATCACACAAGCATATTATAAATATTTAAAGATCCCAAGACCCCTCTCAACTGTTACCCAATTTTTTTGCTCCCTTTTATAACGAAGTTACATAGAGATGTCTTTAATATCACTGCCTCCATTTCCTCTCCTCTTCCTTTCTTGAACTCACTGAAAACAGCACTTTTCTACCAATCTCCTGAAAGCATTCTTGTCAATGCCACCAATGACCTTGTTTTACTAAGCCTAATGGCTCCTGTTCAGCTGTCACCATATCAGAGACACACATATTTATTTTTGAGAGAGAGAGAGAGAGAGAGAGAGAGAGAGAGAGAGAGAGAGAGAGAATATGAATATGAATGGGGGAAGGGCTGAGAGAGAAGGATACACAGAATCTGAAGCAGTCTCCAGGCTCCGAGCTGTCAACACAGAGCCTGACTTGGGTCATGCCCTGAGCTGGAAGTTGGATGCTTAACTGACTGAGCCCTGAAGGTGCCCTGATTTCATTTTTAGAGTGTGTGTGTGAGAGAGAGCAGGGGAGGGACAGAGAGAGAATCTCAAGCAGTCTCCTCACCATCAGTGAGGACCCTGAAGCGGGTCTTGATCTCACAGTTTGTGAGATCATGACTTGAGTTGAAATCAAGAGTCGGCGGCTTAACTAACTGAGCCACTCAGGGGCACCCCCAAATTGTTGGAATTTTTACTTGTAATTTTGCTTATCTCTTTATCCAGTTCTTAGCAAAGTGTCCAGGTAGGTGGATTTCAATAAATGTATGCTGGACAGAATGAAATACTGATGAAAGAATGTAACACTCTGGACAATAATTGGCTTTTAGCATAATGACGTGCAGGCACCAATGATTTGCTGTTGAGCCCTCAATTATTTGGAGCAGTTTCCCAATAAGAACACTGAGCCATGCCATTTCTAGCTATGGTTTGAAAGTAGTCACTCTCATAATTCTAGTGGTACAGGTAGTCTTCCTGTCTCTCCAGTTAAAATTTGGCCTGTTTGTCTGCCCAGATGAGGCATGGAGGATCACTGTAAGAAACCAATAGGAGTAGAGCCAAGGTGCTATGTCCTTTGAATGAAAACCTGTAGCCCAGAATTCCTATGTAGAACCAGTACCACTAAATCTGGTGCATGTTATAAATATTTATTTATCCATGAGGAGCCGTCTTACTTCTACACTATTCCTTGGAGCATTTCATTTTCCATCTTGTTCCTTTGTTACTCTTGTATTTGGGATCATGTGAGATTTTATTATTTTTTGAGAATTTAGAACTATGTCAATCTTTACTTACTTTGCAGGTTTTGGGGATAGTTCTGTGCATGGGAAAAAAGAGGTATTGTAGATCCAATATCTTTGCAGCAGGCTTCTCAGGAGCATTTCTAATGTATGTGTAAGATCAGGTCACCATCGATAGAGATCAGATAGGGATTTAGAACTTAAGGCTCAGTAGTTCAAAGAGAGCAGGGTTAAGGAAAACTAGATAAAACTTAATGTGTTTCCTTTTTTTTGACTTCAGTTTCCTGAAAGCTTCTTGGATTAAACTTGATGTTAGTCCAATGCTACTAGCCCTTGGGATTACTGTATTTGCTTTCTCTCTCTCTCTCTTCCTCTCTCTCTCTCTTAAATGTTTATTTATTTTGAGAGAGAGAGCAAGGGAGGGGTGGGCAGAAAGAGAGAGAGACACACAGAATCTGAAGCAGGCTCCAGGCTCTGAGCTGTCAGCACAGAGCCTGACACAAGGCTCAAACTCAAGAATTGTGACATCATGAGCTGAGCCGAAGTCAGATGCTTAAACAGCTAAGCTACCCAGGTACCCCGCTTTCTCTTTTTAAGGTGCTGAATAGCTATTTCATTTTATAAAACTTACGTATATGCTTTTTATTGAAAGCTATTGGAAATTATTTTTGAAGAGTGGCAGGAAATGTTTTATATATATTACTGTATTTCCATGGTGCTAGTTCATGATGGCAGTCACTTTGGGGACTTGAATTTAATTGGGCAGGGGGTAGAGTGAGTCCCCTGCTATATTGTGGTCTATTCTTTGGTACCGACTTTCTTGTTTGTTCTGGTACTCCTGGAAAACTCTGTTTCCTAGCATAGTTTCCTCAAATTCCTAGATCATACCAGATTGAAATCCTTAATGGAATATGCCATTACTTGCTGAAATCTAGAGTAGGCCTCACCCCTCCAGACTCCCAACGTAGGATGGGAAACTGAATGGAAGAAAGGAAAAGTTTGCTTTTTCTCTGGAGTTATTTCTCTTCCTTCTTCAACTATCTTTTTAAGAGTTTCTATTTCTTTATTTCTTTTCTTTTTTTATTTCTTTATTTTATTTTTCTTTTTTAAGAGTTTCTATAATTTTTCGCTTTGAATTCTGAAACTGTAAGCAGTAGCTACATCTACTGTAATGCTAGGGATGTGCATTGTGAAGCCAGATTGCCTGAATTTGAAATCGAGCTCTCCAATTTACTAGTTATATGACCTTTTCCCAATTACTGAGCTTTAGAAAGGCACTTATATAGCATCAATGAAATAGAAATCTATAAAATGGGAGTAAAAATACCTACATCATAGGGTCATTATAAGGATGAAAGGAGTTCAGACATACTGATACTTAGAAAAGTTTCAATATATGTTATTGATGGCTATTACTGTCATTGCTTATTTAACTTTGTGGGTAGTACTTGCAACTAAGTGTTGGTGGCCAAACTAGCCAACTTTTTCTGGTAAATCATTACTTTGTCTGGATTAGCCCTTTTTGGATCTAGAGTAACTTAAAGGATGAGGCGAGGACCTTGAAAGATATCTTGGGTAGGACTTTTACCAGTAATTACTTGTTTTCCTTTAAATCTTAAGTCTCTTAATCTACCTTTAAGATGCTTCCCATTTCCTTGTAATCAATTTGTCTTCTCTATGTGCTTTTTGACCATTTTGTCAAACTCTAAGACTAGAATGTACTCACAGCCTTCCTGAAAAGATAATAAAGTATAGTGTTAATATTTATATTTTGCTCTGCTGTGAATGGTTTCCATTCTTGGGGCTCCATGAAGTCTTCAAGCCACTTCATCCTTTTTGATTTTTTTATTTATTTAATAAAAAATTTTTAAGTGTTTTATTAATTTTTGAGACAGAGACAGAGCATGAGTGAGGAGGGGCAGAGAGATAGGGAGATACAGAATTGGAATCAGGCTTCAGGCTCTGAGCTAGTTGTCAGCACAGAGCCCGACACGGGGTTTGAACCCACGAACGCGAGTTCATTACCTGAGCCGAAGTCGGAGGCTTAACCAACTGAGCCACCCAGGTGCCCCCCATTTGATTATTTAAACAGAACTATGGCATGGGACTTTCTTGCTCAAATAACTTCATTAGCATAGAAAATTTAAAAAATCTTCAAACACCAATATTATATATATTTGGGGGAAGCTCCCAATTGTAGGGGAACAAACATGTACACATTTGGCATGTGGAGACAGTAAGGAAGGGAAAGGGAGGAGGTGGTGTGAGCAAGTGTGTTCTTGAATTTTTGTGTCAGATACACTTTAGAGGTCTTGGGCTACTTACTTGCTACTTGTCAGTCTTTCCATTATGACAAAACCTAGAAGGGTGAGTTTCTCTGGTTAACTATGCATTATCTCTTTTTTTATATTTTGTCTCTTTACTTAAAATCTTGCAGGATGTTTCAGCTACATGATGGGTTTGCTCCATGGGAAAAACCTTATGAGGTTAGACTCTTGACCTGGTTAGGAAATAAACCAAAAAATAAGATTTTAGATATCCTCCAATCCCAAAGTATAGTGACTTCCTATTTCCTGGGGTAGATTAAAACTCATTAACATTTTTGGTCATAGAAATCTTTAAGGGAAGTAGGATCTGTTCATTTCTAATTTGGTTCAGTGTGAATAGTTTGGAGCCATTCCCTCTGCGAGTCAGGTAGCTCCGAGCAGTCTTCCCGATGGGCATTTACTTCAGTTAACTATGCACAGAAGAGACCAGAAGGCTTGTAGGAGTTGAGGCAGGTCCTTGGCTGATTGAGAAGAGATTCATTATCAGCCTGGATGGAGACAGGCTGTTTAACTGCTGACCTCTGGACATAACAATACTCTCTCCTGACATCTAGCTGGCCTTGTTGTTTGCTAGAGGGAATGAGGCGTGTCGGAAAACTTTTAGTCAGTGGATACTGTTGTAGTTCCTCCCTTTTTGGTTTTATGGCACTGGCTCTCAAAAGGCAGGACAGGGAGAAAAAGTGATCCACTCAGTATATTTGTCCCAGATCCTTCATAAGGGAGGTAGTCACCCTCCAAGCTCAAACAAATTTTCCTCCAAACAGATATCTTATCTATTACAAAGACAGGGGTTTTCTAAGATCTTTCTACTGCTCACTGCTGCTCTTAAAAAGCTACACGACATACTCTAGGAGCTATCTGGCAGATGGGGGAGGAGAGTTGTTGGCTGGACTCAACTGGCTTCTTGCATCTCTTGAAGTGAGAATTAATAAACAGAACTCTATGACCCTTTGAAGGCACATTTGTAATGCATACCTTCTCAGTGACGAAAAGACAGCAATAACCCCAAGCTGATTCTTAGACTACTAAAAAATAAAATAAAATTAAAAACTTTATCAGCTATTTCAAAATGTCTTCCATTTTAATATATGATTAATTATATGTAACTTTGGCAATTTAAGTATTTAAAGACACTTAGGAGTCCAGTTTTAAAGTTTTGGAGATAGAATTTCTGGGTTTCTTCATTTACGATACAAAAATGGAAAATTTTCATTTGAGAGTCCATCTTTTATGAAGTGTGAGTTGTTAATGCAGGACAAGTTTAAAATAGTTTCAGCACAGGATTCTGTGCACTGCTCCTGCTTGAAGGAGACTGTAGGACTATCTAAGGAATTATCCGTCCACATCTATGAAACCTCAAAATGGGTTCTTAAGTGCAAAATTAAGGCTTAAAGTAGAACTCTTTTGTCTAGTCTTTTCCTTTCCAGCACCTTTTCCTTAAAGAGAAATTTGAAGATGATATGAGAATCATGAAGAGAACAATCTTTAATGAAAAAAAACCCCATGAAACATATCAATTTATGAGAAGGAGGATATTGAAACACCATAAAAGGCAGAAGTTCAAAATGTTTTTGAAAGCTTTTTAACTAAAAAGTTCATCTGTGATAAGTCAATTGCAGTATCTAGCATAGCTTGAGCACCCTGAGCAATGATCTGGTCCCTGCACTAAGTGTTGGGGATTCTAAAATGGGGAAGACAGGATCCTAGATCTTAGAGGGTTTCATTATGTTGTGAGAGAAACAGATAAACAACCACCAGAATGCAGCCTTCATTCATGAGAGTTATGCGTTTCAAGTATGGGGACACACAGGGAGGGGACTGACAGCATGTTATTCCTGCAAGGGACATCCTGATTTTTCCACTGTGATTTAGAAAACCAGAGTTAAGCATCTGATTAATCATAAGTGTATAATGTGGTAACAGTTACTTGTGCTTGTAGAGCACATTATGCTTCTTAGAGTGGGTTAAATTATGCAAATGTATGGATAAAGAAGTGGTAACAGAGGATAAGCAGCTGGAGTAAGAGGAAATAGCTACTGAGTGGTCCCAGGAAGGAAACCACCCTCTGGAAAAAGAAACAGCCCTTCACTTCTCAAAGCATGTGTGGTAGTACACTAGCTATCTGGGATGTTATCTGCATTATGTAGAAGAAGGATAGGTTAAATTCCTTCTCATTCCTCAGCTCTGAGCTCATAGGTCACTTCTTCAGGGGAGACTTCCCTGGGCTCCAGACTCCCCCCTCTTATGCATTCTCATAGAACCCTGTGCCTCCCACATTAGCATACAGACCAGTTTGTAATTTGCAAAAGGAACCGGGTCTCTTTTGTTCTCCAGTATATGCTCAGCATTTAGTGTCTAACGTGTAGTAGTCACTGAAGAAGCATTTGCAGAAGAGATGTCTTCATTTAAGATTTGTGTGTTATTTTCCTCCTTTAAGAATACCCAACATGTGAACAGCTTACCTGTGCCAATGGAGCCTGCTATAACAGCAGTCAGAAATGTGATGGGAGAATTGACTGCCGAGACTCTTCTGATGAAAGCAATTGCAGTAAGTACTGTGTACAAGACGTGCAGTGGTGTGCACAGTCATTTCTACTGGCCAGTTACACAGTCTCTTCTTGATTTTGTGTTCAGTGAATTCATGTCGGTAGCCTAAAGTCAGTATTTGGAAGTGGGAGTATTTGCACCATGGAAATTGGCAAACGCTATGAGTCAAGGCCTTTTTGTTGTTGGAGAATTCATTGTTAAACATTTACCAGCATGCCACTGTATAAAAAAAATCTCTTTTTAAACTTGAGACAGAATCTCTCTCTCTCTCTTTTTTTTATTAATACTTTATTGCCAAGTTGGCTTCCATGTAACACCCAGTGCTCTTCCCCACAAGTGCCCCCCTCCAGAATCGTCTTAGAAAATTAAATGGCTACAGTGCAATTGAACTTCTCTTCTTATCCTTGTTAACCTTGTATCACAGCTCAGCAATGTTCACAGCACGAGTTCCAGTGTGACATTGGGGTGTGCATCCCTCGTATCTATGTCTGTGACCATTTCCCTGATTGCGAAGACGGCGGTGATGAACGTTCTTGCGGTATGGGGATTTCCTTCTGCTGGGTCAGGTTGCCAGGAGTGTTGCTGTAGTTATTTTCCGATGAATGTACCACTCTTTGCAAACAAAAGAGTCACTATGTCTGATGGCAGATGGAGCCAGAATATCATTTAGGCCCCATGGCATGAGCTTCACTAATGTAGTTAGACCCAGACTCCTTTATCTTACAAGGATCTGTGTAGAGTTGAAGGATTGCTGATGGACAGTGTGCATTTTTCCCCTCTTAGGCTACAAGGGTACAGGGTGTATTGTATCACTAGGCTCTCAAATTACCCATACCTCAGGAATGGGTCTGATAACCTTGATAGTTGAATGAGAGAAGCACTTCGAAGGGAAAGGAAGTTCCCTTATTGCATTGGTCCTAGCTCTCCTCTTTACTTTGAAATTCTTACCACATTGAAGTTGGAGGGACAGGAAAGTTTCAGTGTGGTACAGGTGGCTTTTGTTGCCTCCATTTTTTAATTCTGTCCTTACGTTTTATTTTCCATTTAATTGCCTGCAAGGCACATCACCTCATTGTTGCCAGCTCTGGACTAAATTTTTTTGTTGACTTTTATCTATTTTTGAGAGAGAGAGAGAGACAGAGTGCAAGTAGGGACAGAATCTGAATTAGGCTCCAGGCTCCAAACTGTCAGCACAGAACCTGATGTGGGGCAAGATAGAACCCATGAACCATGAGATGATGATCTGAGCCAAAGTCAGATGCTTAACTGACTGAGCCACCCAGGTGCCCTGACTCTAAGTTATTTTATTGGAATGTGTAGTTTGAAGTCCCTGTGAAGAGAGTTTTACTGATTTTACAAAATTAGTTGGCATTTTTTTGAGTCATTTTTATCTACTAGAATGTTTTGATTTTTGTCACCACACCCGTTTTGATAGATTGGCACCTATGCCTTGCTAAATTATTTTCAGTACATCCTAACTTTTTTTTTAACATTTTCTTTTAACATTTATTCATTTTTGAAGAGACAAGGAGCACGAGCAGAGGTGGGGTAGAGAGAGAGAGAGAGAGACACCAAATCCGAAGCAGACTCCAGGCTCTGGCTGTCAGCACAGAGCCATATGCAGGGCTGAAACTCCTGAACCATGAGATCATGACCTGAGCCAGAGTTGGACTCTTAACTGACTTAACCAGGCGCCCCGTCACCCTAACTTTTATGAGCCATACCTAATTTCCTTTCTGGCCCCTGGGCTTATTTCAGTGACTGTATTAAAGAGAATGTGACAACATGGAATGGGTGACTCAGAATCATTTGGTCTTAGATAGCAATTTCAGTGATTGTGTTATAAAGTGAGGGCATGTTGGACATTGACAGGACATGTCTGTAGCACCTTTATCAATCTGCATTCTTTGTTCTGTGTCTACCAGTAGCCTTGTTTGTAATTTTGAGAGACACACTGGCACCTGAGTTCATGTCCTTGTCCCAAAGCTGCTGTTCTGTTTTCTCCCTTTTCTACCCTCCTTTTTCCCTCTCTTACTCCTGTTCTTTCCTGGTTTTTTTGTTGAGATACTTCAGAGACTAAATTGACATAGTCAATTTTATTTCAGTTTAGGCAGTGAGTTGAACTAAATTTTTCCCAAGTGATTTGTCTTTGGAGTGCAGCTGCTGTTTTCTTCCAGCCTATGAGCCCTGCAGAGGCAACCAGTTCACTTGCTCCAATGGCTACTGCATTAGTCAAGATATGGTTTGTGATGGAGAGAATGACTGCAGAGATAATGGAGATGAAAATGGATGTGGTAAGGAGGAGAAGAGATTCTTATTGGAAAGCATTTTTAATGTGTTTTCCAGAGCTTGTATTCCTACTCTCCTTGTTAGAAATGATCTGTGTGACAAGCGAGTCTCAGGATTGCCTCCATTGTAAGTAACTTACCGGATGGGGGTGACTGGAAGGAGGTGTCTCCATTGGCTTTTCTTAAAAAGACTCTGAACCCAAGTATGGAAAAAATTATGATATCTTCCCTGTCATCAGAATAAAGCAGAGTAGGTGGGACAGTCTGTCCCCCTTCTATAACGCATGCTGACTTTTTTGTTTTCAAATTCGGATTGTCAACCACACGAGTCACTGACATCCAGTGGGAGAAGAGCGGCCACTACCAACCTGAGAAAAAGAGTTAGGGATTGGTAGTTGCAGGGGAGGCTGCTACCCAGGGAATTTTTTCAAGGTTCTTTGAGAAGGAAATTGCCAATGATATTCACCTCCTTCACCAGCAGTACCTCCAACAGTTCAGAAGTTACTAACACCCACAGCAAAAGGCAAGTCCTGTACTGTTCTAACCTCTGATGTAATAAGAGCGATGCTTGGAGAAGATCCCTTGGTTTCAGTGTTCCAAGAAATAATTTTCTTGCGGTTTAGTCATAGTTTTTCTTACATTTCATTACAGTCAAACGAAGGACAGATTAAAAACAAAATAAAAACTCAGGAATCCTAGTAACACCTTGATAACCCTAGTTCTATAATTCATATTTAAATGAACTGCATTTTCTTCTAGGGGTTATTAATCTAGTTTGTTTGATAATTCAGGTCCATGTCTCTTCTTACTCTTAAAACCTGGTTGCCTACCTTAGAATGGAATTTGAATAATTCTGTTTGCCACTTCTCAGAATCCCAGTAAAAGACTAGTAGTATAGTTAGGTCACTTGTAGACCTCGCTTGTCCACCTGATCTATATTATCTATATTGATTAAAAAGAGTTGGCTTCCTTCTCATGTGGCCTGTGATTCTTTTATTCTGCCCCCCTGCAGAGAGCAGTCCTCATGTTCATGAATGTTACCCAGGCCAATGGGCTTGTCCAGAGTCTGGAAAATGCATCTCAGTTACAAAGATTTGTGATGGGACTTTAGATTGTCCAGGAGGAGAAGATGAAAGTAACAGTACTAAAGGACAACATTGTGGTGAGTATGGAAATTTATCTGGGTAGTTTTCAGGTAAAGATTTTTTAAAAAATTGTTCTGGGGGAGAGGAAGAGAGAACATATGGGTAGGAGACAAAGGATTCAAAACAGGCTTTGTGCTGACAGCAGATAGCCCAATGTAGGGCTTGAACTCATGAGATCATGAACTGAGCTGAAGTAGGAAGCTTAACCCACTGTGCCCTCAGAGAAAGAGGTTTCTGTTTTTCTACAATAGATTTTCTATAATAGATTCCCAAGTTCAGAGAGTATTGGTGTTTGCACAACTATCCCAACACTTACTGGCTTAAAACAAGTTATGTTTGTTTCTCACGGTTCTGTGGGTTGGCTAGGAAGTTGGTCATGGCCTAAACCAGCACACTGACACATTAAAGATGTTAAAATAAAAACCCAGTCTGATCTCTTTCCACATAGTGATAGAAAAGGCAAACCATAGTGAATGAGCTCTTTTAAACCCCGTCTTAGCTCATGTTTGCTAAAAGTGTTATTGGCCAAAGTAAGTCATCTGGCCAAGCCTAGATTCAATGGACTGATGAAACCTAATCCATCTCTTACTGGGAGGAGCTTCAAAATATTTGTGGTGTTTTCCCCTTTACCCAGGCAGAATGGTTTTAATGGCAATTTTGATGATTCTAAAGGTGTTCTGGAGAATTTATTCCCTGGGTTATACTAATGGAAAAGTCTTATCTGGTTATATTAAAAAAAAAAAAAAAAGAAGCTTTTAGTTTCTGGGATATATATCTTTTTCTTCTTTTTTCTTATTTCTTCCTATCTATCTATCTATCTATCTATCTATCTATCTATCTATCTATCTATCTATATCTATGTAGGGAGAGACAGAGGGAGGGAGAGACAGAGGGAGGGTGAGAGAGAGAGAGAGAGAGGGAGAGAGAGAATCCCAAGCAGACGTTGTACTGTCACCATGGAGTCTGATGCAAGGCTCGAACCCATGAACCATGAGATCATGACCTCAACCAAAAGGCTTAACCTGAATCAGAGCTTAACCAACTGTGCCACCCAGGCACTCCAGTTTTTCTTTTTCTGCGGTTGTAGAATATCCACCCCACCATCAGTCCATCAACTCTGTGGACAACTGACTGTCCTGTAAGGGAATGCAATTTATTACCTCGATTCTATCAATAGTGTACTCTATAAATCATCCAGTAGTCGTTTAATGTTATTCTTAATCCAGTCACTTGAGAATTCTTGACTTTTTTCTACTACATAGTCAAAAGGATAGGCTTATGATCTGATTTTCCCATAAACAGCCCTTAAGGTGACTTATACTTGCATACAGTTATAACTTTAAAAGGATTAGTTTTTAAAAATATGATTGCGCTTTTATTGCATAGTATTGCAGTAAGGCTTGAATGGTAATAATTTCTGTGTCTCTACTACATGCTACTTAACTTTTAGGTTTGATAAAAGAAGCTTTTACTTTAAGGGGAAATCAGCCTTGTCCAGAGGTCACCATTTCATTTAACAAAGTGTTTTTCTCTGTTTAGATGCGACTTTGTGTTCTGAATTGAGCTGTGAGTACCATTGCCGCAGGTCACCAACTGGAGGGCTATGTTATTGTCCCCTAGGTCTTATTGTTGACAAAAATGACCCCCGTGACTGTGTTGGTAAGTGACAGGTGGCAGTGCCTTGTGTTTCATCACGGTGCTGCAGCACTGATGGGTTCTGTGGTCTCTGACATCAAGGCATTTTTGCTTGTAAATAGGAGCGTCGATCTTTAAAACAAACAGCAACACAGTCCTCATAGAAAACCTGGACAAAATCAAGTTTTAAGTCTGAGAAAACATTGTGAACTGCACAAGGCAAAAGTGTTCTCAAAAAAAAATTTTTTTAAATGTTTATTTTTGAGACAAAGAGACAGAGCATGGGTGGGGGAAAAGGGCGGACAGAGAGGGAGACACAGAATCTGAAGCAGACTCCAGGCTCTGAGCTCTGAGCACAGAGCGTGACGTGAGGCTCGAACTCACGAACTGCAAGATCATGAGAAGTCAGATGCTCATCTGACTGAGCCACCCAGGTGCCCCAAGAGTGATTCTTTTGAGTGAGTTGGCTAGCAACCTGTCTACAACCTCATGAAGGAAGAAACTTTTTTGTGTTTTCAGGTATTTGGAAGCAGGGTTGGTGTGGCCGTACTGGTTGTTTAACACATTATTACATGCATGTGAATGTCTTACCACGTGGCCTCGTCTGTTCCCTGACCTCTTCTACAGGATGCTCATACCTCTTCAGGACACAGCAACTAAAGAACAGTCACGTACCACAGATCATCACCTCATTGCTCCACTGACCACAGTGGCCACTCAATGCCCATGCCATTATTTCATGTCTACTTGAAGCTTCTTGAAGCCTCATTCAAGAACAAACACAATCATTTTGCTTCATTTGGCTGGCATTGAACTAGATGCTGGTGCACCAAATATTTCCCACATCTCTCTTAATCGGAATTGTAAGAATTTAGGAAATTTTTGAGTGTGATGTGAGCAGCCTTTGCATCCTTTTGTGATTAGGATGGGGTCTGATCATAGGAGAATTACTATGGCCACATAGCATCAATTTTGAAATTTTTGTAGGATTTAAACAATGGATTTTTAATGCTCTGATTTCTCTTTCCTTCTTTCTGATTTTTGATACACAAACAACAAATCTATTAGCAGATAGTGTCCATAGAGGGTTAAAAAAACAAACACAACTTGGTTTTTACTGGTGTTGGGAAAAGAGTATCTGGAAGGCAACACTGATGATTCATTAAAATTAAGTTTGGTAGTCATCTATGGATCTCCAAAACATAGATAATTCATAGTTTTCCAGGATATTTGTGTTCTTGTTATATTCCTTACAAATAAGGGGTTCTTCAGGGCTTTCTAAATAAAAACAGACATGGAATTTGTAAGAAACACTTTTACGAAAGTGCTTCTTTTGAACGAATTTCCAAAATATTAATATAATTTCGCAAAAAATACTGAATTTGGAAAAACCTAATGAACTTGTTCAG
The DNA here is from genome assembly GCF_006229205.1 of Suricata suricatta. NCBI lineage: Eukaryota > Metazoa > Chordata > Mammalia > Carnivora > Herpestidae > Suricata > Suricata suricatta. The sequence continues at coordinate 60,583,437 of NC_043702.1, forward strand.
TCTTTAGTCTCAGCCTATGGCTTCCAATTTGACTATACTATATCAAATATGGTTGATCTTTCTTTAATTTTTTTTAATGTTTATTTATTTTTGAGAGAAAGAGAGAGAATGAGCAGGGAAGGGGCAGAGAGAGACATACAGAATTGGAAGTGGTCTCTAGCTCCAAGCTGACAGCACAGAGCCTGAAGTGGGGGGTCAAACTCACAAACTGTGAGATCATGACCAAGCTAAAGTCAGATGCTTAACCGACTCAGCTACCCAGGTGCCCCAAATATGGTTGATCTTAATAACTATTCACAGCCAGAAAAAAATTTAATGCCACAAATTATCTTGGACCTTTTGAGACAGTCTATTCCTCAGTGTTATTGAGAACCATTATAATCGGACTCATTTATGTATCGTGTGCCAAGAAAAACAAGATTTTTATATCCAGTAAAGCAATCCAATTAAGGTTGTCCTTGTGGTGTACAAAGGCAATTTTAAGTTTCTAAGTTAGGACCATGTCCCAAAGCTTGCCCATGATCTGATTTTTCCTCTGAAATAACAGTATAGTTGTTTGTTGAATATAAGACATGTCACAAGACAGGCATATAAGATAAGACATGTTCTTTGCACAAGTCACCCCAAGAGATTCTGAAGACTCAGAGACAACTCGGAATTATATAAGGAAGCCCCCACATTTCTAGTCATTTGAAAATATTCTATAAATAAAAGATTATGATCTGCATTGGGCATTAAATGAGATCAGGACACTTTCTTTGTGTGTTTTATTCTTACCATCATCCTCATTTTCACCACCACCATCATCACATTAAAGATGCATTCAAATTAGAAAATACTGTTCACACAAGTGGGTAGTTTTCTGACTTTGGAATCCCTGCCTGAGCCGCCTGGCTTCTCTGAGAAGAGGCATCCATGTTTCCTCAGAGTGCTGTTCACTGTGGGTGATGCTGCTCCTTTGTCTTTGGCAAATGTCAGGCTCCTCCCTGCCCCCACTTCTTATTGCCACCCACCTGCCAATTTGATTTCTAGTCTTTTTAGTTCTCTAGGCATTTCTCCTTTCTGTTAGTAGAAAAGGAATTCCAACAGAAATACCAGAAGCCACATGGTCAGTATTCCATCAGCTTCTCTCTTTTTCCGTCTCTCAATTCTGAAGAGAAGATGGGGCTGAGCTGCCTTGCATTTGGAACTTGATAGGCCGTGACATCTATTTTCTTTCAGAATACCTGGATTATGTGATGCCCTATAGCCTGATCTTAGACATTGTTTTCTCACACCCTAAAGTCTAGAGAGTACAGTTTCCAACACTTCCCCCCACCCCCAACACTATCTACGTCTATGGTGAGCTTTGGGTTTCAAGTGTACAGGGCTACTTGTCAGAGGTCTGGACCTCTTTGTTGTGAAATCTGAAATACATGAAAAACTGTCATAATGAGTTTTTAAAAAATACATTGAACCTATTAGTGAATGTGCTATAGAAAATTCCATATTGTGCTGTGGCACAAGATAATTTCAGGGTTCATCGAACACAGCTGGTTCCTAGCACACTGGAAATAGTCAGTCTGATACTTCGGCACAAGTTTTAACTTCCATGATGAACATCTTTTCATCCCTGCAGTGTGTGCCTGGGACTTTAGTTCAGATAACTTCATTTGGAGATAAGCTCAAAAGTCTGCAGTGGGGGCCTTTGTGAGTGTTAGGCCCCATGCCACCTATAGACCTTTTCTGTGACCTTCTCTGGTTTTCAAACATGTGTTCTTTATCCCCTGAGTTTTGAAGCTGGTTAACATTTATTTCACAGACTATATTTTGCTCTCTTTGTAAGGAACACATTAGTTTGGGTATGTGACATTTTGAAACCAGTTACACTTGTTTCAGCTGAGTTTTTAGTGAAATTCTTTTGGTTTGCTTTTTCAAGCATTTCAACTCAATAAACACTCTGTATGGCTGTGCTACTCTGCATGGCTGACTCCTTACAGAGGCTTCAGGTGTAGGAAACCTACGCGACCTCTATCATCTTAGACACGGCTCCCCAGTGAATGCCTCAGTGGGAATCCAGAATAAAATGGAATAATCCTGACAAGAAATCTTGTGTACTTCGACCATTCATCTGTCCCTGGTAGTCTTGACCTGGCTGTGGAGCCTCTGAGGCATGCTGCAGCAGTTTACCAGGGTCATTGTTTCTGATTGACAGGACATGCTGTTTGTTGACGGACTGACATCGCGGTGCGGAGTTAGGGCAGGGAGGTCATTCAGCCTGGTGGGATTTCAGACAACCAGATGGATCAGACGTTGTCCAAGGGGCCTAAGCTAAAATGGGGTTTTTGAATCATTTTCAAAGCATGGCTGTTGGCATGAAGTGATAAAGGATAAAAAGGAAAGAAAAATAGAGAAAGACAATGAGGTAGGAGGTGGTATTGTAAAGCAGTGTTTTAGAGTGTTAGACAGTTTGCACGACTATTCTCATGAAAAGCCTCAGGTCTTCTTTCGTTTTTCTTGTTTTCACTTTCACTGATGATGTATATTAATTTCCCTTCATTTTTATCTGTAAGGCAGAGTGTAATCATTCATTCATTAAAAGTGACAGTGATTTTATACACTCTTTCAACCTTTCAAGAACTTGTAGCCCAGCTGATAGGAAGGGCATTTGCACCGAGAATTCCTAGTTATGACTTCTTCACCTTTGGTTTTCTTCTGTTTGACATCAGAACTCCTGCTCCCAGGGTGACTGAGGCCCTTAGGCTGATTCTCATCGGCCTTGCACTCAAAAGGAGGTCATGATGTTCTGGGAACCTGAGGGCGAATACTCTGTACTTTCATTTCCACTGAGGCGAAGCCTCAGGTGGTGCTTTCTCGGGGCTGAGGTGAGGGCACAGAAGAGATAAATCATGCATGGCCTTTTACTTATACCCACATGCCCTTTGCCTTGTTATGTCCAAATTGGATTAAGAAAGAAAGACATGCAGGCCCATGTTGTAATAGTTGATCCTTTAGCTTGATCCCAGAACTTTCTCAAGCTTTGTAGTTGGGGAATTCTGAGATGGTGGGCCACCCAGCAGGTGTGGTAGAACCGAATTCACAACTCTGACATTGATTGCAAATGTAATCAGGTCCTAGAAATGTGGAGAATTCTAGATCTGAGGATACAATGCTTTCCGAAATTATAATTTACTGAGAACCTGTTGGTGTAGACATGATGGTCTTCCTCCCAGTTAAAGAGAGCAGGGTGAAGGATGCGGAGAGTGGATGTGAACTTGGAGGATAAAATGAAATATTTGACAACAATCTACTAAGGATAGGACCATTTCTGTACCCCTCAAGCTGTACAGTCTTTGAGAAAGACTCTTCATATCTTGTGTTGTTCCATCCACTTATCCCCTCCCCCCCATATTGTATTGTTTATATGTCAGTTTTACACTGACTAGTAAAACTAGGACAATGGTGACAGTAAGCAGAGCTCGGAATACTTAATAAATGAATGAATAAGAAGTTAATGAATAAGTAGAAGAAGAGATATTTTTCATGTCTTAAAAATAATTTAAATTTAATTTTGGTTATAATTTTTGACATCAGAAGAAAGGCAGCTGGGCAAATAGAACTTTCCAAATACAGTTATAGTTTTGAATCTTCTGGAGGGGATGGATATAAGGCAGGTCTTACATTCTTCTGATATAGCACTGTCTAATAGAACTTTCTGCAATGGTGGAAATGTGCTGTGTCTACACTTTCAAATAGGGTAACCACTGATCATATAACTTGAAATATGGCAAGTAAGACTAAGAAAATGAATTATTATTTCATTTGATTTATTTTATTTTTTAAATGTTTATTCATTTTGAGAGAGAGAGATTGGAACAGAGAGGGAGGGGCAGAGAGAGAATCCCAAGCAGGCTTCATGCTGTCAGGGCACAAACAATGAGATCATGACCTGAGCCAAAATCAAGAGTCGGACATTTAACCAGTTGAGCCACCCCAGGCGCCCCTAATTTTATTTCATTTTAGTTAATCTAAATATAAATTTAGGAAGCCACCCTGGCTAGTGACTACTATTTGGGAAAGAGAAGAAATTCAGATATTTTGTAAATCAACATTAATATATTAAATGCAATACCACAAGCTGTGCATCCTCTGTAAAATTATCCTTTGTGCAGATTTTAAAAAACTGTTTAAATCCTTTTGGATTTTCTATAGTATGAAGATGCTTGTTCTGAATTACTATTTTTTATTGTATGCCTAGAATCTGGGCTACTTCCAGAAGGTGCTTATATACATATGAGTATTACCACATTCTTATATAGCCTGTCCAAGATTTTTGTCTCAAAAATGATTACAAATGTTTATTTCCCATGTGGCAGCTTTTAATGAGTGCCAGATATGGGGAATTTGTGACCAGATGTGTGAAGACCGACATGACCATCACCAGTGCCGCTGCGAGGAAGGGTATGTCTTGGAGCATCAGCGACACTGCAAAGCTAATACTTCCTGTGAGTAATTTAAGGATACTTGCCATATCTTTGAACAAGAAACTTATTTCTAATATCCTCCTTCCATAGCAGATGACAAAAGAAATATCTGCAATTATATGGATAGCAGGGTTTTATCATGGTCCCTGTTGCCAGAAGAATGGGTCCACATTAATTTTATACTTTGATTCTTAGAGACCAATTTGTTGATTACCATTATTCATGTTTTTTGTTTTTTGTTTTTTTAAAATATTGGTTGCTTGTTCACTTTGGGTCTGAGCTTTTGTGTCATCCACCACATTTAATTGTGGTTTATGACTTGCACATTTAAATTTTAATTAATTTACTGATCACAAATTTGGGTGGCTAGTATCTATAGAAATAGTTTTGGCCTTGTTTACGAAGCATCTAGGAGTGATTCCAAATGGACCTATGAAACTTGGATTGGAATTTTGGGGAATCCCCTCATACTGGATGCTTTGTTAGAATCAATCTAAGAGTACCATAGTATAGAAAATTTAAGGGGAAAATCTGTTTAAAAAAGATATTCCCCCTCCCCCAAACATTTTTGTCATTGCATCATGCATTTCTGGATAAGAAGATCTTCACTTTGTTCATTTTTTCCAATTTTTTCTTGCAGATGATCTTAAAAGTTCCTTTGGTGGCCTTCTAAATTTTATCTGCTCATTTAACTTTCCAAGTTATTTTCCTGTACAAAATCTGACTTGCTGTGTAGTAACTTTTTGGGCACAGCTGATTTTTAACAACTGTGTTTATTTATTTATTTATTTATTTATTTATTTATTTTTGTGTGTGTGTGATTCTAAGTTGAATTTTACAAATGTAAACAAATGTATTTATTTTTGAATGGATAATAAATTCATATGTTCAAAAACTCTATAAAAATGTCTTTCTCCATCTCTGTTTCTCTCTGCCCAATTTCTACTTCCCTTCTTCCATGGACGTTTCTTTCTGACCAGTTTCCACTTTCCTTCTGCCATGGATAATTGTTGTTTATTTTAACTCTAGAGATTGTTAAATGCATAAATTAGAATGCATAAATATAGGTATTTAATTCTGTTTTTCTATATACACAGTTCTGCATTTTGCTGATGTGTAACAACACAGAGGCCTTTTCTTCATTCTTTTATGATGGTGGCATAATTTCCATTTTTTGATGTGTGCTATTTATTTAACTAGTTCCCTACTAATGGTTTTTTATATCCTTTGCCATTGCAAACAAGACTGCGAGGAAAACCTTGAAATTCATGTGTCATTTTGCATGCTTGTGAGTTTGTAGGTAAAGCAGATTTGGATCTTCATTGCCATATTTTTCCCAGTAATTTCCCAGTAATCCTTAAGATACATTCTGTGCTTTACACAATCTGAATTTGTACATGGGGTCAGGTGCCCATATCATAGAGGATTCTTGAAAATACCTGATGTATTCCTATCAGTGTCCTTGAAAGTGCATTGGACTAGCAGTCAGGACACTTGAATTCTTGGTAGAATCTGTTCTTAACTTACTTTGATTTTGGACAGTTCATCAAGCATCCTTTTGCCTCCATTTGCTTATCCGTAAACTGGGTAGAAGGACACCAATATGCCTGCTTCAAAAGTTTATTTTAAAATCAAATAAGATAACATAGAAGTGTTTGACAAGACAGGAAGACTATCAGTTGTAAGTTCTCCTGAGAGAATGATATGCATTTATTTGTTCACTTGAAAGAGTGATAACACTGTCCTTCTTCACATTTAGCTGGGCAGGCCTCTGTTATCTTCTCCAATGGTCGGGATTTGCTAACTGGTGATATTCATGGAAGGACCATTTCGATGCTCATGCAGTCTCAAAAACGTGGAGTGGTTGTGGGTGTGGATTTTCACTATCAGCTACACAAAGTCTTTTGGACAGACACTGTGCAAGATAAGGTAAATAGAAATTTTAGGAGTGTAGCCTGGGAGCACAAAGTGTTGATAGCTTTCATTTTTGGGGGAGTGGAGGGGAAAGTTCTTTTGTTTTCTAACAAAAAAGGCCCTTGAGATATTTTATGTTAATCAGCACCTTTTCCATGCTATACTATTACATGTGACCTATTAAACAAAGCTGTCTATTATATGGATTAGCCTTGAGCAACTTTTAATTTTATTCGAAATGGAGTCCAAAAGCCTAATTAAAAGAAATAGTAGACATTCTTTCAAAACTGGATAGATATTTGGTAGTAATTTTTGAAACTTGATCATTTTAAATGGAAAAACTACTCTGCTTCTCTGGAGGATAAAAATCAGATTTTACCTGCATCTTCTAAATGGAACTGTAATGGAAGATTCAGTAACAAATATTGACAGCATTTTGTTTAACAGCCAACATTTCATTATGCTGTCTTATTTGGAAAGTGTGATAGATATAATTTCAACTTTGAGTGATGCAATAGAGACATAAAATTTAGAATTATGGAATGTTATTTCTTACTCTTACATTTCCTGTACTATTAATAACATTTTAATTCAATTATGTGATGACTTGCATAAAGTTTCTAGAAAATGAGAATTTGGATTATTAACAATACTGATTTGATTACAGCTAAAAATAAAAACAATTCATCACCACCTCCCCCACAAAAAAATCCACATTCTTTAATGAAATTTTCGATAGCTACCAAGAATTACAATTGCATTAAATATACTTTGAAATAATCTTTCTCCCCAGAAACCGATTTTAGCAAGTCTCAGTGAATTATTATTATTATTATTTTTACATCTAGATGACTGATTGGTATAACATAGATAAATGTACTGAATGAATGTAAGAAAACAGTGTCCACAGTTATGCTTAAGAAATGTAATTTCATTTTTTTCTTTCTTTTAGGTTTTTTCGGTTGACCTTGATGACTACCATATTGAAGAAGTTGTTTCTCTTGATGATCCAGAGAATCTGGCTGTAGACTGGGTTAATAATAAACTTTATTTAGTAGAGACCAAGGTCAGCCGCATAGACATGGTAAATATATATGGAAGCCACCGGGTTGTCCTCATAACTGAAAACCTGGGGCATCCTCGAGGAATTGCCGTGGACCCTACAGTTGGGTAAGTGATGTGAAAACATACTGATTTTAGTATTTTTGGAGCTTTATCTCTCCCTTTATACATAAAATCCATTGGATTAAATAAAGGTTAATTCTGAATTCCTGTAAGTTCTAAAACCCATGCCTATTTTATGTCTCCATTCATAGAAGCTTTAAAGGACTACTTCTACTGGTTTTCTAAGAATATGTGATTTTTGGGGGATATGGATTTTATTTTTAATGTTTGCCATGCTTGCCTGGGTGAGAGACTGGACTGTGTTCTGACTCAATCTAATGATATTGTTACAACTAAATGTCGCTTTTGATTCACCATTATCAAGATGATCATTCTAAAATGAATTAGTTATAAAGTTAAAAAAAAATTTTTTTAATATTTAGTTTTGAGAGAGAGTGAGCACAGCGGCAGAGGGGCAGAAGCAGAGGAGACACAGAATCCAAACCAGGCTCCAGGCTCTAAGCTGCCAGCACAGAGTCTGATGTGGGGTTTGAACCCACAAACCAGAAATCGTGACCTGAGCAGAAGTTAGATGCTTAACTGACTGAGCCACCCACGTGCCCCAGCTGTAAAGTTTTTTAAAGAGGGGAAAGAAGATTGAAACTATCCCTTTGGTACTTACTTGTTACAAACTGGGATTGAGATGACAATGGTAATGCCTAATTGCAAGTTGTTTAATGGGCATCACCCCATCAAGAGTGATAATGCTTACTTGTTTTCAGGTGTAAATTTATATTTTCCTTCTGTCCACTTTGAGAACAGTTATAAGAGACTTAACTTTCTCCTAGATTTTCAAAGTTGGATCTTAGAACTGTTATGAACTTTGGGCTACTGAAGGGTCACTGTAAGGGTGACTGATGATTATTCATTTTTACTTCATGATAATGGATATGTTCTGTAGACTATGCCTTAGAATGGGGAATTACAGAGGGAAATGTTTGGACAGCTCCTTTGAAAATGAATGTGTAAGTTTTCCTGGGTATAAAAAAGTGAAGGCAGAGCCAGGGATCAGGGGAGAAAGTTAAGAAGATAGATGTGAATGTTTAGGCTGCCATAATAGCGCATTTTCATAGTTGCTGTTTGGAGTTCTTGATTCTCCTGATTGGCCTTCTCTTTTGTTGTTGTATACTCCAATGCTTCTCTAATTAGCTGGAGGAAATTTTCGTTGATCCAAGCACACACCCTAAAAAAATATTTTCCAGAGAAAGTTGTTAAATAACTGACTGTCATCTTTGATTTTTCTTTTGTAGTTATTTATTTTTCTCAGATTGGGAGAGCCTCTCTGGGGAACCTAAGGTGGAAAGGGCTTTCATGGATGGCACCAACCGTAAAGACTTGGTGAAAACAAAACTGGGATGGCCTGCTGGGATAACCCTGGATATAGTATTAAAGCGTGTTTACTGGGTGGACTGCCGGTTTGATTACATTGAGACTGTAACTTATGATGGAACTCAAAGGTAAGAAGTATTTTTTATGGCTTCATATGTTTGTGGGAAAGTATATAAAATTTATGGGTTGGGATACAGAGAGACTAGAATTAAAATACTTTAAAATTAAAATACTGGGTGGCTCAGACAGTTAGGCACCCAACTTTGGCTTAGGTCATGATCTCACAGTTGGTGAGTTCAAGTCCCGCATAGGGTGAGCTCAAGCCCTGCCTCTCATGAGCCCCACTTCCCCCCCCCCCCCCCCCCCGCCCCTTGATCACTTATGCTCCTCCTCTCAAAAATATGGCTTTGTTGGTTAACATTACATCTTGAATGACTTTTGTGTTGACATTTGTGTGAAGTGATATTTTGGGGGAGGAGGGTTAACTTTCCTTGTGTTCCATGATAATACTCATTAAATATTACTTAGAGCATTTGTTCTTTGATTTCTCCTCTCCAACCTTTGCTCCACTTCCAGATGGAACACATTATTTTCATTAACTCCTGAGAATCTATTTATTTTTCTAGGTTCCTTATGGTTTATTTCCAAAGATTGCCTTTTCTTTTAGCGTACTAATTTCCCCCCAGTAAATAAGTAAGTTTTATTATTTATTTAACATTATCTGGTGGGTTTTAATTGGATTTTACTCTGCCCTTATGTATTTCTTTATTTTTTTGTTTTTAAATTTTTTAACATTTATTTATTTTTGAGAGACAGAGAGAGACAGATCATGAGCAGGGGAGGGTCAGAGAGAGAGGGAGACACAGAATCGGAAGCAGGCTCCAGGCTTGGAACTGTCAGCACAGAGCCCGACACGGGGCTCGAACCCACAGCTGTGAGATCATGACCTGAGCCGAAGTCAGATGCTCAACCGACTGAGCCACCCAGGCGCCCCTGCCCTTATGTATTTCAAATTTCAGGGGCGCCCGGTGGCTCAGTTATTACAGCTTCTCTGATGAGATGAGTCCCTCCCCTACTCATGCTCTGTTTCTCTCTGTCTCAATAATAAATAAACATTAAAAAAAATTTAAAGGGGTGCCTGGGTGGCTCAATCGGTTAAGCTTCCGACTTTGGCTCAGGTCATGATCTCACGGTTCGTGGGTTAATTTTCCAAATGACTTGACTTAATTGTTTTCTTAATGGAAGGAATATTTTTGGTTTCTTCTTTATCTTTATATTTTAAGTGTGATATCACAGTTTGCCACTAGATTTCATATTCTTAAAACAATCTCTACTTGATCAAAGGAAGTGATTGGATATTAAGACTGAGTTACCACTGAAACTGGTTCCAATAGTGAGAATATGCATTAATGTAATTAAAAAATATCAATCAACCCAGTAAGTCATACAAAAACAACTGAGAAATGCCTAAAATTTTTTTTCTTTCACCAGTGTTTTGACATTATATTAGATAGTCTAAATATTTTAATGCTAAGGTTAAAGTAAGATATAAAACAGAAAACTGAGTGTAGTTTCAGGAATATTTGAATGTTCGCTGGCTGTGAAGAAACAGCAAAGAGGTGTAGTAAAGCTCATGAGTACAGCTGAAATCATAACGTCACTGCCTATTGCTTTGCCAGCAGGTGGCATTCAGGGTTCTGGAATTTCCTAACTGAAAAAGAAAAACCATTCTTTAATCTTAACGTACCATGTCATTATTTAGTGTGTGCTAACTTGCCACCTTAGGTTTCTTTGTTTTTATTTTTTGCTTTTTTGTTTTGTTTTTTACATTTTGGTTTTCAGAGCTCTTAAGGTGTTTCTATAATGTCTTTCTGTTTTGCTACGAGGGAAAAAATAAGTTTTTTTTCTCATGAACTATCCTCTACCCTACTTTCTTTATGTGGCCTAAGTGAATTATTATTTATGTAGAAGATGTTATGGCAGACATTATCTCTTGGTTGGCACTTTTTACTTTTTTTTTTTTTTTTTTCTATTTAAGTGGCTTTGGCCACTCTATGCCTCCACTACAAGTGTGATAAGAGACACTTAGAGTTTTATCGATCAGAGACATGGTAGTAGTAGCACTATTTTTTGATTTCCCAGAGTGACATCAGGAACAGGTCTCAGTAGTTGTTCTGGGTTGAATTGTTCTACTCACTATCCTGCTCCCTAATTGCTAAGAAATGGTTAATGATACAGTGTGAACTAAGTTGAAGGTATCTGCTTTCACATTTCCTTTCCCTTGCACCTATGGCTTTTAAAATGGTATTTCACATCTGAGCTCTGCCCCCCTCTTTTGTGGGACAAACTTAAAAGAATCAGAAGCATGAGAGAAAACAGCAATTTTCAAAAAATCTAGAATAAACTAGGGCTGGAATTTTCTTTTCTTTTTAAATTGTTTTTAATGTCATTATTTTATTTTGAGAGAGAGAGAGAGACAGCACGAGCAGGGGAGGGTCAGAGAGAGATGGAGACACAGAATCTGAAGACAGGCCCCAGGCTCTGAGCTAGCTGTCAGCACAGAGCCCGATGCGGGACTCGAACCCACAAACCGTGAGATCATGACCTGAGCCAAAGTCAGACGCTTAACAGACTGAGCCACCCAGGCGCCCCTGGAATTTTATTTTCAAGGTTCTTTCCCAAGAGACAACATGTAGGTGGAGATATTTCTACAACTTAAAAGTATTTTTCTATATATTCTACATTCATATCACGAAAATAATTAGCTTTTTTGGCATTTAGTCGAACTAATTCCACTTTTAATCAAAAGGAAGGTAAAAAAAATTGTGTGATGTACATCTTTTGCAACAGGAAGACAGTAGTCCACGGAGGCTCTCTCATTCCTCATCCCTTTGGAATAAGCTTGTTTGAAGATCAGGTATACTTTACTGATTGGACAAAGATGGCTGTAATGAAGGCAAACAAGTTTAAGGAGACCAATCCACAAGTGTACCACCAGGCCTCCCTGAGGCCCTTTGGAGTGACTATTTACCATTCCCTCAGGCAGCCTTATGGTATGTATGCCCCAGAGTAAGGGAAACCCTGCTCAGAGGAGAGCTACCCTGCTTTGGTGGAAAGATTTTTTTTTTTCCAAATCTATGGAAGTTAATGATGATCTCATGAGATTTGGGTGGTATTTTCAAATTCATGGCAGGTTATCTAGAGAGTTAGACTCTCTAAAATTGGCTCTGTAGATCTGGAGAAATTGATGTATTTCAGAGTTAAAATACCAAATCTACAGGGCACTTAGAGATGTACTTAACAGATATTAATTGGCACCAGGAATGTGCCGGGTCCTGTCTAAATGCTGGGGAGAGACAGCAAAGAAACCAAACCAAAATATGTATTTTCATTCTGCTAGGAGAAATCTTGTATTCAATCCTTTAAAATTAAAGCTGAGGAAATTGAGGCCCAGAAGAGGAAAATAAGATGCCTAAGTGTTCATTTGAGGTGATGTCAGAGCCAATTTCTCTTCTCTTTTGTATATATATGACACCATTATTTGGTTTGCGTTGGGTCTCTCTTAGGCCAACTGTATTTGGTGTCTCATAGACTGGTAACTTATTAAAGGAAAATATTTTGATTCAAACATTGTATAGACTTCTGTTATTTTATAGTAAGTCTTGTTTAAAATTGGCATGACTATTGTGTCTGTATATGGCTCATTTCTGCGCATCATAGTTTTGGAATCAGATCTGGTTTTGACTTCTAGTTTAGCTGCTAAATAATCTTAGGCAAGTGGTATTACCTTCCAGGGCTTTGGTTTCCACTTTTATGCAATGGAGATAATAGTATTGATTATAAGTTGGCTTACTTTCAAAGCAAGCATCCAGTGAATAATAGTCACTTACTCATTCTCAGGAATGGTAAAAACAACACTAAAGTTTTTCAGTGGTTAGGCAGTTGCTTTCTAACCACTGAGACGAGCAGATAGCGTCTGACATAGTTGTCTTGGGGAGAAGGACTCCCAAAGTGTCTGAACCCTCCCCGCGCGTGGCCGTCACCAGTCGGAGAGTAGGTGGGAGTGTCAGAGCAGGTAAATGTGGATGTATACAGACAGCATCAACCGGTAGTAGTGTTTCTGAGTTTCAAACCCATTATTCTGTTTAACCAACAGGGCTCAAAGGGGTTTCATATGTCTTGGACAATCACACATTTCTAATTGAGATTTAATCCTGTGTATTTTTTCCCTCTAGTTAGCAATCCATGTGGAAATAACAATGGGGGCTGTGAACAGATCTGTGTCCTCAGCCACAGAACAGACAATGATGGTTTGGGTTACCGCTGCAAGTGCACATTCGGCTTCAGTCTGGATGTGGATAACCGCCACTGTGTTGGTAAGAAATTGCTTTGGGGCTGTCTTTTTGGCCAGTGGCGTAGGGGTAGGTTCTGTTTTTGACCTGTGCCAACTTCCTGCTAAACTTTTTAATGATGAACAAACTTTTGGTAACTGACAGAGCATCTTCCTCAGTAGGCACTACTCCCTTCATACACAGAGCTGTGTTTCAAGATGTAAATTTCTGTCCCATGCGTCTTTCCTTTAATTGCACATCGAGGGTTTCCTTGGACTCCCATTCCCCTTTGTCTCCTTTGTGAAATCTTTGTCTCCTTTTTAAACTGTTTAATTTTGAGTTATTTTCTCTGTTGTGTATACTTTAATTTTATTAGCCTTAACTTTAGTAGCCTTAACTTTATTGGGAAGTACTTCTCATCACTTCCATTGTGCTCTCGCTCTCCTAGACCACTGCTTTAGCCTCTTGAGTTGGGTAATTGTGCCTTGATTCCACTTGGCTTTATTGTTGTATTCCACAGCAAACTAAGTGTTGGGGCAGCTCATTTACTCATCTAGTTTTTCATATTGCATTTGGGATTTTCTTTATATCTGCCTCTATGCTCTGGGATGCAATTCAGTTCTTTTCTCCTTCTTTGGTTGCCTCCACATCTTCTCATGATTAGGCTATTTATTGCCTCAGCCTCAAGTGATGAAATGCACACTCCTATAATTTTTGTTTCTCTTTGACTGTTTTTCTGTTTGCCTTTGACAAATTCTGGCTCCCCAGATGGTGCTGCTTTGGGCTTGGAATGTAAATTCTGAGACAAAGCTGTTAACTTTAAAAAAATGTTTATTATTTGGTGGGGGGAGGGTCAGAGAGAGGGGGAGACAGAGAATCTGAAGCAGGCTCCAGACTCTGAACTGTTAGTACACAGCCCAATGTGGGGCTCCAACCCACAGACCGTGAAGTCATGACCTGAGCCAAAGTCGACCGCTTAACCAACTGAGCCCTAGGCACCCCAAATTTGTTAACTTTTTAGGTAATCTTAGACTCAGATAAAAATCACCCTCATTCAAAAAGCCTGTATTTCTATTACATTGATGCCACATTGTCTAATAATTTTGCACTTCAACTCCTGCAATTTTTATTTTTGTCTTGGGTATACCTCTTTCATCTCTTTGATTTGCTGACATACTATTATTGTCTCTTTCTTTGATTTTAAAATCACTCATTTTCCCTCCATTTTCTCTATTTTTATTTCCTCTTCCATCTTTTCCTCCTTTGTTTATTTCTAAATAACTTACCTGGTTACTGTTAATTCTTCCTTCACTGGTCTTTATACCTTAAAAATTGCAGTAGGATTCTTGGTATAGATCTCTATTCAAAAATTAATCCAAATCAAGGATTTTGATGGAATTACTATGCAGGTCAGTTAATATTGCTTTAGAAAGTCAGTATATGGACCATCTTTTAAATCAATCATAAGGATAAATTTCTCAAGAAGAAGGAAGATTGTAATAGTTGTATTGCCTTCATAGCTGCTTATCCTTTTCCCTCTCTTCCCATTATTTACAACTATGTTTTCCACAGATTTATTTTATGTTTATTTCAGAATTACATTTCTGAGTTATAAAATGTGCCTTAGGGATAATTAGGGATATAAGTAATTTCTCTTTAATTCAAGGTGGACAAGAACCAGGCTGTGGCTGATGGGGTTGTGTTCTTCTTCCTACAGCTGTTAAGCAATTCCTGATCTTTTCATCTGAGGTGGCTGTTCGTGGCATCCCCTTCAACCTGTCTACCCAGGAAGATGTCATAGTTCCAGTGTCAGGAAGTCCTTCTTTCTTCGTTGGTGTTGATTTTGATGCCCAGGAGAACACTATCTTTTTTTCAGATACATCAAAAGACATGATTTTTAAACAAAATATCAACGGCACAGGTGAGAACATTAAAATATTTTTGCATGTTTTGTTTATTTTTGAATAATGATTATAATAATTTTCTCAGTAGAACTACTTGGCTTGAGAAATACTTTTATTTATTTATTTATTTTTTCACGCATGCAAAAGCAAAGGACTTTATTATTATGGGCTTCTAAGTTCGGGCTCACAGACTTCACCAACACAGTGGATCCATGCGGAGAGCCTGAGAAATACTTTTAAATAAAGAAAGAGATCCATTCCTTTTCTTAAGGAATGGATGAGAAACATTAACATAAAAGATGCTGACAATCCACAGAAGAGTCATGTGGATGAAAGTCAACAATGGGTTGATTAGTGGCTGTTCCTCATATTCCAGAAGCCAGAGGATCTCTCTGGGAGGGATGCTATGCGTGAAATAATAGGAAAAAAAACATAAAAACCGAAAAACAAAAACATGAATTACATGGGAGTATTGATTTACTCTAACTTTTCAGTTGATTTAGATTCTGTTAATATCTTCATAGTCATCACAGAAGGATAAGGAATGGTCAATCACATTTTACTAGATGATGATAGGATGAAAAAGGATAGTCTTTTCAACAAATGGTGGTGAGAAAACTGGAGAAACACATGTAATGCAATGAAATTGGACACTTATTTCACACAAGTCACAAAAAGTAACCAAAATAGATCAAATTCCTGATAGCATAAAACTCCTTGGTTTTGGCAATAAGGTTTCACACAAAATGTCAAGAACAAACAAAAACAACAAAAATGAACAGATGTGACTACTTCACAGCAACCTAAACAACAAAATGAAAAGACAGCCTACAGAATGGGAGAAGATATTTGCAAACTATATACTGACTAAGGTGTTAGTATCCAGAATCATAAAGAACTCAGTCTAATTCAGTAATGGTGATGACAACAACAACAAATCCAGTTTAAAAAAAAGCACCACAGAACCAAAGAGACATTTACCCCTAACGGGGCATCCAACCAGCTCACAGCTGCATGAAAAGATGCTCAAGATCACTAGTCTTTAGCAAATGCACATCAAAACTATTATGAGGTATCACCTACCATTCAGAATGGCTAATGTCCAAAAGACATGAAATAACAAGTGTTGGCAAGGGTGTGGAGAAAAGGGAATCCTGATGCACTGTTGGTGAGAAAGGAAGTTGGTGTAGCCACTGTGGAAAACCGGATGGAGATTCCTCAAGAATTTAAAAGAGAATTATCATATGATCCAGTTATTCCACTACTGGTTTTTTCCACTAAAGAAAGTGAAAACACTAATTTGAAAAGGTATATGCACCCCTATTTGTTGCAGCCTTATTTCCAAATTATGGAAACGGCCCCAGTGTCCATCAATTGAGGAATGGATTTTTAAAATGTGTTATATACACACAGTGGAATAATATTCAGCCATAAAAAAGAAGTAAATCTTGTGATTTTTCAACAACATGGGTAGAGCTGGAGAATATAATGATAAATGAAAGAAGGCAGTCAGAAAGACAATAATGTAATATTTGCTCATATGTGGAATTTAAGAAACAAATGAACAAAGGAAAAAAGGAGAAGACAAAGTAAAGAATAGATTGTTAACTGCAGAGAATAAACTGTAATATCAAAGAGAGGACTATTACAGCTATCAGAAGGTCTACTTGTATGTATGGGCCTTATCAGCTGGATAACTTCAGATGATCGAGGTAGCTGTTCTGTTGGGGAGCTTCCAAACATCAACATTAGTAAATCTTTTTCTGTTAGCAATAGTCATTTGTCCTTAGTAGATGTCTCCATTCTCCTTGGTATGGGGATTAAGAGGTTGTGAAGGTAGCTTGCTATCTGTGTTATAGGAGAAGTACAGAGGACAGGGGACCAAGGACCCTTCAAGATAGGTCACTAGTCACACAATTCTCTTGTATTTGGTTCTGTTTCATGCAGCAGATGCAGTGTGTTACGCTTTGTGGTGTCTTTGAGCCCACAGTATCTCTACATCATTCTCCCCAGAGAACAAGCTTGCTGGTCTGTTAGAAGAGGTAGATGGATGGAAGTGGCATAGATGCTCAGGATCTGGGAAGGACCCGGTGGTCTCATTGCTTTTGATCCCAACTGTTAAGTAATCCCCTTAGACCTTTACCCCTGTGCGTCACAAGAGTCTGTTATCTCTGACCCCAAATATGCTGGAGTGTCTGCGTGTGTGTGGGTATGGGTCTTCCTTCCGCTGGACTTAGTTTGCAGCTCTCTCCCCTCTCACTAAGTGAGTTATTACCCCTGCAATCCCTTTATCTTCCAAACTATCAAAATCTATCTGCTGTCCCTTTGCTGTCATTTTAGTAGTTTGGAAGGAAAAGAAGAAAACGTGCCACATGAAGGCTCAGTCTCCTGCAGATCAGCTTCCTTCTGCTTTGTCAAACTGAAATTCTCATCACGTTTTTTGTCAGTTTCAAGTTTACATATTGAGACTTTTAAAAAATATTCTATAGTCAGTGGTTAAACTCTGTATGCTTTGGTGAGAGAGGTTTTACACTGCTGTCTTCCAGGGAAAGGATAAGGGTCATTGAATACATATGCAGAGAATGAGTTGTCAGAAATCAGATTAAAGTCAAGATCAGCTGAATGAAGCTCTCAGGGGACTCTCCCATCCTAGAAGTGCAACCCACATTCTGGTCCGTGGTCTCTCTACTTAGAGCTCTCTCTTCATTTCATGGTTGGACTTCTTGGAAGATTGGCCTGCGTGTTCTTGCTCTCACTTCCACATTTATCCTTCTTACTTATTCTTCACTCCGTCCCGATCTGCCAACCATGTCACATGAAACCCTTCTCATCTTGGTCACCTCCAGTCTCATTTCTTTCTCTTTCTTGGCCATTCTTTCTGGTGTTCTTCAGAGGTCTTTGCCTCTTTACCTGTTTCCTTACAGATGTGTTCTCTATATTCAACATGTGGATCTCTTCTTCTCCATTTATGTGGCCATTATAAATCAGTATGAGGAGACTTATGGTAAAGGCATTTGCTGAATGATTTTCCTTCTAACTTGGCCAATGAGGGGGAAGGATCAGGGAAGGCTTTTTTCGGGTGATGATAAAAATATCTCTCCATAAATCTCCCTCCAAGCTCTCTGAGATTCAGACCCACAATGCCAACTGCCTTTTGTGTATCTGACCATGTATCTCACAACTACCTCAAAACAAATAGATCTAAGTAGACATCTGTATCCCATTTCTCACAGACCTCCTGCCTTAATGTAGAGCATGACCACTGTCCCTTTCCCTGTTATCTCCCTTCCTCACCCCTACTCCTTCCAGGATCTGGTAGTTAAATTTCAACCTTTCTCTTAGCCTCTATCATTAATGGATTAATCTCCAAAACACATGAAGTTCTCAACCTCTCTCACGTCCAAGTCTTTCCTTTCCTACAGCACCTAATTCACCACTTCCTTTGGGAAAATTTTCTATACAGCCACTTTGCAATGTGCTTCATTTGGAGTCTGTGTTTCATACCCTTCTGTGCACACCTCTGTCAAAATACCCATTACTCTTTGATTTTTACCTCTTGACTTAATTTCCTCCTTTCCTATCTCCCACTTCATTATACATCCTTTGAAGACAATGTCCACAACTTCTTTCAAGATGCTTCATTTTTCTATGACTCAGTTTCCTGTTGTTATTGAACTGTTGTGATGATGGATGATTCCATGTAAAATATTTGGGCCAGTTCCTGGTTTGTTTGTATTAAGTGCTTGATATAAGCTATTACTACTACTATTAGTGACATTATGTTTCTTAAGTATCTAGTATGGTGTCTAGCACACAGAAGACTTTCTTTTTATAATTTGCTATGTAACAGAATGGAAAAAAACACTAAGATTGTTTTTCCTTCTTTAAAAAAGTGTTATTACTTACTGAGATTCAGAGTTTCTTTAGTGGAAAAGACATAAAAATTTCACCAAGATAAAAATGGTCTTTTTTTCCTCTCCTGTACCTCTGATTTCCCTTTGGAATCTTTGCTGGTCTTTTCAAAATACTGCAACTTTGCAGTTTGAAAGGCTGTTGATGAGAAAGTTGGGCATTCGCACCTCAGAGATCTCCTGCCTGTGGTACCTGGTGGTGTCAGCTTATCAGAGCTCTCTGTGGGTGGTGTTGGTGAATATGTGAACTCAGGTATCTTCTCTTCAGATGTTCTGCAATGAGAAATTTTTTTTTTCTGGAAGGTTGAATGAGGGAGTAAATGCAGGGCATACCACTTCTGGTTCAATTTATAAGAATCATGTCTGGTTTTTGAGATCCAAACTTTTGGGATTGGTTAGATTCTAGATTTATCTCAGTTGTTGCTCAGCAGTATTTTTTTTTAAAAGAATTCCACATGGGTTACTGAAATATGCTATAACTCTGATACATTTAAATACGCAGTAGTTGGAAAGTGTATGTCATAAAATATACTTAGCTTAAACTTCGTATTTCAACTTACAGGAAGAGAAATTCTCACAGCCAACAGGGTGGAAAGTGTTGAAAGTTTGACTTTTGATTGGATTTCAAAGAACCTTTATTGGACAGATGCTACTTACAGGAGTATCAGTGTCATGAGGCTAGCTGATAAATCGAGACGTGCAATAATCCGGAATTTAAATAACCCACGATCAATTGTTGTTCATCCTATTGCTGGGTAAGTGTGTTCATGTTTCCTGAAGAGCTGGAAACTGTATGTCTTTTAAAGTTATAGAAAAGTGATGCCACTATTATTTAGCAAATTCAGCAAATATAAGAATGAACTGTATAAATTGAAATCACCTTAAATTTTATCCCTTTAACATAAGTTTAAGTAATCACTTCATCTCCT
Organism: Suricata suricatta; assembly: GCF_006229205.1. Taxonomy (NCBI): domain Eukaryota; kingdom Metazoa; phylum Chordata; class Mammalia; order Carnivora; family Herpestidae; genus Suricata; species Suricata suricatta. The sequence goes on from NC_043702.1 coordinate 60,603,382, forward strand.
TGAAAACACTTGCTTTCCCAGTCTTCACTGAAGTGTGTTTTCTTTCCCCCCACAATTGAGGAGGACCAACAATTTGATACAGATTCAGTAGAAAAGGATTGAATGTGCAATGGAATTATCAGGAAAGGCTCAAATTCTTTCCCTGCTTTAATGTATTGATATAAAGCTTGGCAAAACTTGCTTAATCAGTAGCTTTTGGAATAAAAAGTCTTTCAGACCACAGACTAAGTTTCATGTTTAACCATTCCATGATTGGTTGCGTCCAACAAGAAAAGACAGAACAGTTTATACTATTCCTTTTATGTTCTTACCTTTCTTATTTAAATATGGTTAATAGTGAATATGTTTGGAACAAGTCTGAGCTTAGTAGTTGTATTTGAATGGAGTTTAAAAAGAAAAGAGAAAAGGAGTGGTAATTCACTAAAACTGAGTAAGAACTTTACAGGGGCACCTGGGTGGCTCAGTCGGTTAAGCCTCCGACTTCGGCTCAGGTCAGATCTCACGTTCGTGGGTTGGAGCCCCGTGTCGGGCTCTGTGCTGACAGCTAGCTCAGAGCCTGGAGCCTGCTTCCAGTTCTGTGTCTCCTTCTCTCTCTGCCCCTCCCCCTCTCATGCTCTGTCTCTCTCTGTATCAAAAATAAATAAAAAAACATAAAAAAAAACCTTTACATAATCTTGTCTAATTCTAAAGCTGGTTTGTGGGCCAGGTAAATATAATACCTGATAAACAGTAGTTAGTATTCAAATTCCAGACCTATCTGGCTACAAAGCCTTTGTGTCTAAGAACTCTGTATGCTGCCTCTAGAGTGTTTATTTTATATTTAAGTTTTCTCCCTGTGAAATAATGTAAGAAACATTTAAAAACTGGTGATATTAGTAATAAGAAATTTTATCGCCCTGTAGAGAGTTTTTTTCTTTATTTGTTTTGCTCCTAGGTTTTTTTTTTTTGTTTGTTTTTGTTTTTGTTTTTGTTTTTTTTTTTTTGTCTTGTTACTCTTCAGAATAAAAGTTTTCGAGTTATGTTGACTTGGGTGCATCCTTCATCCGAGATGAAATGCTTTCCTTGTGGAAGAGCTACCTGGTGTGACCTAGATGTTTAATCCAGAGAGGAAAGAGATTAAAATCTGTTTTCTTGCTCTTGGAATATTATGAGTATTTGAAGTGTAACTCAGGGACACCTGGCTGGCTATGCCAGTAGAGTGTGTGACTCTTAATCTGGAGGTTGTAGGTTCAGGCTCCATGTAGGGATTAGAAATTACTTAAAAAGTAACCTGAATTATGTCTTTTAAAAGAATCTACTTGAACAGTAGTTTTAGTTCCCAAGGCTACCACATTGGTTCTCTGCTCTGGGTGCCCATTTTAATGCCATTGTATTTATGACTTTGGTTATATACTGATAACTAAACTTTTAATTAAGAGATCAATCATATACTAAATCTGCCTATTAGGCAGATTTTATTTTTTCTGCATAAGCCCACAAACATATACAGAAAATGAAATTGTATCATGTCTCTGGAAAATCTGAGGCTGTGCTAAATCTAAGTCATGTAGTTTGTTCCCGTGTTAACATTTTTTATTTATTACCTCTTTTTCTAGTTACATATTCTTCACTGACTGGTTCCGTCCTGCTAAAATTATGAGAGCATGGAGTGATGGATCTAACCTTTTGCCTATAGTAAACACTACTCTTGGATGGCCCAATGGGTTGGCCATTGATTGGGGGTAAGTAGGAATCATTCTGAATTATTAACTTCCCACTTACTGTGGATCACAGGAAACAGTATGATAGAGTGAGGAAACTGGCACTACTTGTACTTGGATATTTTTACATCATCGGTACTGGGAGAAGGATACAGTATGATACAAAGAGACAACACAAAGTTGACCAACTTCTGCTGGGATGAAAACGAATGCATCACGAATATTCCGAGAATATTGATAGAGGGAACAAAATGATAAGATCTTGTGGAAGGTCAATACAGAGGAGGCAAGACTGAAATCCCATCAGAAGTAGGATAGGATTTGATGAAGTTCTGATCATGTGTAATTTTTATAGGGAGTATCTTGTGGATAGGAAATCTTCAGTGTCAACTGATCAACAAATATATATTTGCATATATATACTTTGGGATAATTTTGAAGTATAAAATAGGGTTCTCAGGAACTTGATCTATCTAGGAACATAAAAGGAAAAAAAGCTTACAGAGGTGAATGCCAAAGTAGTCTATAGAAGAGACAAGGGGAAGAAATATTTAGCCTTTTAAATATAGTTTCCTACCAATATTTTCTTAACTTATGGACTTAGCCAGGAGAAAAATAAAATACCTAATTTGAAGATAACATTAAAAGAATTTTTGAGACAATTAATTAAAAATAGCTTTGTTAGAATATGCTGTATCTTTTGGGGGAGCATAAGAAAGGCTATGAAAAAGAATGAAGTGCCATTTGCAAAAACTATCACATTTTAAATCAGTATAATCTACTTTTTAAAACTTTGTTTAATAAATGTTTCAACTGAACATACCATTCATGAATGTCCTTAGTGAAAAGGGTGCATTACTAGTTTCTGGATAACAGATAACTGAGTATTTTATCATTTTAGTGCTTTACGGTTGTACTGGGTAGATGCCTTTTTTGATAAAATTGAGCACAGCACCTTTGATGGCTTAGACAGAAGAAACCTGGGCCATATACAGCAGATGACACATCCATTTGGACTTACTGTCTTTGGAGGTATGCTTTGAAGCAGTAAAAGTGTGTGTTGTTTTTATACTTTGCAAATTGTTAACAGTAGACTCATCCTCATTTGGCAATCTCACAACTCTGGGAAAGTTGGTTATTTTAGAATACAAAAAATGAGAATGCTGCTTTCATGTATAAACAAAATATTTGGTTTTTTTGGACTGGCAATTTTCTCTTCATGTATTTTTTGTTCTAGACGTTTTAGATAATAATTGACAACTTATACAGGTATAGCATTTTTTTAGATTACATGTATTATAAACTTTAACTCCTCAAGTACTCTATGATATAAATATACCTACAAACAAACTAAAGATTTGCTCATTTTCAATAAGAAACATCAGGAATTTTTATGGTGCCATGTGGTGTTTTGTTGTTCTCTGTAAAAACCCTCTTAGAATCTGTGGGGAAAAGCGATTACACATATTTATCAACTGCATAGTCACTGAATGACTTCGACTTTGAAGACACATATTGGGTAACTGATATCATTGGTATTATATAGAAATATTAGTATATGTCCTATGAAAAGTAGTGAACTGTAGTTGTTTTTTCATGAAACTCTCTGACAGTTTAAGGGAAGATTGCAGCGGGTGTGGAATTCTGGGAAGTGCAGCAGCAGTGATCGCACCACTGTATCAGGTTTCCTTGTTCCAGCTCCCCTCTTGAGTGGAGGTGTGGTATTGAATTGAGTGCAGCCTGGCATTGTGAAACAGGTGTTTTATTTGGTCTTGAACACAAAGTCTCTGCAAATGATTGTATAGCTTGTGCATTGTACAAAATTGCCAGGCCAAGAGGATGAAGAGAGATTCAAATCTAACCTGGTTCTGTTTGACAATCTATAATTAGTCCAGCTAGAGGAGTGCCATTTAGTGATCCACCAAAGGCCGGCCATATGCTAGTTGTGTGCCTGGTTGGAACAATCTACTCTGGATAATTAGCAAGGTGCTGTAACAGGCTAGACACTGACTTGTAAATCAAAGACTTTCTCCCACACACATGAATAGCTAGTAAATATATTGCATGTTCCATCCTGCCGTCTATCTGTGGAGGAGTGCATGTATTTAAAAATATTTTAAAAATGCTCTCAAGAGAGTAAGTTTTTTTGATGAGACGAGTCAATTATACATACTCATCCCTTTCTTTTTATACCTTCCCATTTACTCACTCCCTTTTCACTAATGATGTCAGACAGCCATTTGGTGTCACATGGGAACAATGTAAGAATGTTAAATTTTTTCTGCTCTTTGAAGGAATGTTTTGGGATTGAATAAAAAGTCAGGTTTGATATTATTTGGTTTTATCAGTATGAAAAAAATTTTTAGTGCATACTCAAAAAGCAACACCATGCTCCCCAAATGATAGTAGTAGTAAAAGTAGTAATATTATTATGTTTCTCCCAACACTGCCCATCAGTGTGAATTTCTGACAGAAAATTCTTTTTTTTTTTTTTTTTTTAAGTTTATTTTGAGAGAGAAGGGAGAGAGAATCCCAAGCAGGGGCTGCACTGTCAGCACAGAGCCTGATGTGGGCTCAAACCCACAAATTGGGAGATCATGATCTGAGCTGAAACCAAGAGTTGGATGCTTAACTGACTGAGCTACCCAGGCGCCCCTGGGAAATTCTTTGATTGCACAACACCATAGAAATTATCCTTGTTTTTATGGAGAAAGGCTAGATCTGCTTGGCTATCTGTGCACCACACATGAGTGAAAGGTTTATTGAACTACTTATCTATTTAAGTATAATAAAATACCTTCATGAGTGGTAAGATTGAGATTGTCAGTCAGTCTAGATAAGGTTTAGTAATCTAGTAACTGATTAGTCATTGATTAGACCACAGAAAAGGAAAATTGGTCTAATGATAAAATTTGTGACATTTTTGGCATATTTTGGGTTAGCTGGGAATTTTAAAGTATTGTTAAAGAGAAAAGTCCCCTGATTCTATTCAAAATGTGTGTGTAAACTTCCCTGTAATGGGAATGTGACTAAGTTTTTAATGTTTAGAGGCTTATGATGCCTCTATATGAACTTTTGAACTCTATGGAATATTACTATAGTTGGAGGGGTAGGCACACTTCTGTGATCCCCAGAGCTACAATGAAAGTTCCTTTCTGCACTGGATTGGTATTTTTCCTTCTGAGCAGTTGAGTATATAAAAAAATTAGTGTTTTCAACAACTAAGACATGGGATATATAGAGTGGTTGATCTGGAAAGGAGCTTAGAGATTTAGTCTATTTCCTTAATTTTATCAAAAAAAGAACTCTCACATTCATAAGTATTTGCCGATAAGCACTCAGAAGTTTCCTGCTTTACGTGGGATAAGAACTCAGTCATATGAGGCACATCTAATACTCTATCCAAATTTTTATTTTTACCTACGGAAGTACAAACCTAATTGCTATTAAATACCATCACAATACTCCATACATGTCTGCCTGAACCGGAACTCTGGTATCAAGTATGTAGCCTTCTAAAGAACCATTTCTAGAGAGTAATAAGTTGCAGAAAATGATTACAGAAACATATTACAGTTATTTATGGGAGAATCTTCTCACATTTGCAAGAAGTGTTACAACCCTATTGCATTTTCCAAAGTGGTTTATAAGTTAGCTGTGATGACAATACTAATCACTGGTGTTTCTTCTTAGACTATGTGTTTTTTACTGACTGGAGACTGGGTGCTATCGTTCGAGTGAGGAAAATGGATGGTGGAGACGTAACAGTTATCCGAAGTGGCATCACTCATATAATGCATGTGAAATCATATGATGCCAACACTCAGACTGGTGAGATTGCCATGTTCTTTTACATGGCTGTATTTATTTAATATGGTGGCTCCTTTACTTTTTAGTACATATGATTTAATATAGCTTCTGATTGTTATATATTCCTGTTACCCAGATAGTTATGTAATTAAGACTTAACAGTCTCTGTTCAAAAGTATTGTCAGGAAAAACACATTTTAGAACATTTTCTGTGTTTAACTAAATGTTCTATTTGGCATGTTGATTTCTAAGCGGCAGCTATTTTTTAGCATTGGATCTAAACATTGTTCTTTCTCATTTGTTTTCCTTTACCACCTACCTCTGTGATCAACCCAGTGGAATGTACTTAACTCACTGTCTTTCGCATTGCTTTTGCAGGTTCTAACTACTGCAATCGACCCACACATCCAAATGGTGACTGTAGCCACTTCTGCTTCCCAGTGCCAAATTTCCAGCGGGTGTGTGGTTGTCCCTATGGGATGAATTTGAGTTCTAATCACTTGACATGCCAGGAAGACCCGTCCCATGAACCACCCCTGGAGCAGTGTGGCGCCCTCTCCTTTCTGTGTAGCAACGGCAAATGTGTGCCCAGTCACTACCGCTGTGATGGAGTAGATGACTGTCATGATAATAGCGATGAGCACCTATGTGGCCTATTTAGTAAGTAGCTTATACATGGGAGATAGAACACCACTCATAGGTCATGTTATAGCTTATTTCTTCCATTGCCTTGGACTATCTTCAGTAACATTTTGGTTTTTTTCTGACATTGGATGTTTGGACCAAATGCAGTCATTACAAGTCCTTCAAAAAGTCAGATCAAAATAAGCACATTATAACCTTTAGTATCTGAAAGAATGTATTTCATAATTGGTACTTGTAATAATTGTGTTTGAAAATCTCAAGTGCTGTATTCCCCTTCCTCCACTTTGGAGTAAAATAAGGGTGAACTATATTTTCTTTCCTCAACTTTGGAGAAAAATAAGGGTGAACTGATGGTCTTAATGTTTACATTTTCTTCAAATGGTCATATGGTGTATAAAGTCTAGGGAATAATGAATGCTATTGCAGAAAACAAAGGCATCCTATTGAAATGGAAAAAAAGAATAAATCAAATCTAAGAAATCTCTTTTAAGGTGAGATCAGTAATAATAATCTGTCTTTTTGGAGAGAAAGAAGAATGTCACAGGTGAAAATAAAAGTGCCCATTTGTACTTTTCTGATATTTCTAAAATTTTCTTCCTGTTTTGTAAATGTACACATTTACCTAAAACTTTTCAAGCTTTCTGTCGACAAGTATGAAATTGAGAATAGAGGAAGAATAGCTTAGAAGTAAGGGATGGGCCTCAGATCACACCAACTAGAGATTGAATCTTGGGGAGATTCCTAAATCTCTCAACACCTCAGTTTGTTCATCTGTAAAATGCAGGTAATTATATGTACCACACAGTATAATTGTGAGGATTAAGGGCAATAAAAAATATAAAACACTTAGAAAAAAGTAAATGTCAGCTAGTGATGATGATGATATGAATGACTTGCACATCTCTCCCTATTTTGTATACTGCTCCCATTGAAAAAGAAGGGGGCCTTTACAAGGTAAGAACTCATTTAATAGAATTATAAAAGCAAGTGTCTTTGTGACCAGTTTGTTTCTGTTGTAGATAATTCCTGTGCACCTTCAGCATTCTCCTGTGCCCATGGAGAGTGCATCCCTGGACACTGGAAGTGTGACAAGCAGAATGACTGTCTTGATGGCGGTGATGAGCAGAACTGTCCCTCCCAGGCACCCACTTCCTGCCCTGCATCCTTATTCACCTGTGATAATAATCTGTGTATCCCAAGGAGCTGGCTTTGTGACACAGATAATGATTGTGCAGATGGATCCGATGAGAAGAATTGTCGTAAGTTTTGTACTGATGTCTCTTGGTTGGTCAGCCGAATGAATAGATTTGAACAATTTGTAGGCCTTGCACATTTTCCTCTGAAGTCACACAGTTTTTGCTGGATCGTAATCATTGTTCCATCTGTCAATCCCTGTATCAATAGGCTATAAGAGTAAAGACATGAGAAGCTTAGTGTCCTCTGATCACCGAGTTCTATGGATGGAGAACAAGGACTGTCTCTAACATCCAGACACAAGTGGGAAAGAAATTCCTCCACTAACTATTGATCGATCGATCGATCGATCTATCTATCTATCTATCTATCTATCTATCTATCTATCAATCTATCATCTATCTATCTATCTATCTACCTACCTATCTACCTACCTATCTATATCACAAATTAATTTTCTAAGTCATATAAGACATTTGACTATTGGTTTTTCTTTTTGTTTCATGCAGGCAAAAAGAGAATAAAACACAGAAACACAGAAACTTTCAATTTCCATTGGTGCTGTCTGTCTGCTTTTCATCTTGCTAGTTCTGATTTTAAGTTGTTTGTTTTTGTGTCTACAATAGTAGTTGAGGGTGGAGAGAATTCCCAGGACTAAGGTCTAGTTTTGGTTACATGACTAGGCAAGTCACTTTCCACTATAGTGGATGGGTTTTCAGACCTCTTCTAGCTTTCACATTCTGTCGGTCTATATTTAATATAGCTTCATATTGTGAATGGGGCAGACAGCACATCTGACTCTAAGGCTTTGTCTCTTTAGCAAGGCAGGATCCTGGCTTCTAGAATTGTTCTGCTTAGACTTAGGACTAAATACAGTTATGATCTGCCTATATATTGTCGTGGCATGTGGGTCAGGCCGACAATGCTGCCCAGTTGGACTCCATTGCTTAGCTTTGGTGTAGAGTCACAGACCCAGTTGTATTCATGAGGTATAGTCCAGTCCAAGCCCATGATGCTCAGTTTGGGAAGTGTAATGTATTTTTCAAGGTGTAATCACAGAACACCTGACTCTGACCCATAATTTTTTTCTTCCGTTTCTCCCAATCTGTTTTGGCTTTGAGTACTCTTCTGGGCTGACTTTGGCTATGTGGCCAATGCGAAGGAATTTTGAACACATGTACATATGAGATAACTTGTTTATCTCCTTAGCGTTTTGCAGCTTCAGTCCAGTACACAAGGAACAAGAAATAAACTGTTACTTGGTTTTGTTTTTGAATGATGTTAGAATTTACAGAGACATGCCTACCAAGTCAGTTTCGTTGCCCTGATCACCGATGTATTGACCTATCTTTTGTCTGTGATGGGGACAAGGACTGTGTTGATGGATCTGATGAAAATGGTTGTGGTAAGTGGATTGCTTTATTTTTATTCATAATGTTTACAAATAATCTCAATGTTTAGTCATTTTGAGCTAATTTCTAGTGCTTTTTTTTTCATTCTTAGTAATCAATTGCACTACTTCTCAATTCAAATGTGAGAGTGAAGGTCGGTGTATTAGCATCATATATCGTTGTGATGGTGTTTTTGACTGCAGTGACCACTCTGATGAGGTAGACTGTTGTAAGTACCATATTCATGCATTCAGGCAAAGCAATCATTTCACATTACCACAAGTTTTCCCTAATTTGCATAAACTGTAGGGGAGATAGGTTAAATTGCAAACTATTTTCAAAGGAACACAGTACTGAATGTACATTAGAGTTGACCAGGTATTTCCAAATAATAACTTAAATTTGCAAAGCAAGTGGCATAAATGGACACTTTCCAATAGTCTTTATGTGGGTTCAATATTTCTTATATATTTTTGTTCTCATTAAGAATATTTCCTAGGACATCTTTAATTAGTTGGTTTCAAGTTTTTGAGGCTTGCTGTATGTAAAGCTATCTTAATTATTCTAAATTTCAGTAGAGATCATGGGATGTGTAGTGGTATTTGATATTGACCCAAATGAATTATTTTTCAGCTACTTTTTGCTGAATATGTGCTAAGATGTTATATGTGGCCTTTGTTCTTAGAGTAGGGTAAGAAATTATATATCCTAAGAAATAATGGAAGCAAGGTACACATTAATAACGGCCTCAGAAATGATACAGATAAAATTCACTCAGGGTTTCCAGAAAAGAAAATTCCTTCTAGTCATAATCTGATGGTTCTATAATCTCCAGGGGCTGGAGACCTATAGTGGACAGGATCTCTTATGCCCACTAATTGTGTTAAATGGATTTTAGAGTTGTAAAACCATTCTTGGTAAGTTGATCACTTTTTAGAATAATGGTGGACCACAAAAAGTACGTTTTTTATTAATTTTCCTCCCCCATTACAAAATAAGTGTTTAAATCTATGGATAAAAGTATAGATAGAAGTATACAAAAAGGTAGAAGTATTCAACACCTGGAAATTTATAGTCACTGGCTTTCCTGTTTCATGTTGAAAACATGGAAATCATCTGTGATGGTTTGTGGTTAAACTGCCAGTTGCAACTGATTTGCTGTTGCCTTACTGGGTTCCTGGGAGGAAACTTGGATTTACCCCTGTGAGATAGGGAAGCAACTCTTATCTCTCAATGAATAGTGGAAAGTTTGCAAAGAATTAAGGATTTACTGTCACCTTTTGTTTACTCAGTGTGCTGGTTTCATTGGAGGTAGTTCATTTGAGGGAAAAGTAATAACATCCAAATACATGATATTAAACGGATGGAATCAAAGTAACAAATTAATGGCAATTTTACGTTCTATTGAAAAGAGCTGGTGATTGTTTAATAAAGAGGCAGATACATTTTATTATTATCCTGTAGTTGAATGAACATTAAAATCCCGTAAAACAGAATTTTCTTTTGACTCAGGGACAAGTCGGACACATAGAAAGATTTTTGTGTACCACAGTGTCTGGGAACCCGATATCATTCTAGATTTTAATATTAAATTTGTTATGGTCATTGTCATAAACCTACCATTGCTCCAAAATAATTTCCTCTGAATCTTGGAATTATATAAAAAGGATTATGAATTACATTCACAAGCGCATCTCTTGTGTGCATTTCTTTTAGCAACTAGGCCTCCTGGGATGTGCCATCCAGATGAATTTCAGTGCCAGGCTGATGGTGTCTGCATCCCGAAGAGCTGGGAGTGTGATGGGCACCCAGACTGCATCTCTGGATCAGATGAGCACCGCGGCTGTGCCCCCAAGACCTGCCCTTCAACTCGCTTTCTGTGTGATAATGGGAACTGCATCCACAAAGACTGGCTCTGTGATGGGGACAATGACTGCAGGGATATGAGTGATGAGAAAGACTGCCCTACTCAGGCCTTTCACTGTTCCAGTTGGCAATGGCAATGCCCTGGCCATAGCATCTGTGTGAATCTGAGTGCAGTGTGTGATGGCATCTTTAATTGCCCCAATGGGACAGATGAATCCCCACTTTGCAGTAAGTTTCCTGACCACAGTTTAATGGCCATAAATTCATTTTAATCCGTGGCCTTCTATGCATCACCATTATCAGAGTCTCCATGTAGCTTTAAGGAAGGCATTTCAGTTCCTCTATGAATTCAAATCTGTGTAGGGATAAGAGTCATGGAATTCAAAGAAATCACCACTGGATGATATTTCTCATTAAATCCTTTGCACTTGGTTCTGTGTTTTTACTTCTTTTTTAGAAAAATGAGACTAGATGAGGCCATTAGATTGTCAAACTAATTTTGTTTTGGATTGTGGTCCTACGTTTTTCTAACTTTAATATTTTCTAATTTCAATCAGAACTTGCCAAAAAACAAATGAAGTCCGGGGATTTGTGTGTGCTGTGATTTAAATCCTGTGATTGGCATGTAATCCTAATTGCTGTCCTTTCTTTCTTTCCTCTTTAATTAATGCTCACTCTCAGATGAACCCCAGCCAGGTATGATTGCAAAATATTTTAGATTCTTATGATATTATGTGGATTGTATTCGTGCTGAAAATATTCTAATAATTTTAACTTATTTCCCTCTCTGGAGCATGTTTCATATCATGTCTCTCAAAAATAAGTTAGAGTACGCATGGAAATAGAGGGTATTTGCATTCCAGGCATTTGAATGGACTCTGGGTGGCTTCAGGCATTCACTGCTGCTGTGGCCCTGAAAGCAAGGAGTGATGGCATATTGGTGGATCTGTGCCCTCTAATGTTCTAATTCTTTCCCTTTTCATTTACACCCTTTCATAGACCTTCCAGCCCTTGCTCTTGAATGTCAAAGTCTCATCTTCCATATCTGTGTAGGTAGAAGAAGGTCAGAAGGCAAGTGGGAAGTAATTTAGGTCTCTTTGTATGCTTTATCAATAACAGTTGTGTGTTTTTGATGTCAGCAGTATTTCCCCAAGTTTCTCTCATTGCACTAAATGGAATTATAATAGAAGGTTGTAGTGAAAAAAGTGGTTTAAGTCCAGTGATTGTGGAGGAGAATAAATCCTTAAATAAATTAGAGCATATATTGACTAGCCTGTGGAACTCACCCAAGTGAATAATTGCTCTTAAGCTTTTACCTCAGTGAAGGTGGCATGAGACTATATGACAAATATTGCAACAGAGTGAACCAAAAAAAGCAAAGATTCCTGACTTTCCCCCTTTGTGATTTCTCTTTCTTTATTCTAGACCAGGAGAGCTGCTCAGATTCCAATGGTGGTTGTACTCACCTGTGTATTCAGGGACCCTTTGGGGCTCAATGCTCATGCCCATCAGGATACCTCCTTGCCAATGACTCTAAGACCTGTGAAGACATAAATGAATGTGATGTTCCAGGCTATTGTAGTCAGCATTGTTACAATATGAGAGGTTCTTTCCGGTGCTGGTGTGATAAAGAATACACGTTAGACACTAATGGAAGGACTTGCAAAGTTACAGGTAATAATGGAACTTGAAAGTGAACTACCTCCAGCTAGAGTAACAGCACACCCAAGAGTTTCAAATCAAGTATTGCATGCAGGCATTAGACAATATTGGAGTTGAATCCTGGTTGGTTTATGTAACCTCCTTAAGCCACAGTTTACTGTGCAAGTTAAATAAAATTAATATTCATAAAAATCTTGGCATATTTTGGAAAATAGAAGCTAAATATAAATAGGTAGATGATTTTTTATTTAAAATATCAATGGCTTTCATATTTAAAAATTATTTCTATATCCTATTTAAGCATTTTATATAATGCTTAGTTGAATCAATTCAACCAATATTAATTCAGTTTCTACTGTGTGAAAGTAATTATACTAGGTATTAGGATATTGATTTGGGCTTCACTTCAAAAGTGACCAAATAAAGAAGGTTAACACAAAATAGTTTCATTTTCAAGTAGGAGCCTGAATGAGAGACTGTTCAGGGACAGGTGAAGGGTATGCGCCATGCTAATTAGAAACCTCTGCCACAGCTCAGTGCCTCAAGCAAAACAAAAATATTAAGACAATTCTTGGTATCAGGAAGCCCACATTCTAGGAAGGAAGATAAACAAAATTCAGAAGTAACTACAAAAGTAACAAACACTAAATGGAAGAACGCTTGAGTATAATTCAAGGAAGATAGCTATTTTGGAAAAAGCTTATTTTAAATACTATGAAAATCAGCTAACTATATATAAAGAATGAAGTGATTAAATTAATAAATTAAATAACTTTCCTTATTACTATGGTTTGGAATTACGTCTTCCTTCTGTTATCAAAAGGATTGCATCAAATATTTAAGAGATGTATTAATTGTGGTTGCTCCCATATTCATTGACATTTTTGCATTTTCCTTTTGGACAGCATCCGAAAGTTTGTTGCTACTTGTGGCAAGTCGGAACCAAATTGTTGCTGACAATATTACTTCCCAGGTTCACACTATCTCTTCAATTGTCCAGAATGGTTCTCACATCGTAGCTATTGATTTTGATTCAATCAGCGACCGTGTCTTTTGGTCTGATGGAGGTCAGGGTAAAATCTGGAGTGCATTTCAAAATGGAACAGATAGAAGAGTGGTAAGTACATTTCTATGCCCTGCCTAGTTCTGCTGTGTTGGGACTATTACTCTTACTCATCGGTGAGAGCAGGTCGTACCTCATCCTGGGTAGTTCTCAGTTTTCCATTTGGGCCACATTGCACCCAAGAGGCTTGGGCGTTCATAACTCCCAGTATATGGATGTTTTAGATAAGAATGTGGCCTCTGAAGGTATATCCATAATTCTGAATTCCAGGTCACATAATGCAGACACTTCAGAAAGTCTCTGACATACCTTTTAATTTTCTTTTTTCCTAGTGGATGAGAGCAGAGGAAAATGCAGGGGAGTGAAGGGGTTGCTAAACCTTAGGTTTAATTTATTTATATTTCTCAATCCATCTAGAGTTTCAGTTTCTCGACCCTTGATGATTATGTTTCCTCTGCCCCTTAGGACTTTATTTTATAAATGTTGGCATTTAATCAATAAAGGTATTATTTTGGCATGTGAACATTATAAAGTTTCATTGTGTTGCCAGTTTAGCGAATGGATAGAGCTTTTGTTTAAATGCAAAAACTTTGAAACCAAATGAAAGTTCACACTCACTCAACGATAGAGTTATCTCAGAGTATTTAATTCTACAAAATGTAAATTTTTCGTGGAATGTCCTACTGTTGGTTTGGTGGTTAGCTACATCGAAGACAACATTTTCCAATCCTAACAAACAATCATAGGACAAATTTAGTTGTCTTATTCTAGATTTTCCTAGAACTTCAGTCTACTCACAGAATTATTTACGTATTTCAATTTATTCATTCTTTTTAGAATTCACTCTTAATTCACTTTTTTTCCTTAGATACTTAACAGCGGTGTCACTATGACTGAAAGTATGGTGGTAGATTGGGTAGGTCGCAATCTTTATTGGACAGATTATGCTTTGGAAACAATTGAAGTATCTAAACTGGACGGGAGTCACAGGACTGTGCTGATTTGTAGTAATGTATCAAATCCAAGGGGACTGGCGTTAGATCCCAGAATTAGGTAAGATTCTTTTCCTTTAAATTATATTGCCTTGATGTGTTTATAAGAATAACAATAATGGCATGATATGGCTGATACGTGTATCTTAAAATTTTAAATGAAACCTTGTTTAAACATTTCTATAGAAATGGTAACCATCCAAGCGTTTATTGGTGCCCTTCCTTCATGAGACCAATTGGCTGATCAATTTAAGAACACATTGATTTATTAGCTTGATAATACACCTATTGAATTGATTGTTATAGAATTATATAATTAGGTCTCTACTGGATACATATAGTGGTATTCCATAGATGGGCCAGTTTGCTGTAACATTATACTCATCATTACACAACAAAAAAGCAAGATTTTCCTGCTTTAGTTTTGTGTTTATGTCATGGAAGAAAGATAATTTTTGCTCTCTAGTCCTAAAGAGAAGATGGAATGCTCTCATGTGCTTAAGAAACCTTTGATGGCTTCTTTCCTTAAATTTACTTAAAATTCTTTTCTGTAGGATCATGAGTTAGACAAATTATGCTTGATGGAATACGGACTTCCTGGATGTTATCAAGTATTACACACCAGTGAAATTTATGATGAATCTGATGATGAATAAATTGACTCCTTTATCTTAAAAAATGACAGAGTAGATAAACAAGGCCAGATGGATATTTCCAGATCAACTATTTGTGGATTGTACAGAAACATGAATAGACATTGAAACATTTCATTGCCATAATGTACTGCATGTTCTATGAACATTTTAGAAACACCCAGATGGCTTATGATTGCATTATGATTATGGTTTTAGTTTGTGACACTCAGAGGAAATAATGAATTCTGTATAGATATTCTGAACTGGAGGTGATTTATTTTAAGCAGAGCACAAATATGGTATGTTACTTACAATGGTAATTAATTTCTTTCCACAGTGACCGTTTAATGTTTTGGTCTGACTGGGGCCATCACCCTCGTATTGAACGAGCCAGCATGGATGGCAGTTTGCGCACTGTCATTGTTGCTGACAAGATTTTCTGGCCCAGTGGCATGACTATTGACTATCCCAACAGACTGCTCTATTTCATAGACTCCTATCTTGATTACATAGACTATTGTGATTATAATGGACAACATCGGAGGCAGATGATAGCCAGTGATTTGGTAAGTTGGTATTGACAAACACTACACTGAACCCACCATAGTGCCTTTGTATAAAGCAAATAGGGTAACAAGAAAACTAAGAGATTAGTTTTTATGTCTTAGACATTACAAGGTCAATCCAGGAAATATCAACAGGAGTGAGGGCCAATTCATCTTTTCTTACTAACAAATATTTTTATTCTAGTTCATGGTCAGATTGTGCTATGTTTGGGAAGGCTTAATAGTTCGTGTGATTTAGTTGATCTGTAGAGGCTAATCTGTTTCTATACTTTAAAGTGTGTTAAGCAATTAAGTAATAATTTATATTTAGCTTTCTTAATTAAATCATAGATAGCCTATTATATATTTTATAATTTTAATTATAGTACAATTGATATATAATGCTATATTAGTTTCAGGTATACAACATACTGAGTCAACAATTCTATAATTAATCAACTTATTCAGAAAATTAAGGTGAATTATTTTTTACAAGTTAAATGGGAAAATATACAAAATATGTATTTAGCAAAGAGCCATTATTTAAAATTGTCATTGTTCCTAGTTCCATAGCTTTAAGGGACCCTGGCAGGGCCTTCCTCCCTTCAGGAAGTCTGCATGTAGTCTCTGTCAGATTTATGTGACTCTGTAGTGGCAGAAATAACACTGGATACAGAGTGGTGCTAATAGGGGAGGGGGCTAAGACTTGGGAGTAGGGGATCCAGATAAATCAACCTTACTTTCCGCACTTCAGTGTTGCTTTCATTTCTAAAATGGATGCCCAGGGTAATGACCAGAGTAAAAATGAAAATGACACAGTATTTTGAATGCTATCGTGGGATAATTACAGGTCAAGCAGTGTAATTTTTATCTGTCCCTTGAACAATGACTTAACAATGTCTTAAACAAGTAATGCTATAAGATATTCTTTTCTACATTGTTTACCTTGGTTTGTACTTGTTGGCAAAAATCTGATCCTTCTCTTTGGCTTTACAGATTCTGCGACATCCCTATGCCATAACAGCCTTTGAGGACTCTGTGTACTGGACTGACCGTTCTACTAATCAGGTTTTCCAAGCCAATAAGTGGCATGGTGGAAATCTGTCAGTCATAATTCATAATATTCAGCAGCCCCTGGGGGTTGTTGCTGTTCATCCTGTGAAACAACCTACCAGTAAGTGACACAGCGACACCTGCCTGGGAATAGCTTGGAAAGCACTTATTCTTGTTTGGGCAATATATTTTCCTTTCTTCGTTACTAACCACCACTGTCCTAACATTTTCATTACATTTATTTATCATGGTCAACTAAAAACTTGGATGAAACAACAGATCTAAATTTTGTCATTTTATTCTGTCTCTGACAATTTCCAAATCCCAATCTTCTCAGCTGACAAATGCTGCATAGACCAGATAGTCCCTTAGATCCTTCTATTGCTACCATTCTATGGTCTAAAGGAGCTTATTTTTAGGAGTCATGGCACCAGTGCTGTGTAGTTGGTGTGCTTCCGCTATCCCAAGTCATCCTAGATGTAGATGTGATATATTCCATACATCCTAGAAGTGTGTGTGGCTGGACGATTTAAAAACTTGGCATTGGTAGTGTTCTCTCTGGTGGGAGGAGGGATAAGTCACTTAATATTTACTTAATCTTCTCCCCTCAAAACTCATCATGCTTCAGAATCTGGCCCCTTTTCTTCCTGGTCTCTTCTTCCATTTACTCTTACCATGCTGGACCTCATTTTGGTCCAGAAGCACACGAGGCTACTTCCTACTAGAACACTCCTGGAACACCCCTCCTCCAGATTTCTCCTTGAGTGGCTTCTTTATGTCATTTAGGATTCTATCAAATGCTCCTTGGTGGCCTTTGACCACCCTATTTAAAATAGCCTACCCTTCTCATAATTCATTTGCTCTTTGCCTTCACATCCTGACATACTGTGAGCCTGGGAATCACGCAGTTTCCCTTATTTTAAAAGCAGAGAGACACACAAGGATATCATCAATAGAAAAATAAAGATTACTATCTAACCAAAATTTGGACAATAGTGGATAAATGTCAGGGTCACAAAGGGAACATGCACATTGATTTGATTCATGTAAAAAGAGCTCTTTTTAGCTCATGCATGGAGACACATGTTATTTGGCATCATAGGGAAGAACAAAGTAGTTTAGGGGAAAAAAACCAAACCAACATAGGTAACTCAATCTACTTGTGCCTCTACTGGGGATCTCTGGGAGGACAATAACAGCATGACTATGTGCACTGAGATAAATTAGACATACAATTTTTTTTCGGTACACAACACAATGATTGGTAAATATCCACCGTTATACGTAGTTATGACATTTTGTGTCTGTGTGTGTGATGAGAACTTTTAAGATCTACTCTCGTAGCTACTTTCAAATGTGTAATAAATGCAATGCTGCACATAACATCCCAGGACTTATTTACCCTGTAATTGGAAGTTTATACCTTTTGACCACTTTCATCCATTTTGCCAACTGCCTACTCCATGCATCTCGCAACTGCCAATTTGTTTTGCCAGTTTGGTTTTTCTTAGATTTCACATGTAAGTGAGATCATACAGTATTTGTCTTTATTCTCTCTTACTTATGTCACTCAGTTTATGCTGATTGCAAATGGCAAGATTTTCTTCTTTTTTATGGCTGACTGTGTGTGTGTGTGTGTGTGTGTGTGTGTGTGTGTGTGTGTACACACTACACTTTAATGTGGGAGGTTTTCCATTCACCAATGTTTTCTTTTCTTTTTCCATTACAGGTGAAAATTCATGTGCTTCTTCCCCCTGCAGCCATCTGTGCTTGCTCTCCTCACAGAGGCCACGCCTTTATTCTTGTGTTTGTCCTCCAGGATGGAGTCTTTCTCAGGATTCTGTGACTTGCTTGAAAGGTACCATACGCCCTTTAGTGTGCCCTGAAGGCGGAGACTGCCTTGGTTTCGCAGAGCTACGTAAGCTCTAAGCCACTTGCCCGTGGAATGTGGGCTGTGCTCCCTTTGGTTCGGCACATCTCTGGAGTACACATACCATATGGGGTGACTTAATTGAGCCCCTCAGTTGTAACATAGTTTCTGTGTATAAAGCTCGTATTATGTGTGCATGTGATTCAACAATCCTTACGCTCACGTTTTCTCTTACCTGCTTACAGTTAGACAAGTGGTAATAATAGAAAGCTCCGAATTCTGCATTAAGAAGTAAGAATTCTTAACTTTTGAGTGTTGCTTCCTTCTCTCAGGTTTCTTATCTCATGTATTATAACTAATAGTCAGTGATGAGTGTTCTAGCATAGTTCTTCCGACTCCATTTTCAGTCACTTTAATATCTGGTGTTTTACAATTGAACGTATTCTTTGTATGAAAGATTGTAAGTGATTATTTGAGCAATTTGATCTTCATCTCATCTAAGAGACTTTACTGGGTTGATAGAAATGTATGTGGAGAATTATTATTATTATTAGGGAGTGAGAACAAAAGGGAAAGATAGTCAATCCACAAAAGAGATTTCTGCTGGAATATGTACATGATATAAAATAAAGTCTTTTTATTATTTTATTTATTTATTTTTTAAAGTAGTTTATTGTCAAATTAGTTTCCATACAACACCCAGTGCTCTTCCCCACAAGTGCCCTCCTCCATCACCACCACCTCTTTCCCCCCTCCCCCTTCCCCTTCAACACTCAGTTTGTTTTCAGTATTCAATAGTCTCTCAGGTTTTGAGTCCCTCTCTCTCCTCAA
>NC_043702.1:60622738-60638377 GCF_006229205.1 Suricata suricatta
CATGTGCTCCTATGCATCAGCACTTCTGTATCCCTTGGGTAAATCTCTAGCAGGGCTATTGCTGGGTCATAAGGGAGTTCTACTGATAGTTTTTTGAGGAACCTCCACACTGTTTTCCAGAGTGGCTGCACCAGTTTACACCCCCACCAACAGTGTAGGAGGGTGCCTGTCTCTCCACACCCTCAATAATAGTCTTTTAAAAAATATTCACCTTTGCTTAAAAATCTAAAAGAATTATTCCAAATTCAAGCTTTTTGAATTTAGTTCTTGAATGTGTTTTGGTATTGATAAAAATGGTTGCAGAGAAGTTAAAATATTTAACGATACAAAATCCTTTAGCTAAGAGAAAACAGAAACCTAATCTAAAGGGAAAGTTATTTTTCAAGCGGAAAATTTTTTGCTGAATCCGGGAAATTAATGGTGTTTACAGATTTTGCAGATGTACGCTTACTGAAAATTGAATTCTATCAAGATATAATGTTTTGCAATGATACTTTCATGATGAAAGATTTTAATTATTGGTAGTGCTTACGAAGGGATTGGCATTTGCCATTTTTCTTCAGAGTCTTATTATGCACCTAATCCTTGTTGACACTGTTTAATTTAGTTTGTCCTCAGAGCCTCTCAGCAGATGATTAAACTGGGCTATAGACATTTTGGATACAAAGCGTTCTTTCACCGTGCAAAAATTGTTGAACTGTGCATTGGGGATTGGTGTAATCAATATTACTATCTGATGGTGATTGATATCTAAATAGTAGCTTTTGTTGTTTCAAAAATAATTCCACCAGTGGTTTTCCATTGGCTGACTCTCTTGAGGTGGAGCTTTAATAGCATTATTCAACGATTTTGGAGTACCGCTTGGGTAACTGAATGCCAATATATATTAACTAAGAAAAACAGGCACACTTTTTTTCATTCATAACCTTAAAAGACGTGTTAACATTTATAGATGAAAACATTTTACTTGATTTACAAGTTAAATAGCTTTTAAAATATTGTTTACTAAGTGTCTGGAATATCTTTGGAAATGCTGATGTGATAAGGCTAAGTGAAAAAACAGATCCTGTTCACTACAGTCCATGTAAAAATAAGCATTAAAGAGATCTGGGTGATATCAAAAATGAGCACCAATCATGGTTACAGTTGGGTAAGGGAATTATGAGATATTTCTATTTTTTCCTAATTTTGTGACATAAAATTTTAAGCCAAGAACTTTCAATGTGTGAAATAGCTTTTTATTCTTTTGAAAATATGTTCTCCACAATGCCAAAAACAAATGAACAGCAACAACAAAAAAAGCAAACCAAAACATTGCCTCAGCATCCTCTACAATAAACAACCTCCAACCCAACATAGGCTTCTGCCTCAATGTGAGGGAGACATAAGGCAATTGTCTCAGTGATTATGTGCAAGTGATTATGTGATCGGTTAGTGCAAGGTCTGGCTAGGCAGTAATGCATAAATTTCCCATTACCAACTGCTTCCTTTTTACTTCTCTGCCCTGCTAACATGAGTCTTAATGGGATCATGACATAAAGAATAAAAATGGGAGAGCCTGGGTGGCTCAGTCGGTGAGGTGTCCGACTCAGGTCATGATCTCACAGTCTGTGGGTTTGAGCCCTGCTTCGGGCTCTGTGCTGACAGCTCAGAGACTGGAGCCTGCTCTGAATCTGTGTCTCCCTCTCTCTCTGACCCTCCCCCATTTGTTCTCTGCTCTCTCAAAATAAAATAAAGACATTAAAAAAAACATTAAAAAAATAAAAATGAAGATATGGTTTTTAATTTCAAAAGATTGACACATACTATGGTAGGATGGCAAATATATAACTATTTACAAGCTATTTAAATTGTAAATATCACCTCCTTCTGAACTCCTTCCCGTCCCACCCCAGGTCCTTTTGTGCATATTCCTTCATGGCCATTATCATTAGGAATCCATATAGTTTGCCTTATTCTGTAGACTCAAAGTTCCTTGAGGATTAAGCCTCCACCTGATTCATTGATATTTGCTTGTTGCCTGTGGCAACACAGTAGAACTCAGTAAATGCCACAAGCCCTCTGATATTTTTTTCCTGCACCTTCTTCATTCTTGTGTTTTCCACCCTTTTATTACTTCATAGCTGTATTGTATCATCAAATCGCTCCTTTTTTCTTTCCCACAGAACACTTTTTATGCACTCTCTCTGGCATCATCCTTCATGTCAGTGCTCCCACTTTCTGCCAGTGCAGCACTCAGTGACTCCCAATCTCTGGTTCACTGGCCATTAATATTCACTAGTGGTAAGCCCTCTCAAATATACCAGCAGTGATTAGATCAAGGGCCGGAGAATAGTGGCTGAAGGAGCAGAGCTGGGTAGGGCTTGAGAGAAGTGCTTCTGAGAGGAATCAAGAAAGCCCATATTTGATGGATGAGAAATGCAGTTCTTTAGGCCTTAAACAGTGTTTGGGGTTGAGAATTAAGCAAAAAGAAAATTATACATTAAAAAGAGCAGTATTAGGTTTTGAGTCAGTAAAATTTACAATTTATCCTGTGAAATTGGGGGGATTTTCTTGTTTTTACTGAACCAATGAACACTTGTGTGTTAAATCAAATGAATTGAATGGTAATTTGATATTCAATAACTAATACCTAGTCTGCACTTTTTGTAGTGATTAAGAACATAAGTTTTGGAGTCTGAGGATGTGGCTGTGTGACCTTGGTTAAACTGCTTAATTTCTTTGTGTCTCATTTGAAAGCTGGGGCGTGGGGTTGCTTCAGGGAGATAAATTAAATGAAAGAATACTTAGTGCATACTATGTGGCCCATATTCTCAATAGATAGGGGCGATTATTATGGCTATTTCACAGCGACATGGAGCAGTGGGGAGAGGATGGATGAGCCTCCCTAGCCCTGGCAAGTTTCATTGGCCTCAGTAGAAAACAACTTCACAGGTTTAGTGAAAAGACTAATGCTCTATATTGTAGCACTTTGTAAAATACAAAGCATTAAGAGTTGCAGTATTTACTTTAAATTTTTATTAGGCTTATAAATGTTAAGTAATTTTTAGTAATTGAAATGCCAGGAAAAAGGAAAAGCTAATGATATGTTAAAATAAATTAAGAAGTTAAGAGCCAGTGGTACCTGGGGGGCTCAGTCAGTTGGGCAACTGACTCTTTATTTTGTCTCAGGTCACAATCTCATGGTTCCCGAGACTGAGTCCTATGTTGGGCTCTGTGCTGACAGCAAGGAGCCTGCTTGGGATCCTCTCTCTTCCTCTATCTCTGCCCTCCCTCAGTCACATTTTCCTCTCTTTCTTTCTCTCTCTCAATAAATAAACTTTTAAAATACTCACATTGAAGATCAAAATTTTCCAGATTGCCAAAATAACAAAAACATCAGTTTTAGTAGATGAAAATTATGCAATGATTAATCATTTTATATTTTGCTTAATATGGAGTATACATTATATATATATGTCTTCATAACACAACTCACATTCCAGTTTTCCTTTTCTGAGAGCATTATAAGTCCAATTTCACTCTTGAATTTCCTCATTTTAGAATTTTTTTTTTTTGATGAAGGGACTACAGCTAGGATAAAGATTATCTTTGATAAACGACCTTTAGAGCAGAGAAGAAGAGACTGATGCCCATGGTGTATTTATGTAAATTTGTCTCTAATAAACACAAGGCCACATTTGGTAGTGTTTTTATTTTTTGAGCACACTCAAGACTGAGAATTGCCATGCAGCAAGAATAATCTATATGTTTTCTTTCACTCATGAAGTGCAAGGTGTTACATGTAGGGTTGGAGGTTTGGTGACCTACCAACCCGCTGGAACCCAATCAAAGGCCCTGAATTGTCTGATGAAATATCTACCATGTATGGTATTTATTGCTGCAAAGCTTTCAATGACATTTTTTCCTATAAGATGGTAACAATCCATTGCATTCCATTACTCTAAATGTCTGGTAATAGTAGGATATAATTTTGACTAATATCTGCTATCTTCACAGATGATCAACCTTTCTTAATAACCATAAGATACAATATAATTTTCGGAATGTCCCTCAATCCCGAGGTGAAGAGCAATGATGCTATGGTTCCCATAACAGGGATACTGAATGGTTATGATGCTGAATTTGATGACTCAGAGCAGTTCATCTATTGGGCTGAGAATCCTGTAAGTGTTCAAAATATATATGTTTGTTTTATTTTATTTTTTTAAATAGTTTATTACCAAGTTGCTCTTCCCCACAAGCGCCCTCTTCATGACCATCACCCCCCTTCCCTTCCCCCTTCCCTCTGTAACTTGTACTCAAAGAACCTACCCACACTAATGCCTTCTTATAAGCAAACTTTTGCTGGGTGGATAAAAGGGAAATGGTCCAGAAATAAATTAATTTATCACTAAGTTTTTTTTTTTTTTTGATTCAGTGAAGGATGTAAATAAGAGGTTTACCTGGAGCAAAGAGCAGATAATAAGCACATTTAAGCTATTGGTATTATTCATTTATTCATTCGGCAAGGAATTAAGTGCTTACTATTTGCTCTGCACCAAACTTGCTACTCCCAACAGTAGAATACACACCAAGAAGCAGTAACAAAGATTGCTCTCATGGAGGTTTAAGCTAATAGCAGATACTAGATGAACATTAAAATGATCATCACTCAAGACAAAAAGCAATAGTTCCCTGAAGGAATTCCAGGAAAGCATTTGATGGGCTGCTGGGGTCTTCATTAGCATCTTTGCCTCCTTCAGTTCCCCTTCTATTGTAGCTCACCCTCTAGAGGAGAACGCTGTGAGGAGGGGAAGGGGCAAATGAGGAAGAGAGAGATGATCTTTGTGTTTGAGGCTTGTCACCTCTATGTAAAATATGCTTCTGGCCCCCTGATTTTCACCCATGAGTTGGGTTATTTTTATGATTATGGCCGTGGTAGTTAAGAAATAAATCTCTGTAGCCAGTATCAGAGAAAACCCAAATGCTAAGCCTTGCATTGTGCTCTGACACACTTAAAAATCATTATTTTTGAAGTGTTGCTGGTGTTAGTATTATACACAGTGACTCCACCCAATGGCCCGGAACCTTTGACTGTCCTCCAAGTGTGAGGAGTGTTCAGGAAACATAGCAGCTTGCAGTGGCTGTGGTGAAGAAAGTGCTTCCTTGTAGAAGCTGTGGCCTTTGAAATAGCTCATCTCTCCCTGTCCTTCCTTCCAGGGTGAAATTCACAGAGTGAAGACAGATGGCACCGAAGGGACAGTATTAATTTCTCTGTCTAGGGTGGAGTCTTCCATAAGCCTGGCCTTAGATTGGATATCAAGAAACTTATATTACACCAATCCTGCAACTCTGTCAATTGAGGTAATGATTCCATAATACTAGTTACACAAACACTGGTTTGTGATGCATGTAAAATGTATTTTAAGGAAATGCTCTCATTGATTTTGAAATTATTTTTAAGCAGAATCCAAAGAGAAGCTATGGGTATTAACTATCAAAGTCTTAGAAGCAAAGAGTATCACCACCTTAGAAATAAATTATTGGAACTTTTCTACTGCCCTATTTTGTTTTCTTCCTAAGCATCAATACTAACTTGTTCATATAAAAGGATTTTACAAAATTTAAAAATAATTTTAAAAGGAATTCAGCATTAGGTATGGAAGAATATAGTAGGCAGATTTTCCCTATCTTTCCTCATCAAGTCTGTAATGCTATTTCAGTCCCAAACCAAGTTGATAGGTTACCTGTGTTGTAACCTATCTTTCTATGGCTCCAATACAGTTTTTCTAACAGTGAAACAGAAAGTAGAAACTTGATTCTAAATCCTTTGATACTTTTACTCAGTGCGATAAGTGTTCTTTTTACTCTAGTTCCCAGAAGAAATTCTAGATGGGACACAGGTATGCAATCACATGAAGTAAGTCGGGAGGTAATTCAACTAGTATTTATTTGTTCCATTGTGGGACAAGGTTATTAATTCATAATAATTCTGAAAGCGAACATTTCTAAAGCAAAGGGAGGGTCCCATGGGAAGGGCACTGGTCAAAGTGAGGTGCCGGCAAGTAAATAAGTTCCTTTCTAAGGAGTATTCAGAAAGGGAGATGCTAAATGTGAGGAAGGCACGTAGCAGCCAAGAGGTAAAGTTAGAGCAGATTGGTCAGAACATTGGTTATAGTCTAAAAAAGTCTCATTTAATCCTCTCAATATTCCCAAGGGCAAGAACACAATTAGAAGGGAATTTGCAATTTACACAAATGCTAACCTCTGAGTTATCTCAAGCCAGGTAGAGTCATCAGCTCTTAATGTGAGAATCTTGGATGCTCATCTGGTTCAAACTCTTTGTTATTTAGACTGCTCCTGAAATTTACATAATGTAAGAAATTGGCTTAAATGGTCAGCTTCACCGCCCTGATTCTCAGGCAGTGTTCTGACTTTGCCTTGTTGTAAATGATAACTCCAGCAATCCACCCTGCTTTAACCCCCTTTGACAGTGACAAAAAGTATTTTTTGCATAATCTCAACTAAAAGTAGAGACTCTCCCATCAAAACATTGGCACAACTGACTGCCTAAAACCCTTAATTCTTGACACAGAGCTGTCTTCATTCTGAATAACAGTAAATATGTTACTACTCTCTTATGGTCTCTTACTTTGTAAATGGGGGTCTTCCCTTTTAAATTGATAGTTTTCCAAAAGCAGGGGACATGTTTCCTCCATCACTAGTAGGTATAGTGACAAGGCACTCTCTGATGGGTAACTGTGACTGAGTGAGTGAGTGAGTGAGTGTGTGTGTATGTGTGTGTTTGTGTGTGTGCAAATGTGTATCTTGGTAAGGCCACAAACCTAATTGTGCCCCAATGCAGTGAGGCACAGAGGAAAAATAATTTGCTTTGGAGTCGAAAGACCTGATTTGAATCTGGCTTTGAGTCTTACTCATTGAACAAATGTTAGTAAATGGATCTGTCCCATTGTTAGTACTGGATATTCAAAGACGAATAAAATATTTTTTCTGCTTTTAAGTAGTTCACACTCTGAGAGCTAGACAAGGAAACAAATAGCTTTGTTCCAGTGTGATATGAGTAGTGACTATAAAATGTTTGTGACTAGTGGCAGAAGTAAAAGTGTGGGGAGGGAGAATGGCAGGTGAACTGTTTTTTGCCAATACTGCCAAATGAAGAGGTAGGGAAAAGGCAGCCTAGACAGACAAAAGCACTTGATAAAGCCTCTGAGACTTGAAATGCATTTTGTGACTGAGGATAGCGCTGTACTTCCTCTACTCGCAGGGTATTTGGTATTGCAAAAATCACTTAACTTCTCTGAGCCTGTGCTTTCATACCTGCAAAATAGGGTTATATCTCAGTAACCAAAAGTACTTTTTGGCACTAAGGTATCCTGTGACTACAGAGTCCCCCCCCCCCAAATCATCAATATATTTGAATAATCACAGAGGGCCTTTACAAAAGTAAATTGTCCCCCCCCCCCCTTTTTGATAATTGTTTTTCTCTTTTGGTGATATCAGTGGTGACTCAGGTAAATGTTAGATTGCTTATGGGCACAGGAATACTGTTCACTTGCTGTTTACCTGAATAATACCCTTCCAGGATAAGAGTTACACCTATTTAATTCAAATTTGAAAATAAGAGAAATACTGAATAGATGTTTTCCACTAGGGGTAGCTGTGTGCCCATTCAATTTTACAGCTGAAAAGAAGTGTACAGAATGGTTCTGTGATAAAGAACTTGATGTATCAAAAAGGAAAACAACTTTCCTTTGAACCAAAGAGATCCTTAGGCTTAAGAAAAGGAGAGAAATTTTGGCAGCAAGAAGCAAATTAAAAAAAAAAGAATGACACCAGACAGGTGTCTGATGTGGGATTAAAGAGGTGTGTGTGTGTGTGTGTGTGTGTGTGTGTGTGTGTGTGTGTGTGTGTTAGGAACAGAAAGGGAGGAAAAAATACATATAGAGACAGAGAGAGGGAAAAGCTAGAAAAATAAAAACCTGGGGTCCTTGGGTGGCTCAGTAACTTAGATCATGTGACTTAGATCATGAGATTGAGCCTGGGTGTGGAGTCTGCTTAACGTTCTCTGTCACCCTTTGCCTCTCTCCTGCTCATGTGTTCTCTCCCTCTCTCTCTCTCTCAAAAACAAAAACAAATGCAAACATTGATACACAATATATTTGCATTAAAAAACAACTTTCTGACTAGCTGTTTCTCCTCTCAATAGAAGAAATAGAAGAAACTGCTTCTATTCTAGTAATACGTATTTTTCTGTAATGTTTCAGAATTCTGTTAATATCAGTTTTAGCAATTATATCAATAATAGTTAAAAATTGTTAACTTCAAGAAAGTCACTAAATGTCCGTAGGCCTCTTTCATCATCTGTAATATGCGTATCTATCTCAGAACGGTTGTAAGGATTCAATCCAACAATGTTTAGTATAATGCCTGTTGCCTAATAAGTGTTCAAAAAATGGATCAATAAATAAAACAGGAAACACACTTGTACTAGGTGCGTGTTAAATGCTTTACATGTATGATCTCATAGCTCTATGCACAATGCCATTATCATCCACACTTTATTAAATTTAAGTTCAGAGAGGTGAATTTACTTGTCTCAATCAGATCTAGATGGTCAGGGATTTGAACTCTTGTGTTTTAACTCAGGCTCTTAATTTGGGGCAGAATTCACAGTAATTCTGAGTAAATTTGCACTGTTTGGTCAGCTGTGTTTTCAGTAATGGGCCTCTGGGTGCCTTGGCCAGGTCACTGGGGTACAGGAAACCTATGGGTTTCCATTGGTCTTCCAGAATTTTCCTGTATATTTTTCTGACAGCATTTTAGTAACTTCTCTTAGGAAATGATTCTGTATGTTCACCTATTTGAATCCTTTTATCCATAGGAATTTGAGAGGTGATTTTGCTTTTCTTACTCATTTTCTATTGAGCTGATTTCCTCATAACCCTGAAATGCAATTAGGGATTATCTAAACCTTGCACAAACCCTCCCATTCATCTCTAATCAGGCTTTGGAATTTGTGTGTGTAAGTTCTCCTTCATCTCAGCCTTCTTTGTTTCCCCTTTTGAAACTCAGTTCTAATAAGTGACTTTATGTTACAGGTTTTGAATCTCCGAGGAGATGTCAGATATAGAAAAACCCTGATTACCAACGATGGGACAGCTGCTGGAGTTGGTGTTCCAGTTGGCATAACTGTTGACCCTGCTAATGGGTGAGTGTTCATAAATGACACATGTGCTCTATGTAGCACCATTCTTGTTAACATTGTGACCTGATGAAATGGAAGATTTCAAACTTAGGAGCTTTTCTGATTCCGTATCCCAACATTTTGAAACAGCATCTCATTGAGAAAGAGAAATAGCTAACATGAAGGATGTAAATATTTTTTTTCTATGTGCTTTAAATTAGCAACACTATTATAAGAAAGAATTTTAGTCATTTAAATAAATGGAATTATAGCGATACACAATGAATTCTGACTTTGAGTGAATGTGGAAAGCTTTAAGGAGCTAGATAACATTTGAAGGAGAAGTGGGTGGAGAATGGATTCGGAACTGGGGAGTGGTACTTGAGGCCAAGCGAGCAGGAAGGCGCAGAAGCATCATGGCACGGAAGTATCACAGCATTTAGTGTGACTGTGTAAAAGGCTGAAGCCAGAGCTTAGAGGTCAGTGATAGTTGACAAAATAGAAAAATGGGGAAAAATCCTGGAAGGACTTTAGTGTCATATTGCTAAGGAGTTGCACTTTCTACTTTTAAGAAATAAGGAGTCAGCTGGGAATTTGGAGGAAGGGAATGATAGAATCAAATTTGTATTTCAGAAAGATAGGTCAGGATCATAGTGGAAAAGGCCAGGGACAGGGAGACCAATTAGGAGAAAATGTTCAGTAGGGAGGAGAGTTCTCAGCTAAGATGAGGTAGCTTAAATTTTTAAGGCATTCATAATTCACAAGAGTTTTTGACTTTGTCCAGCAAACTTCTGATAGCCTGGAGTTTGAGAAAAGAAAAGAGAGAGAGAAAAGAACTTGGGGCTAGTTGTTAGCACAGTAGGCAGAATGGGAGATGAAGAGAATAAATAAGGATATTGCTAAAATGGCCAGGCAGAGAGTGACTGAAGGTTTGCAAGCTCAGGCAAGTTTTAAGGTTGAAGAACAGACTCAAAAGAAGAAATACAGGAGAAGGGAAGAGATTGGAGAGTTTGGTTGAAGCATTGAATGTCAGAGCTTGGGAAGTTAGTAGGGAAGCTTAGACTTGAAGATGAGGTTCATGGCAAGAGGTATGCAAATAAGGATCAGAATGAAGGGGTTTGAAGACTTGGGGGGAAAGAGTGTAAGAGGTCTGCTGAGGCTATGGCAGCAGCTGAGATAGAGAAGAATGGAAACTTGGGATTCACCATTAATGTAGGCTCTTTCTTAGTCAGTCACAACATAATCTTCCAACTTGTCTGACCAAGGTAAAATATCCCCTACCAAAGTAAGTTTCCACTCCAATAATAGCCAGGAAAAATACCAACATTGATAGGACACTGGTTAAGTATGCCGCCACATTGTATGTCACAAGATATTAATGATTCAGACTTCCTCCATTGACTTGTGCACACCTCAAGGGCAATAAACAACGAATTTTTCTCATTGAAATAATTAATGACACTGTTTTATTAAATGCTGGTGCCTTTTCATGGTTATAGGAAACTGTATTGGTCGGACAATGGTATTCCTGCCAAGATTGCAAGTGCTAACATGGATGGCAAATCTCCAAAAGTTCTCTTCACTGGGAACCTTCAACGCCTGGAGTTTATCACCCTTGATATTGAGGAGCAGAAACTCTACTGGGCTGTCACCAGCACGGGAGTGGTATGCCCACCCTACTGGCCTTTATTGCTGAGCTTGTGTAGCTGATACTGATTGTTGCTTGTGTGGCTGTGTTTCCTGAACAATCTCACTTGGACCAGTGTCTTATTGCCCTTTCTCCCAATATCTTTTTTTCCTAGAGCAAATATTGCCGTAGTTGAATAGTCCAATACATTACAGAATAATGTTCATTGCCATTTTTGTCATCGTTTTCCCCCCCAGATCAAATTTTTCAATTTCACATTTCTTACTTGTCCTGTAAGATCCATTTCTTTCATGTCTTAGTGATTTCTCTAGGATCTCCAATTGTAGAGACTGAAGGAAAACAAAATGTGTGTACCAAGTTTCAGAGCATAGCGTCCCCTCCTAGCTACATATTATTTTCTTATGTCTTAGATGGTTGGCACATATATGAAAGCTCCTATACAGCTAACTTTAAACCCCAGGGTTGAGTTCATTATATTCTGCAATAAGAAGCAGAAACTATTTTATTTCATTTATTCACAGAAATAGTATTTGATCATCACTGATGTGTTTATGCAACTGAGCTGGGACAAGGCACATAGAAGGTGCTCAGTAATAGCTTGATCAATTAGAATGTTGCTATGGATATTGAATTGAGCGTGTGCTAGCCTTTTCCTTGCTTTTTAAATAGTAGTGACTTCAGATCTGGTTTTGACCTTGGTGTTCTCCATAATATTGTGCAGTAGGTTTGGTTTTCAGTTTATTATCAGTTCAACAAATGCTAATTTCATTCCTAGTATGAATGATATTCCTAGTAATACACTTTGAAGATGAAAAAGTAGTGGTGATGTTTTAAAAGCACCTTACAATGATAAAGGAGCTCTTGTCCCATAGTAAGACTTCTGGGACAACTTAACCTGCCCCAGACAGTGCCCACCACTTTCCCCTTCCTGCATCTGCTCTGCCCTCCTGACTGTGTGAGCTTGTTAGTTGTGTGACTCTCCATCTTTTCTCCCAGGCCAGAGCCCTCATGTTTCCCCTTACTCTAATAACTGTGTCCATATTTAACTATTAGAAAATCCTGGCAATTTGTCCTCTGTTCCTTTTCTCATGTTCTGCCTTTTTCTGCCACCTCCACCATACTGAGCACTGTCTAGCCTTGTGCGGATGACAGTTGTCTTCTTGCTTTCATGATGGAGACCTGTTATCTTCATAAAACCACAAAATAGGTTTGCTCAGCCTATAGGAGTAGCTCCAAACCCTTCACCTGAGAGTGGTCAGTTAATCTGGTCCTGATACCTCCTTAAAAGCTCCCCTCCAACCTTATCTGCCCTGTGCTCTAGCTTTCTGGAACTTTTGTCAGTTTCTAGGGCATAACCTGCTCTTGGACCTGCTGGGTTCCATGTCAAGCAAGGCAGCGAGCCAAACCTCATTTGTCTCTCTCATCAGTGTACTCAGCTCAAATCCTGGCACAGAGGAGGCACTTTCTGGAATGAAATCAAACCAGCTATGCCCACATTTTATTTTTCTTGTTAGCTCTTCTAATATAACAGCATAACATTTTGCCCCATTGAAGTCTTGGTATCTTGTTATTGAGTGGAGCATGTTTTCTGTTCCTGTTGCAGAAATGGTTGGTGAAGATGTTAAATGCAGGGTCAGTCAACTCCTGGGTAATGATCTGCAGTTAGACACTGAATGGTCTTCTTGTCCTGAATATCACATAAAGGGCCTAAAGAGGTTTAGTTCCCTTTCCTTCACCATGCTGTCTGAGAAAGTTGATTTACTTACTTGAGCTCCAACTTCATCATCAGTGAAATAGGAATAATGACAATTGCTTGATCTATTGCTCAATGTAATTGTGAATATCAAATCAGAAAACAAGTAGAATGTTACTAAGAGAATGTTAGTTTTAAACGTGTCTCTCATTTCACCATGTAGCAGTCAATGACAACTATTCTGATCTTATAGATCGAAAGTGGAAACGTGGATGGTACAAATCGAATGATCCTGGTACACCATCTTTCCCATCCCTGGGGAATTGCTGTCTATGGTTCTTACCTTTATTATGCTGATGAACACTATGAGGTCATTGAAAGAGTTGACAAGACCACTGGGGACAACAAAATAGTCCTGAGAGAGAATATTCCAAATTTGAGGGGTCTCCGAGTTTATTACAGACATAGTAAGTATTTGTCACTGAAACCTACATATTCATGAATGTATGATGCCTATTCCACACAGCTACACACTTACATATAAAAACACATGCCCACACACAGACCTATATACATATACGTGCATGTACATTGAAATTACCCCAAATACTATAAAAATGATAACCCTATCATAAACTTGGCTAAATGTCAAAGACTAACCTAGCATTCAGAGGCCAGATTGATTTCGGAATAAGCTTATTCCCATTCTTTATTACTCCTTACTTTGCTTTTGCTTCGCAGCAGTCCCTGACATATTATCTATCAGTTTGTTGTCTGTGTTTCTCCTTAGAATATAACGTCCCGGGACTCCTGGGTGGCTCAGTAGGGGGTTAGGCCTTGAGTTGGGCTCAGCTCATGATCTCGTATTTCATGAGTTTATGAGCCCTGCATCTGGCTGTGTGCTGACAGCTCAGAGCCTGGAGCCTGCTTCAGATTCTGTGTCTCCCTCTCTCTCTCTCTGCCCCTCCCCTGCTCATGATCTGTCTTCCCTGTCTCTCAAAAATAAATAAATGTTAAAAAAAAAAAAAAAGAAAATGGTCTGTGTCTCTTTCTCTCTCTGCCCCTCCCTCACTCTGTCTCTCTCTATCAAAAACAAACTTCCTAAGGACAGGCATTTTGTCTCTCTATACATTTGCTCTATATACAGTAACTGGACAAGTTCCTGGCAAATTGATGGTGATCAGTAAACATTATAATCTAGAGATTATTTTTAATACTTTGACATATTTTATAGCTTTTAGTTTCCAACTGAAGTTTGTTAAATGGTTTGTTTGATGTCTATAACCTTGGTTTGCCACTTGGCATTTGTTTTTATTTCATGGGGAAAAAAAATCTTTAAATGTTCTTATATAATCTAAATCAAATGCCATCACATTGTTGATTGTATAACTAAACTGACCTCTCTAATTCTTTAAAAAAATTTTTTTATTAAAC
The DNA here is from genome assembly GCF_006229205.1 of Suricata suricatta. Classification (NCBI taxonomy): domain Eukaryota; kingdom Metazoa; phylum Chordata; class Mammalia; order Carnivora; family Herpestidae; genus Suricata; species Suricata suricatta. Next base: position 60,636,701 of record NC_043702.1, read on the forward strand.
ATTTACTCATTATTGAGAAACAGCAACAGAGCGTGAGTGGGGGAGGGGCAGAGAGAGAGGGAGACACAGAATCCAAAGTAGGCTCCAGGATCTAAGCTGTCAGCACAGAGGCTGATGTGGGGCTCGAACTCATGACCTGTGTGATCATGACCTGTGCCAAAGTCAGAGGCTTAACCGACTGAGCCACCCAGGCACCCCTGACCTCTCTAATCCTAATTCTTACATGATTTGTGGAAAAAAACCATTGTTGCTCAATTCTCTATTTAAGAATAGTTGTGGTTATGTGTTAGTTGTATAGTTTCTTCATTGCTGTTTTTATTTTGTTAACCCAGGTATTGTATTTTGTTATTGATTTTTATAATGAATTGTTTGATGATTCAGTATAAAATATTTGATGTGGAGTGGTACGTGAGAGCAAAAGTTATAAACTAATTATGATTTCATTTAGGCACATCCTACAATGGCTGTAGCAACAATGTGAATGCCTGTGAGCAGATTTGCCTGCCTGTACCGGGAGGATTGTTCTCATGTGCATGTGCCACTGGATTGGAACTCAATCCTGATAATCGGACCTGCTCTCCATATAGCTCTTTCCTTGTTGTTTCAATGCTGTCTACAATCAGAGGCTTTAGCTTGGAAATTTCAGATCATTCAGAAGCCATGGTGCCAGTGGCGGCCCAAGGTATGCCAACTCCAATAAGTAAGATTTCAGTCTGTTTTGTGCCATGTTGAATGCTTGGTGCCATAAAGCATTTCTTCTTGTTTGGATTCAGCATGTAGAGCTTGTTAAAACCCAAGTCTGGACCCCATCTCTAGATATTCCCCTTTGGTAGGTTGGGGGAGAGCCAGAGAATCTGCATTCCTAACAAGTTCCCAGGTCATCTGATGTGGCTGGTCCATGGACCACACTGAGAATGACAAGACTAAAGAAAGATAGAATGTAGCATGAGATTGCTAGAAGTATACAGAGTTGGTGTTTAGAAGAACAGTTAATGGAGATTTAGGGTCAAGGTTATACTACTTAGAATAGTCATGAGGTAGTCCATAATCTGATTTATTAATATCTATTTGATGATTTGAAATAAATAAATTGATGACAGCATTAGTATCTCCTTGGTAACTGTATTTTTGCAGTACTTTATTCTCATATACTGTGAACATGGCAAATGATCACTTGCTTCATAGATGAACTGAGAGATTTCTAGCTGCATGTTAGCACAGAGGGATCTAGCATCATAAGGACTGTGCCACAGGATAATGATAATGATACAAAAAAAGACCAAAAGGGAAGAAAAAGGGCGAAGGGAATGGAGCAGTGGATGGTCAGAAGAGACGGCAATGCATATGGTGTAAGAAGTCAGGAAGCTTCTGGTGCCACACATGCTCCTCCGTGATAATTACATTCACCGGTGTTCATGACTTTGCTCATATCTAATTTATCATCTTATAAAGATAGTATAAAATCATTTAATTTTTGCTCCTAACTTTTCATTTCGAAAAATTTGAAATGCAGAAAAGTTGAAAGAAAGGGACAGTGAACATCTTTATACCCTTCACCTAGATACAAAAATTGTTAATATTTCAGCACATTTGAACTCTGTGTGTGTGTGTGTGTGTGTGTGTGTGTGTGTGTGTGTACACACTACACATACATTTAGTGTTATTAGTTTCAGGTGT
>NC_043702.1:60638477-60656526 GCF_006229205.1 Suricata suricatta
GCTGCTAATATTTTTACATCTAATAATAATGCAATCCGCAGAATCAAACCTGATGGGTCTGCTTTTACAAACATTGTTACACAAGGAATAGGAGAGAATGGAATTCGGGGAATTGCAGTGGACTGGGTAGCAGGTAGGTCAGCTGTCTAGTGATTTTATTGAGAAGTCTCTTTTTGTGTTTAAATCTTGTTTCATGCCAGAAGTTTAATGTAACACTGTATGTACTACAAATCTATTTTTCTAGAGAATTATTGCTATTATTTAAGATAAATTGAATTATGCATTTAGAATAAGCTGTATTTCTATTAAGTTAATGCAAATTCATAACAGCTAATACATTTTCTTCTATTATTAACATAATCAGAATTCTATGCAAAATGGTTAGAAAAATTATGTTGATTTGTTTTTTCACACTTAGATTAACACCTAATTTTTAAATTAGAACTGTCTAAATTTTCAAAGAGAAAGGATATTAAACTATGTGAACCATGAAATGACAATCATTTACTTTAAAACTGAGCAATTCTATTTAAAAAATGTTTTTTAATGTTTACTTATTTTTGAGAGAAAGAGAGCGTGACTGGGAGAGGGAAGGATAGAGAGAGAGAGACACAGAATCTAAAGAAGGCTCTGGGGCTCTGAGCTGTCAGCACACAGCCCAATGTGGGGTCAAAATTATGTACTGTGAGACCATGACCTGTGCCGCAGCCGGACGGTGAACTGACTGAGCCACTCAAGCACCCTTTAATTGACAAATTCTAAATTGCTTCCTCTTACTAATGTATTAAATCTCTTTGATCATTAGGCTTTCTCTATTGTAATTATACTGAAAATGCCTGACCCAATTTTACATTAACATATAACATATTGCATATTGGCCTGATTCCTCTAGGTAATTTGATTCAGAGCTAGGAAGAAAAAAGATGTTCCTTGGTAGCAGAATTGACAGTTCAACAATAGGCTTTTGACTATATGGAACCAATATGTAATCACTCTCTACTCATTATACTGCCTTCGTACCGTTGTGGGTTTTTTTTCTTTAATTTTTGTCCAATTTTTATTTTTGAAAGAGAGAGAGAGAGAGAGAGAGAGAGAGAGAGAGAGAAATGATCTGGGGAGGGGCAGAGAGAGAGGTTGACACAGAGTCTGAAGTAGGCTCCAGGCTCTGAGCTGTCAGCCCAGAGCCTGATGCAGGGCTCAAATCCACATACTGCAAGATTATGACCTGAACCAAAGTTGGATACCCAACCGATTGAGCCACCCAGGCACCCCTCACAGCATTGTGTTTTTATTCTAGCATTTACGTTGTTCTGTAATGTTCAAAGACAAATGGGTTTTTGTTTTGATAGCTTTAGAAGGTCCATGTGATGAAAACAGCTACATTAGTTAGATTGTACTTTAACTCATGTTAATTCTAAGCACAAAGAGCATTTGATGACATTGATAATGTCAGAAACTCTTTGCTCCTTTCATTATCGTGGAAGTAGAAGATATGCTGTGATAATAGGTATTAGAGTCTTTGGAGATTTTGGTGTTAAACATTCAGGCATGAATGAATATTTTTCAGTAGAAAGTGGATTATAATGTTTGCTATAAATTCTCATCTGGTTTAGAAGCTGAAGGTAGGCACTTTCTCCTTAAATTTGAAGAAATAATTTCTTTAGTTCATTTATTATCTGGGAAAAGATAACATTTACTGATCCAAACCTCACTCTTATATATATTATTTTCTGAATTTGAAAGATAATCCTCTTTTTTCTTCTTGATTTTACACTTATCGGCATGCCCTTTCATTTTCCTGCAGGAAACCTTTATTTCATCAATGCTTTCGAGTATGAAACACTGATAGAAGTTCTGCGGATCAACACCACCTACCGCCGTATTCTCCATAGAGCCACAGTGGATAGACCCAGGGATATTGTTGTAGACCCCAAGAACAGATATCTCTTCTGGGCTGACCAAGGGGAAAGCCCAAAGATTGAACGTTCTTTTCTTGATTGTACTAATCGAACTGTGCTTATATCAGAAGGCATCGTCACACCACGGGGCTTGGCAGTAGATTATAACAATCGCTATGTTTATTGGGTTGATGATGTGTTAGATACAATTTCAAGGATCGGTATTGAGGGAGAGGTGTCTGAAACAATTCGTAGTGGCAGTCGTTATCCAACTCCTTATGCCATCACTGTTTTTGGAAATTATATCATCTGGGTAGACAGAAATTTAAAAAAAATCTTCCGAGCTAGCAAGGAACCAAACAGCAGTGAGTCACCAACAGTGATAAGGGACAATATCAATTGGCTAAGAGATGTGGCCATTTTTGACCAGAGTGTTCAGCCGCGGTCACCAGCTGAGGTCAACTACAACCCTTGCTTGGAAAATAATGGTGGATGTACCCATTTCTGCTTTGCTTTGCCTGGATTGGATACCCCAAAATGTGGATGCGCCTTTGGGACCTTAGGAAATGATGGCAAGAGCTGTGCCATTCCAACAGAAAATTTCCTTGTCTTTGCCTTGGTAAATACCTTGAGAAGTTTACATTTGGACCCTGAGGATCATAGCCCACCTTTCCAACCAATAAGTGTGGAAAAAGTTGTTGTAGATCTGACCTATGATGACATAAGTAACAGAATCTACTTCACACAGTCTTTAGAATCTGAAAGTGGTCAGATTTCATATGTCAATCCAAATTCAGAGACCAGGTCTTTCACTACCATCATTTCAGGTAAGGGTACTTCAGGAGCATCTTATATTGGAAATTGACACAATGTAATCAATACATGTGTATGACCTGGTGGTTCTGAAATGCTTTTTGAGATTCTGATTCTTTTGTGTGTGTTGATAAACGTCCAGGTACAGGGATTCCTGATGGCATTGCCTTTGACTGGATCAATAGAAGAATATATTACAGTGACTACACCAATGAGACAATTAACTCAATGGCTGAGGATGGGTCTAAGCGCACTGTGATAGCCCACGTTCCAAAGCCAAGAGCAATTGTATTGGATCCTTGTCGAGGGTATGCTATGGTCTTATTTATCATATTTCTGTATGTTTATTTCTGAAGAGAGAGGGGCTTGAAATTATGTTATGTTCATAGACAGCCAACATTTTATAGGCTTGAAACTCTATAGCTATATATTCAAGTGTGAAGGAGCATGAATGATTTTTACAAGGAAGTAATTCCTGTTGATGCTAGAAATGCTGACTGCACAAAAGGAATCAATGCTCTGACTCAGTAAGGGCCCCTTTAGGCAATTTGTGTGGGTGAGGATGGAGTGGGTTTCATTTGCCATATTAATGTCAAATTTGCAATTAAAGAAGGTTGCTTTTTAAGTATTGTGAGGTTCCTTGTGGTGAATTAATTATGACTCCTTTTGGATGACTAGGTACATGTACTGGACTGACTGGAGTACTAATGCCAAAATTGAGAGAGCCACACTGGGAGGAAATTTCCGGATACCTATTGTGAACAGCAGCCTGGTCTGGCCCAATGGACTCACTCTGGACTACGAGAATGACCTTCTCTACTGGGCAGATGCCAGTCTGTACGTGTCTTTCATTATTCTTGTGGGTGTTGATAAGAAGAGTTCTTGCTTCCGCTTGCATAGGAGGGATTTGCATAATATGATTAAAATATAATATGCCAAATAGACATGGCCAAAAGATAGCACCCCAGTTTTACGAACTATATTGCAGCTTGATGAATGTACCTGTGAACATTGTTCTATCATGAGATCAAATAATTATAAACTAGAAGGCATCTAAAGACACATTACTATATGAGTTAATTTTAATTATAATTACAAATGTATTCACTCAATTTACAATTTCCAGGCTCCATGTAACTACTAGAAAATATGAATGACTTTTAAACGCACATTGACATTAAGTTTCCTCTGGGCTTTAGCCTTCCATGTCTTGTTAAAAACATTTTCCTTTAGTCTTTGACTATTGGTCATCTTCTCAAATAGATTTTTCTCAGCCAATTTGATAATGTTTTCTTATAAACTTTGGTCACTTCTTATTTTATATGTAACTTATTTACGTAGCCCTGATGTTACATTCCAGTCATCTTAATGGAACTGTTGAAATAATTAGATGTGTTCATTTATTATTACTGGTGTTAATCTTAACTTATTTTGCTTATTTTCTTAAGATTTTGATTTTGTGTCACTAAGCACCTAACAATCTTATCTTTTCTTTATCTTCTCATTTGAAGCAAGCAGTATGTTTAAGTGTCTAAATTTGGATCATTTTAAGTAAATACCTCAAAGTACTAGGTCAATGTCAAATTTAAAGGTCATGAAGGGAATAGGAAGGGAAACGTAATTCACATTTTACTGAGTAATTACTATGTACTAAACACTGAGGTCCAGGCTTTGCATGTATTATTTCATAATAGTCTCCTGTACCTAATTCCATCCTGGTTCTCTATGTAGGGTTACTTCTAGGTTATACTGATGTTTGGAAATCAGTGATTTACACAGGCCATTGTTTCGTAAGCAAACCAAGACCTCTCATCATCGGATGAAACCTTTTTTTCCTGCCATATGCTGCCCTTCAAAAGAAAATTTGGGGCTTGTGTAAAGGAGTGGTTGGAATGGTTAGCATTGGGCTGCCATTTGAGGAGCTGGATTGCAACATGTTTTTCACTTTATTTTAGGCAGAAGATTGAGCGGAGCACTCTGATGGGCACACAGCGTGAGGTCGTTGTCAACAGAGCCTTTCATCCTTTTAGCTTGACTCTCTATGGCCAGTATATTTATTGGACTGACTGGAACACAAGAAAAGTTCACCGAGCTAACAAATATGATGGGTCAGGTCAGATGGCAATGACCATGAGTTTTCCCTTCCGGCCTAATGGTATTCGTGTTGTTGTGAAGAATCAACAGCAGTGTAGTAATCCTTGCAGTGAGTTTAATGGAGGCTGCAGCCATATTTGCGCACCAGGTAAGGCAATGCCCATGAAGACTGAATCACGTTGTGTAATAATGCTGATGACTGTTAGGGAAGGCAAAGGGATATTCAGCTCTAATGGGTGAAAAAAAACCCAGATTCTCCTTAATTTCAGGGTACTTCATAAAATAGATTTAGGGATTTGTATGTTTAGAGGAAGACTTTGATAGGTTTGTGTTTGGTATGGAGGCCTCTTAATAAGATGATTTTAACTCAAGGTTGATGGAAGCAGAACGATGAGGTCTTTGGCTGTCAAACTTCATGAGTTGAATAGAAATTCCATGAATGAGTGTTGCTGGGTGGCTAAATTGGTTAAGTGTCCAATTCGGCTCAGGTCATGATCTCACAGTTTGAGCTTGAAGACCACATTGGCCTCTGTGCTCATAGCACAGAGGAGTCTGCTGGGATCCCCCCCTATCTCTTTCCCTTCCCCACTTGTGTTCTCTCTCTCTCTCTCTCTCTCTCTCTCTCTCTTAAATAAAATAAATAGCACAGAGCCTGCTTGGGATCATCTCTCTTTCCCTTCCTGACTTGTGCTGGCACTCGCTCTCTCTCTCCCAAAATAAATAAACTTTAAAAACTTTTATACAAAAAAAAAATTCCTCAATGATAAGCTTACCTCCCTTATGAAAGGATTCTTCCACTTAGGAGGTACTATTATAGTTTGAAATATTTCTGATGATATTTTATAGTGTGATATCATGGGTTTCTTAGTGTGTTTTATAGATAGCGACAGATTCATAGAAAGATGCATCTTTATAGATTTTGCTGAGAAGGCAAGAGCAAATTGTTTAAAGATTAGGGTGGATTAGCCATATTTATTAGAATTGGTAGTTGTTCTTTATGGAAAAAGATAATATAGTTGAGAGGTTGATGGGAAGAGTTTCTATAATATTTCTATCATATAGAAATATTGCCACGTCTATTCCAGAGGAGAAAATAAGCAAATCTTTTTTTTTTTTTTTGGCAACTTGCCTTCAGGTCCAAATGGTGCTGAGTGCCAGTGTCCACATGAGGGCCGCTGGTATCTGGCCAACAATCAAAAGCACTGCATTGTGGAGAACGGGACACGGTGCGATAGCTCCAAGTTCACCTGCCTCAATGGGCACTGCATCTCAGAGCAATGGAAATGTGACAACGATAATGACTGTGGTGATGGCAGTGATGAGCTGGAAATGGTCTGTGGTGAGTTGGACTCTCAGAGCTTTTGTTAGGAAGCGAACTTGTCTTTATGTAAGTGTTTGTGGCACAATCCTTCTGTGTGTGACTAGGTTTGAAATTTGTGCCATTGTGTCTTATTAGAACTATAAACGTTTAGTCTGAGAACACAGACTATTACATCACATAGAAGCTGGTATGTATGTCAGGGAGTAACATCGTATGATGCTTCAGTAGGAAGCCCTTCTCCCGTGGTTGATAGCAAAGGTGCTGGAATAAAATCCTAGCTCTGCCATTTACAGTCTGTAAAGGCCTGGGAAAGTTATCCAACCCTTCTGAGCTTCACACACCTCATCTGGAAACTGGAGCTGTTACTAGGATTTTTGTGAGGAGTGAGAGAAACAATATATAAGAAACACAGCATGGGGCTTGGTGCATGTTAAGCATGACTTAGCATGGAACCAAGGTCTCTCATAGGTGATTATTAACATTTTATTAATTTTCATAGCAGAAGGGTCATTAATGATTTATTGAAATCACTCAATATTCATCTTCCACCTGAATGGGGTGAGTAAAACACTAAAAGTTACTTATCCCTAATACACTATATAGGGGCTGAGAGTTTTATTTTCCCCAAAGAGTTTATATTTGCATGCTTTTCTCTGATTGAGGTAAAATTTTAAATTGAGATGATAGAGACATAAAGTGACATTAACATTTGCTTAAGATACCTAATTTACTTTAGAAACATACACATGTTTTGGTTAATCTAATTTAAAGTTTATGTCATTTTGCACGCAGTCCATTTTGCAGCCGTTTTTGCTTTAGAAGGTAAACTCAAAGCATCCATTTTATTTGATTGTATTTTTTTTAGAAATTAGAATTTAATGCTTTAATCAAGAAGTCAATTCAATTTTTTTCCTTCCTTTTAGCGTTTCACACCTGCCCTCCGACAGCCTTCACCTGTGACAACGGGCGATGTGTACAATATCACTACCGCTGTGATCACTACAATGACTGTGGTGACAACAGTGATGAGGCAGGGTGCCTGTTCAGGGAATGTAATGCCACCTCAGAGTTTACTTGTAGTAACAAAAGGTGTATCCCTCTTCAGTTTGTCTGCAATGGCATAAACAACTGCCATGATAATGACACATCGGATGAGAAAAATTGCTGTAAGTTCCTCTTGCTAAGTTGGTTCCTCTGTTATTTTAACATGGCCCATTCAGTCCATATCCTCTCTCAGACCTGGAGTGAGCCACTTACCCCAAGTGACCTCATTCCGTGTGTAGATTTAGAAATTACCACAGTGTTGAAATGCCCTTTCCTATTTAGCTTTCATTTCTTTCAGGGCTTTTAAGTGTACATAGCTAGGAAATACAATTTTTAAGGGAAAAAATATTTTAAGATTAGAATTTTTAACTTCTATTTTATAAATCGTATCTCTTTTGTGCTTAAAAATTCGTTTCTAATTACATTAAAATAGTTACTTAATTGCTTTATTTTACAATACTTTCAAAATGCCTATAAGAATTTCAAAATAACCATATCTAGATTTACCAGTAAATCTACTAATCATAATCTAAGATTTTAGGTCCCTCTTGTTCTTAGATTATGTTCTGCTAGAGATATATAGCCCAACTCTGGTTTTAAAGTCCTTCGAATTTTTTTCTTCTGAATGGTTATGCTATTATCTTGATGAGTGTTTGCTTGTGTTAACTATTTCCAAATTTTAGGAATTGCTTTCCTTTTTCCATTTTTACATCGTTCCATGGTCAAATTTGCATGATGAGTACATTGACAGTGGTCTTTCCTCCTTGTCCTTTCCAGCCCACTCACTCCAAAGTATTCTCAATCTAACATTTTAGAGTTATTGTTTTTTTTTGAAAGAGAACTTTTTATTACTTTTATAGGCAGAAAAGTCAACACCATCCACTTAGCCCAGTTTGACGGCCAGTTCTTTACCCCTTGCTCCACGATGGCAACATGAGCCATCGACTTTGGTCCCAGAATGTTGCCTCCCCAGTGATGGTGGATATCGTATCTGTCATTATAATTGGTCCTGATGGCTTCCACCAGCTTATTCAGAGCTCCTTTGTCTTCTGAGTTAACCGTGTGAAGTGACAGTGGCACAGGTTCTCCTGTGGACCAAACATCCCAGCCTGGCCTTACCCTTGATAATGAAGTTGGGAATCCCCATCTTATGACACAGGGTAGTCAGGAAGACAACCAATTCAATGGCTGAGACTTCTTATTATCTAGCAAGGTGGTGACAGTATTAACCTCAGCTCCAAGGACAGGCAGCCTCTAGGTGGGCACATCCCCTTTGCCGTCAGCTTTCTTAGCAGCCCAGCCCAACAATCTCTGCTTCTTCTCTTGCTTTGTCTCTGGTCTGTATTCTGTGGATCAGCTTAAGCAGCTGAGTAGCTGTCCACAGCCTGGGTAAACTGGTTATTTTATACGTCATGGGAGGCACTTTAGATGTTTAAGTTACGAATAGCCCTTTGCTGCCACAAATGGATATAGCCGGGCCATTTGGCAACTTGAGTGAGGTCCCTTTTGGGCTGGATGTCCTATCAGATGCCAAAATTCTTGGGACTTTCTGAGACAAAGGATTAACAACCTTCTTGGCCTTCCACTTCTTCACAACAGCAGGGGCTGGGCCACCTTCTTCCCATTAGCCTTCTTTCCTATCAGTATCTTGGATGGCTGGAGGAAGGACTGATTATTGGTTGTTTTTTTTTTTAATTATGAGCACCTCTTATTACACACACCCACCCACCCACACTCACATGCATATTGTTTTTTTCTTACACAAAAGACAGACTACTGTTTTGAATCTTGCTTCCTTACTGTTAACTTATATGCTGGGGATCAAACCATCTATTCCTTGTCAATAGATAGAGCTATTCTTCGTTTGTTTGTACAATTACATATTGCCTCATTGTGCAGTTTGCTTAATCAGGAGTTGAGACTCTTGTTGATGCTACTAAATAATTAATATAGATGCCTTAGGCTACAAAGCAAGCACACTCCCCTCTCCTCTGTCCTTACTAGCTGGACATATCTCTTTTTACTATAGAACCTATGGTGAAAAATAAGTGTCATGGTTACTGCCTCTGTGGTAGCTTTAAAAATGCCTCCCTTTTGGTGTTCCAGTATTTTGAATCCAATAGCTCTATGTATGGGCATTTTTAATGCTATGTACATGTGTGGTAGATACGTTCCAATATTTACCCCCACTGTCTTTTCTAAGCTGATCGCACCTGCCTGCCTGGATATATAAAATGTGAGACTACAAATATTTGCATTCCTCATTTTTACTTGTGTGACGAAGACAATGATTGTGGAGACATGAGTGATGAAAACCCTATTTTCTGTGGTAAGATAAACTTGTTTCTCTTTCTGTGGTTCTGTGATGCAGGTCTTCAGCTAATGATACATAGATATATGGCCTGGGTGTTTGTGCTATTTGTCACCTCATATTGATGCAGTGTGCAGTTCTTTTAGGATATGATTAGAGAGGCAGTCCCGCTCTCTGCCCTACTCCAAATATTTCTTCGAGAGAATTGCTCTACCACCTGACCTTTTACAGTTGGAGTGCCATTTCTCCCATAATCGAGGGCCTTTTGTCTTCAGGAACCCCAGGCAATATTTGTATGTCATGTCCTTCTATTTACTCCCAATATGATTATCGTAACTATTAGTAAATGAAAGAACTTTTCTATCTTTTTAGCATGTTTGAATTTCAGAAACCTTTATTCCATATTTAGCAATTTGGTTCAAACATTTTCCCTGTATGTATAGACTGAATTAAAAAGACTTTATTAAGCTTGGTAACTACTACTATACATGGATGCATAAATTAAGAATTTAATAATTCTCACCAGGCCAGGGTACAGTCCAAGAGCAGGTGTCGGTTGTGGTATAACAGCAGCAGGAGGAAGCAGAATTTAGGATGTAGCCACCAGACAGGGACACATAGATTGGATACAAGGCTGACCTCTCAGGGACCTCAACGATTTTACTCCTGGAGAGTCATCAGATAGCATGGGCCTAAGCCAGGGAGCCTCGTAGGCCAGAAGAATTCGAAGACTTGATTTTAGTTTGTACCCACATAGCAATTTAGAAAATACATCCATACTAGAGACACCTAAGGCCACACGAGGCAAGAATCAATATTCAAGAATAGGCAGAGTCATTTACTCAAAGTTCCCATGTAACAAGGATGAAGAAGAGCACAACTGTGCTCTTAGACCCATCGTCTCAACATGGCCAAAGGATGTGTGTGGTGTGCGCTCAGATGCCATTGTATATTGCTTTTGTTCTTAATAGTATTTCAGTAGAATTTATTTAATTTTAGGTTACAACAGAAAAAATAGAACCAAGTCTTCTCATATATTATTTGTGGTTTCATGTGTCAAGAAAAAGATATTTCGAACAAATACAGTTTGCTTTTGGGTTTCTAGAATCTAGAAAGAAAAATTCTGGAAAACTGGAGCAGTATTGCCTGTCTTCTCTCTCAACTACATCTTCCTTCCCGTGGAAAGGTTATATAAAATCCTTTACCCAGGCTTCAGTCTTCCTTCCCTGGCACTTGTTACCTAATTCAGACAAAAGACAGATTGTTAAGAATGATGGGAACAAGCTTGTATTTTACTCCTGGGTTTTACCTTCTTTCTGTCCTCCAGCTATTCACACGTGCAACAGTGAGGAGTTTCAATGCACGTCTGGACGCTGTATCCCCAGACACTGGTACTGTGATGAGGAAGGAGACTGTCCTGACGGCTCTGATGAACCTAGCACTTGTGGTAAGAGAGTGCGCAAGCATGACAAGCATTATAACGCAGCTAGAGAACCTCTTCCAGCTACCTCCACACACAGATTAAGGCTCCTGGCTGCCGAGTGTTTGCACTCTTTGCTCCCACTCTCAGCTAAGATGATGAAACCACTCAGCAGACATTCATTAAAAACCCAGTCACGTAGGGCACCGTGGGGAGTTGATCAGGGTATGGAGGTTGCTGCCTTAATACTCATGAAATGAGATGATGTTGGTGATACCTTAATACTGTGTCTGGATTTTAAATGCAATTAATTTTAGTTGACTGTGAATTCGAATTTCCAAGTTTTTTTGAATTCTGGCCACTGTTGGATGTGGGAGGATCCAAGAGTGATTGGAATTATCATATACATGGGAAAGGGACATATTATGGGCACACATCCTCCTCCAGTTCCGTGTGCCAGCTTATGAGGTAAGGTCCTGGGACCATCTGAGTTTCCCAAGAAGTTTCAGGGACCCTCTGGTTGTATTCCTGGAGACAGTTGGACCTATTTGTATTTGGAGGATGCTATTAACCTTTACAAGTTCTAATCTATATCCATGCACATTTATAAAATTTAACTGTCATTGCTTTTTTTATCTGTCAATAAATCAGTCTGCAAACTATGACCATAGCCAGCTGGCCTATCTTATAGCATTTTATTAGAATGCAACAACGTTTTATCTATAGCTGCTTTTGTGCTACAATGGCAGGGTCAAGTAGGTGTGACAGAGAACATAAGTCCTGTAAGCCTAGAATATATGCAATCATCTGGTTACACAGTCTTCATATTCCCTTTTAATGGCATATTAGATTGAGTGTATTGTCTTTGAGTTAACTGCCTCTATTTTAAGCAGTTAGATTGCTTTCGTTTTTCCCCTATTAGAAATACAGCTGCAGTAAAATCATTATATACGAAGATTTTTATTGGGGGGTATTTTCTTAGTACTATTTTCATAATTTTACAGCTGAATCCATACTGTTTTCTATTCCTATTTTCTCTCAGGTTCAAATACTGTGGCTAGTAGTTGAAGAGCAGTATTTGAAGCTCTTTGCCAAGTTCAGTTCACTTTCAGTTTCAGTTCACTGAAAGTTTTGTAGAAAGCAACGGGCATGTAGAGTTGTGAGAATCTATAAAGGAAATAAATAATTGGTAGGTGAATAGAATAGTGTTAGACATTGGTTTAGATATATGAATGACTGGTTCAAATATATGAAGAAGAAGTATAGTTTCCAGACTTCTCCATGGGAACCAAAGTCAGTAACTGCGATTGATACTAACTGCCTGTCACCCTGAAACAAATATAAACACAGAATCTACTTAGGAATATAGTCTCAGAATATGCAGGAGTCTTATTTTATTTTTATTTTTTTAAAAAATTTATCTATTGGGGGAGAGAGAGAGAGACAGAGAGAGAGGGAGAGAGAGAGAGAGAGAGAGAGAGACAGAGACAGGGACAGAGACAGAGACAGAACATGTGAGAGAGGAACAGAGAGCGAGGAGAGAGATAAAGAATCCCAAGCAGGCTCCATGCTGCCAGTGCGGAGCCTGATGTGTAGCTCAAACCCACAAACCATTTGATTATGACCTGAGCCAAGATCAAGTCAGTTGAGCCACCCAAGTGCCACCCAACTGAGCCACCCAAGTACCCCAGTAGTATTATTTTAAAGAAATAGTAAGATGTACACAAAAAGGGAATTTTTCATTTTCTCAGACTTTTATAATCTCACTACTCAGAGCTAATCACTGCTAAGGGTGTGTGAATTCTCCTTACCTTTTTCTGTATGTCCTAATATATAGTTTTAAAAACACAAATCAAGATCTTATTGGTGTGCAGCTTTACCCATTTCAGCTTAACATCTTGTCAGCACATTAGCAGACACAGGTCTACTCGTTCCTTCACCCCGCCATCTCAGGGATGGACAGTCTGTGTGTTTTTCCCCTTTTCTGAACTGATGGACATTGAGAATATTCCCATTTTTTCACTATGAAAAATAATACTGTGGGAATGAACATCCTTTTAGAAACCTCTTGGGGCATATGTAGGAAGATTCTTACAGGCTAGATTTCTAGAAGTGGTGTTTTGGTGCCAAAGGGACCTTGTCTCTCTCGCTTGCTCCCTCGCTCTCTCTCTTTGAGAGACAGAGATAGAGAATGAGCATGGGAGGGGCAGAGAGAGGAGGAGACACAGAATCTGAAGCAGGCTCTAGGCTCTGAGCCATCAGCACAGAGCCCGATGCAGGGTTCAAACTCCAAACCGTGAGATCATGGCCTGAGCTGAAGTCGGACGCTTAACCGACTGAGCCACCTAGGCGCCCCGAGGGACTTTGTCTCTTAAAAGGACTGTAGTGATGTGCACTTCTTCCTTAGCAGCTTATGAAACGTCTGTTCTCCTTACTCTTATCATTGAGCTGCATTTCAAATAGTTAAAATTTGAGGTACTTTGCCCTAGGTTAATTTTGAGAGGTCCCTAGGTGTATGGACCTGTGACACATAGTGGGGTTATGATGGAAGAATCTGAGTCAGTGGTGGCTAATATGAAGCATGAGGGTGTCTTAGCAGTTTACTTATGGAGCAGTTTTAGGCTATGTCAGTAAAGAAGCTGAAGATCCCTGTCCACCTGGGGCTTATATTCTAGTGAGGCAGTACAGGCAACAAAACAAGCAAGTGAATCTTATAGCACGTTGAAAGGTGATAAGTGCTATGGAGAGAAGTGAAAAAGAGAGCAGGAAAATGGGAATCAGGCATGCTGGGGGATGGCTTGCGCCAAACAAAATGTTTTTGGATGAAAAGTAGATTTAAAGATGAAATTGGTGAAATAGTAATTCATATCCTCTTGGGGAAAGACTATTATTCCTTGATCATACCTGAAAGGGAATCTCAAGTCTCATCCAGGTAACAATAGATAGTGAGGGCTTTGCACCGTCAGCCACTACTTCAGTCTCAGACCACTGGTCCCTGGTGCCCAGCTGAGTAATGCTCTGTTTCAGGTTTTTAGACCGACTGTGGGATAGCAGGCTTCTGTTAAGATTTTTGGCCTACAAGCCACTTTTCCCCTGAGAGTCTTTTCTATCTTTTCTCAGAGTACCATGAAGCAACATGCTTAAGTAATGAGTTCAAGTGTGACAGTGGGCGGTGCATTCGAAGAGACTGGATCTGTGACGGTGATAATGACTGTGGGGACATGAGCGATGAGGACGAAAGGCACCATTGCGGTAAGTGAAACATTCATTCCTCTGCAGAGTCACATTCCACAGAAACTTGCGAGATTTATTTTTGTGTCTTTGGAGAGTATGATTGTCAGCAGATTCATCTTTGATTGTGTACTAATAAAATGTTACCATTTTTCCCTACTCTGAAATGGTTAGATAGCATCCACTTAAATGCTTTAAATTGATAAAAAATTATTTTAATATTTTTTGTCATTCTCTTGCATTTAGCTAACAGAAATAATGTCCTACATTTCTGAAGCAAAGAGAACTCAATCCTTTTTAAAATAATTTTAAGTTAAATTTTTACATTTTTAAATTTACATTCAAGTAAGTTAGCAGATAGTGCAGTAATGATTTCAGGAGTAGTTTCCAGTGATTCACCCTCCTTGTATAACACACAGGGTTCATCCCAACAAGAGTTTTCCTTAATGCCCCTTACCCATTTAACCCATCACCCCACCCACAACCCCTATAGCAACCCCCAGTTTGTTCTTTATATTTAAGAGTCTCTTATGTTTTGTCCCCCTCCCTACTTTTTTATATAATTTTTTCTTCCCTTCATCTGTTTTGTATCTTAAATTCCACATATGAATGAAGTCATAGAATATTTGTCTCTCTCTGACTGACCAATTTGGTGTAGCATATGACACTCGAGTTTCATCCACGTTGTTGCAAATAGCAGGATTTCAAGAAAACTCAATCTTAATAGGAGCTTTAAAAAGTGTAGTAATTAACTGTGCCTCCAGTTTCATCTGCCACCTTGTTGTTAGTGGGTTAATCCTTTTGAGTGGTTTGTGGAACAGACATGGGGCATGGGACCATTTTCCATTACCAACAGAGCGTGGGACTCTTAGCTAAGATGCCTTAGGAGAGTGTCTTTCCATGGTTCAAGGATAAAAACAATGGCTTCCTGATGTTTGCATTTCATTTTATTTCATTGTAAGCCCTCGCCACTGACTCTGGTGATTGTCTGTAGCTCCACGTGTATGCTCTCCATTAAAATAGTTGGCAGCTACACAAACATAGACTGTAGCTTGTACTTTTCTCCCAGCTCCCATCACCAAGACACCCCTCGTTTTCTCTCCCATTCATCCACAATTAAATTGGGTAAAATACCAGTTCCTTTATTCTGCAAGCATTAATGATTATATATGTTAGCATCTCATCTTTTTCCTAACAGTTGTCATGGTTGCTGACAACTCTTGTTGACATATTCCCCTTTTATACATCCCAATTCTACTTAGGTGGTAGCTTTAATATAGTAGAAAAAGCCCTAAATTTGGAGGGGGGAAAAAAAAAGACCTACGTTTAAAGCCCTACGTCTTTAGAAAGGACTGTGACCTGGAGGCATCTGGTTAACCACTTTGTGCTTTAATTTTTATCTGAAGAACTGACATAAAAATACCTATCCCACATTGTGTATTTTGAGAGGGAGGGAGAGAGAGAGAGAGAGAGAGAGAGAGAGAAAATACCAAGCAGGACAGTGTTGAGCCCAAAGTGAGGCTTGATCTCACTAACTGTGATGTCAAGAGTTAGATACTCTACCAACCAAAGCACCCAGGTGCCCCTCACATTGTGTTTTTGTGATTACAGTTTGTTAGCCAAGAATTGTTACCAAGGGTAAGGCAATTTTGGTATACAAATAACAAAATGGGAGTAGTTTTCTGAAGCTCTAAGGGAAATACATGATTTTAGATCAATTATATTGAAAACCAGGCAAGGTATTTTATTATGTTTATTTCTTACTTCTGGAAAAAAAAATCCAAGGTCCAAAGCAATTAAAACGGAATTTCAAAAGCATTTTTATTATAATCTATTATTATGATAGTTATTTGTCTATTTGTCAGTGTGTTTTACCCTAATTTGCTTTCATCCCTCAGACTATAACATAAAGTAAGAGAAATAATGTTTCAGGATGAATTCAACTGCTAGAATGAGTTGTCATGTCGTTTCTGATTCTTGTGTGCTTTGGTTTCAGACAGTCACAACTGCTCAAGTTCTGAGTTTCTCTGTGCAAATAACGTGCCTCCATCCAGGAAGTGCATTCCCCAGTCCTGGGTATGTGATGGTGATCCGGATTGTACTGATGGTTCCGATGAGCATCAGAATTGCACAGGGAGATCTTGCTCTGGAGATGATTTTACCTGCAATAATGGACGGTGTATCCCGCAGTCATACAGGTGAGTTGGGGATTAACAAATTGCTCACTGACCTCAAATGTCCAAAGGGGTGGGACCAACTTATCCATTAGGCATGGTGACCACAGTGCATAGGGCCCATAGTACTTTTAGTGGCCTATGAAAAGTTTTGAATTTCCTTTAAAATCAAAAGAAAAAATGAGAAAGCCTTGATCAAATAAAGTATTTTAATATGTAATATTAATATGTTTGTTGTTGTGCCAACATTAAATATAATTTTTAAATTTTCAAGGGAGAAGGGGCCCATGATGGTAAAAAGGGTTTATGGCTCATGAAAGTTCTAATGTGTACCTTGCACAGAGAGCCAGGGAGATTAATGAAGTGGGCTTGATATAAGAAAATTCTTTCTGGAAGTAGGCGACACTCTTGAACTTCTACTTAGAGTAGAGGAATGGTTACACGAAGTTCCTCATTTTCTTCTTTTTCCAATAGAAAAATAACAGAACAAGCACGATCGTAAATGGAGCTTGTCACTTAGGCTTAGAGCCAAAGAGACAGTGGGGAGAGGCAGGTGAGGTGAACTGAGAACACACCTTCTAGCTAAGAGATAAAATGCTGTTCAGCATTGTGCAGGAGTGCTGATCTGTTTTTGAAAATATGGATTTTCATATGAAATAGTCTGATTTTAAATGCTGGAAACAATTTTAAATTCTAAGAACACAGGTCAAACAGAGTCAGTGCACGGCCTGCCAGTGTTGGAAACCTCCCCTGTAGTGTTCTGTTGCTTGATTTCTTTTCACCTTCTCCAAATGGCCCATTCCAAAGGTTTATACTTTTTTGGTGCCCCACCTTCTCACTATCCCCAGCTGGCAAATTTTTCGATATACAGGGAAGTAGACCCGTGTCTAGATTTCAATCCTGATGGACTAGGCGAATAGTAAGAACATTAACTAACGGAGGGGGTCCTGGAGGGAGTTTGCTCTATGCAGACAGTGAGTTTGAGGAGTTTGATGTAGTGGGACCTCTTGAGGTGAAAATGTGTATCAAGCATTGGATACGTAGAACTGGAGCTAAGAAAAGCCGTTGCATGTGCCAAGCAAGGTCTGTTAAAGGACATACATGCATACTGAATATCACAGGAACTGTCAGCCTACAGTTTGCTGAGGAGAGAGATGCCTCTCAACAGTACCCTGAGGTACTTCTGGAATCCAGTGTGGTGCAGAACTGTGTGTTCATGATGATAGTCCTGAGGAAGCCAGAGAAGGTCAAGTTGTGTTCTGTGAATGGCTGCAAAAGGAGGAGGGACTTGGCATGATGACCCACAAATGGTAGTGAAGCCCAAGTAGACACAGCTGAGAGGTGGTAGTACTGATACCCTGAAGGCAGGAGACAGAGTCTCCTTTAGTGAGACTGCATTTCAACATGCTTCATCTATAGTTAACAGATATGGCTGTGTTCTGTAGATTTTAAGTTTTTGTACGTGAAAGTGAATAAGTCTTTATGTTTTCTCCCTATTTGCTCGAGTTCTTTTATGCTGTACTGCGATTTGTTCTTCTGAATTCAGTAAATATTTAGTATCATCCGTCTGAGATACATCCTGAAAACCTAGCCTTAGGAAGTAAAGAAGAAAATCATATCGGTCTTAATTTTTAAAATCAGGTTCTAGATTATCTCTACTTCCTTTCTGAACATTCCGAGCTCTGTCTCATTACATTATTATTACATTATTACTATGATCTTTCAGCTGACTTCGCCTGTCCT
>NC_043702.1:60656626-60689304 GCF_006229205.1 Suricata suricatta
AGAGAGGAAAGACCAGTCTGGCTCACAGAATTTCGGGGAACTATGCTGTCCTCATGATGCCTGGGAATGCTAGGTCCCCTGACAGTACTAGGAAATGCCTTATTCCTTTGCCCTCAGCCCATGCTCCTTCCCATCACCATGACCACTCACATCTCATGATAGGTGGCAGGGTATCATAAATAAAGATGGAAGGAACAGGACAATGACAACATTATTCCAACTGGAAGATATGTGTTCTTAGAGGACATAATAATCTCATCACTTATAATAAATTTTCACTTGGGTATGGATGCTTCTATCATGGCTATCCAGGATATTTCCTGTGTCTGTAAGTTGTCATCATTATCTGATAAATAGATATGATGAACACCAAAACTCTAAAAGTTGTATTTAAACAATTTGCCAACTGCTTTCAAATGAATGGAATTATTTTGACTATCTCTAGATCCACATGTCTAATGGTAGCAACCAGCACCTGGGGAAATTATATGGAATGTCAAATATTAGATTGATTCTCCTAGAGCTAGAGATTGATGGGGTGGATGAAGATTCTGGGGGAGAGGGAACTAAGGTCATGGGCGGTCTTATTACTGAAATGGTCAAGCTGACCTTCACATAGATGGAGGAAGCAAAGCCACAAATGGGTGACAGTTGAGACTTGTCAACTTCTTCAAGAGTGGTACTGGGTCTCATTACACAGGTGTGACCGGCGCAATGACTGTGGTGACTACAGTGATGAGAGGGACTGCTTGTACCCCACCTGCAGTGAGAGCCAGTTTACCTGTCAGAACGGGATGTGTATTTATAAGCAGGAAGTCTGTGATGGGGAAAATGACTGTGTAGACGGATCGGACGAGCTGGAGCACTTGTGCCACACTCCGGAGTCCACTTGTCCCCCTCATCAGTTCAGGTGTAACAACGGGAACTGCATCGATATGGTCAAAGTCTGCAACCACCTAGATGACTGCTCAGACAACAGTGATGAAAAAGGATGTGGTGAGTAGAACAGAAGATTTGGGAAAAGGCAAACAGGGAGACTGAATGTGGATTCTCAACCCATTATGACTCAGACTTTCCAGTCTGTCCTGTAAATAGAATATCACCAAGAAATTACTATTGCCTGTCTATCAGAAGGCAAGGATTTCATGGTATACAAGGTCAGTAAACGTTTTTCAGCTAATTCATCAGTTAAGCAGTCATTATAGAGAATGGAAGGTGAACAAATTCTTACCTTACACAGGGTAAACAGTGTTGATTCTATTTGAACATTTGAAGTGACTTGTTGCATGAGATGTCCTTCTGCTAGGATTCCTTTGCCTGTTCATTTTCATCCTCAGGTGACTGAAGGGGAGAGTTTTAAACCCTCTCTCACTCCAACCTCCCCAGGTAAACCTGTTGAGCAATGATAAAACGTAGAATTAATGGGAACATGTTCTCTTCCCTGTGTAGTTTCTGGGTGAGCTTGGCTGTGTGTCACAGGACCAGCTAGAAGTACACTCAGGAGGCTGCTGGCTAGCTCATCCTATTTTGTGAGAGCCAAATGTCTCCATCTCTTCCCAGCCCTGGGTTCAGTGATGTTGCCCTGGTAACCTGAAATTGGCTGTGGTGAGACAGTCACACCATGGAAATGGAAGATATTACAAATCACAGCATTCTCCTGCCCTCCATCCCCTGAGATCTGTTTTATCAGCATGCCACTAGCCGGGCTCTTTCCTTTTGTTCTTCTTTCTCCTCTCTCCTCTGCCATTTTACTTTTCAAATTATTGGTTACAAGGAGAGTAGCAGGTATAGGATTAGAAGTCAAACTTAATCTTATTAGTTATATTCAGTTGTTAAGTTGGGGAGGAAGTTGACAAATAGTGACTTCTGAATAATCTGCAGTCTTTAAAAAGCCCTTATTGTCTGTCATGTTTCATTAAGAACTGGGCTGTCAAGTGGGAAGCTTGATCCATTATGGTGGGTCTCTGGTGGACATTTTAGCTTCTCTAATACCTGTCTTTTACTTACAGGCGTTAATGAATGCAACGACCCTATACTCAGTGGCTGTGACCAAAACTGCACAGACACACTCACCAGTTTCTATTGCTCTTGCCGTCCTGGTTACAAGCTTCTGTCAGACAATCGGAGTTGTGATGATATTGATGAATGCACGGAGATGCCCTTTGTATGTAGCCAGAAGTGTGAGAATGTAATAGGCTCCTACATCTGTAAGTGTGCCCCGGGCTACATCCGAGAACCAGATGGAAAGAGCTGCCGGCAGAACAGTAACATCGAGCCCTACCTCATTTTTAGCAATCGTTACTATTTGAGGAATCTAACTCTAGATGGCTATTATTACTCCCTCATTTTGCAAGGACTGGGCAATGCTGTGGCACTGGATTTTGACCGGGTAGAAAAGAGACTGTATTGGATTGATGCAGAGAATAAAGTCATTGAGAGAATGTTTCTAAATAAGACACACAAGGAGACAGTCATAAGCCACAACCTACCAGCTGCAGAAAGTCTCGCTGTAGACTGGGTTACCAGGTAAGAAAACACAGAGGAGATTTTTAATAGTTAAAATGGTTTTTAAAAAACGTTATAGCCAGTGTTTTCAGCTTTATAAAAATCTTTTTGAGACAGAAAACAGAGTGAGCAGGGGAGGGGCAGAGAGAGAGAGGGAGACAAGGATTTCCAAGCAGGCTCTGCATTGTCAACTCTGAGCCTGATGTGGGGAGTCCTGAGATCATAACCTGAGCCAAAACCGAGAGTCAGACACTTGAGTGACTGAGCCACCCAGGTGCCCCTGTTTTTATCTTAGTAGACAATTGAATCCAAGCATGTGGACATCTCATTCATCAATTAGCTGGCAAGGCTCATAGGTTTATGCATACTCATTCCCTCATCCTCATTCTAAAAAGGGTGCTGCCGTGCTAATAGTTAAATAGTCTGACATCCAGGTTGGCTGGAACAGGGCTCACCCTCAGAGCTTAAATGACACTCAAATTCTAGGGGCCTTTGAATCCTTTGCTTTAAGACTCTGGTGAAAGTCGTGGACCCCTTCTGGATAAAAACACTTAGAACATTTACACTCACATAACTTTGCATCAGTTTTAGAGGGTTCATAGATCCCCCAAAGCCTCACATTAGATTAAGGAGCACACATTAAGAATTCCTGCCTTATAGAAAATAAATTGATTTTACTGAATAGCAATATATTGAGAACTGAAATACCCTTGAGGTAGAAGTTTCTAAAATAGTCTAATAAGCTTCTAGAGGTTCTTAAGTTTGATTAAGTAAATGGCCCAGAATAAGCAACTCATTTTGCCAGCCTAGTTTGACAAGGCTAGGTAGGGGTAAGGTTTTTCTGTATCTTAAGATTGTCATCATTCAGAGTTTCTTCGTGCAGTCTTAATAATTCATGTAGACAAGTCTGTTTGCTCGGCTCTACCACTTTTTTTAATAGTTTATTTTCCAATTGGTTTCCATATAACACTCAGTGCTTCTCCCCACAAGTGCCCCCACATTGAACATCACCGCTTTCCCTCCCTCCCCCCCCCCCCTCGGTCCATGGTTCGTTTTCAGTATTCAACAGTCTCTCACAATCTGCGTCCCTCACTCTCTCTAGCTCTGTCTCCTCCCTCCTCTCCCCATGGTCCTCTGTTAGGTTTCTCCTGCTAGACCTATGAGCGCTTCTCTGCCTGACTTATTTCGCTGAGCATGACACCCTTGAGGTCCATCCACTTTGCTACAAATGGCCAGATTTCATTCTTTCTCATTGCCATGTAGTACTCCATTGTATACATATACCATATCTTCTTGGTCCATTCATCAGGTGATGGACATTTAGGCTCTTTCTATGATTTGGCTATTGTAGAAAGTGCCGCTATGAACATTGGGGTACATGTGCCACTATGCATCAGCACTTCTGTATTCTTTGGGTAAATCCCTAGCAGTGCTATTGCTGGGTCATAGGGGAGTTCTATCGATTGTTTTTTTGTTTTGTTTTGTTTTGTTTTTGAGGAACCTCCACACTGTTTTCCAGAGCAGCTGCACCAGTCTACATTCCCACCAACAGTGTAGGGAGCGTTCAGCTCTACCATTTAAACTGTACTTCATGATGCTAATTGCTTTCCCTTCTGTGACTCTGCTCCTTTAAGCCTTTACATTGCCTGAGAAGGATGTCAGAATCCTTAGGTGAGGTGTGGCCCCAGAATTCCCTATGTGACAATCTCTTTAAAGTGGGAATTATATGTAGCTCACAATCTTGAATCTTCTGTTGCCACATTGCAGGAAGGTCAGTTTCCTGTTTCCCCTTGCCCCTGTTTTCCTGGGGGAGAGTGCCTTCTAATAGTGGTCTTTGTAATTCCACTAGAGCTTGGATAGGAAATTTGGTAGCTATCTGTGAAACAAGCAAAACGGCTTTATCGTGGTCTTTCATTTCAGAAAGCTCTATTGGGTGGATGCCTACCTGAATTGCCTCTCTGTCTCTGACCTTGATGGTCGATACCGCCGCAAGTTGGCCGAGCACTGCGTGGATGTCAACAATACCTTCTGCTTTGAACATCCCAGAGGAATTGCCCTTCACCCTCAATATGGGTATTGTCTCCCTGTAATCTTGGGCTCTTCTCTCATTCTGCCTCTGTAACCAGAAAGCCTGTTCACATAGTTCTCTCAAGGCCAATATCTTGCTGGGATTTGTCTTCTGCTTTTCTTAACTGGTAAATGGTTTAGTTATAATGTGTAGAAGCATGGCTTACTCATGATATTCATCAGCTGTTCTGTGTTTTTGCTATGACATACCATTTCACTTTTCAGGTCCTGTTTTGGCTGCATGCAGAGAAAATTGTGGTTAGAAAAAAAAGCACCACCTCTACTGGACTCTCTTTGTGAAATGCACTGAAAATCCCCAGTTAATCGTGTTCATTCTTGAACATTTCCTTTACATCATCCTTTTAAAAGTTATTTTGTTTGTTCTCTTTACTTTCTGAAAGACTCTATAGAATGTTAATTCTATTTCTCTAATTGGAGAAGAACTATATCTTTTGGCTGCTGACTTCTTTTGGCTTTAAAGACTGACCCGTTGTGTTTTCTCCAACAGGTATGTCTACTGGGCAGACTGGGCTCACCGAGCATACATTGGGAGAGTAGGCATGGATGGAATGAATAAGTCTGTGATTATTTCTACCAAGATAGAGTGGCCCAATGGCATCACCATTGACTACACCAATGATCTACTCTACTGGGCAGATGCCCACCTGGGTTACATTGAGTACGTGCATAGAAAAGGATAAAATAAAATAGGCGACTGCTTATTTCAGGGTTTGTGTTGTCTGTGTGTTATTCCCAGGCAGCTTCTAACTGCCTGTTGTTAGAACTCATTCTGAAGTCATTTCTAATCAAAATTGCAGTTTTAGAGTAGACTGAGCTCTGTGTTTATGGTACAGTATAGAGAGTGTGAAGGTTGAAGCCAGATAGGTTAGGTTTTTGTCCTGGTGCTTTCACTTTTTAATGGAGGTAGCAATCCCTCCCTTATTAGAGACAGCTTGGTACTCAACTCATCCTAGTTTCCTTATCCCTTTTTTAACCTGTTTTAAAAATGTTTTTTAAATGTTTTTGAGAGAGAAAGAGCATGAGTGGGGGTGGAACAGAGAGAGAGAGGGAGACACAGCATCTGAAGCAGGCTCCAGACACCAAGCTGTCAGGGCAGAGCTCGATATGGGGCTTTAACCAACTGAGCCACCAGGCGCACGTAACCTTTTTGTTTTTAAAATTGAGACATAAAACATTGATCAAGAAGTTCTTAAAGTTTTTCTGTAAGTTACCATAAAATATAATATTTTGGAGAATATTTTTAACATTGTATGTCTAACATCAAATTTCTTAGCTGCTAGCTCATCCCACCTCCCATTTGAGTTTTAGGGTCTACTCTAAAACTGCTCAGTATTTTGACATAGACTCATAGCAGTGAATGAGACCACGGAACGCGGGGGGCGGGGGGACCTGGAAATTTGGCCATAGATGCTCTGAGATATTCTTGAAATCAGAAAACCTTCTCTGGAATTGTATTTGTCTGGAAAGGTATTCATCAGTAGTGCTCAGGGAATGATTAATAATAAATGTGCCGCCAGCATATGCAAAGGGAAGCCTGCAGGCCTGTATTTTCACTCAGTACATTCCTTGCAGGTGACACTGAGAAACTTGCTGTCTCCTAAGAACAGCTTCTCCTCAGAAATGTTCATGAAAAGGCAAAAATCCCAGTTTTATATTGCTATCCTCTGATTTCTTCCAATAGCTTAGGAAAGAAAAATAGTGTCCATCCCAGGATATCAAAAGGTTGTTGAATGGAGAACCTTAATGTAAGGGGTTCTATGCCTGAGAGCTGAACCAGCTGCGTCTGTAGCAAAGCAACCATGGTTAGGATTTAGGGGTTGCTGAACTCCTGTGGCTATTCCTATTTTTTAAGCATGGCCTTCTCAATTTTGTTCAGCCAAAGTATGTTTTAAGTTTAGTTTTTATTTAGAGTCTAAGAGTTTGCGGGGAGGATCCTGGCTTAGCACTAGAAGTTGGAATTTTATTAATTGACTAGTCAGTTCGTCTATGCCTAAAGCCATTAGAAGAAAGGAGGAAGCCTCACTGATAGATTCTTCCTCCCACCCTAGGTACTCCGATTTGGAGGGCCGCCATCGGCATACCGTGTATGACGGGACTCTGTCTCACCCCTTTGCGATTACCATTTTTGAAGACACTATTTTTTGGACAGATTGGAATACAAGGACAGTGGAAAAGGGAAACAAATACGATGGATCAGGGAGGACTGTCCTGGTGAACACAACACACAAACCGTTTGACATCCATGTGTGTCATCCATACAGGCAGCCGATTGGTGAGTACATGACTGAGAATTCTGGCCCCGGTGCTTTAGGTTATGTGCATGCCATTCTTATTTCTTTAAGTATAAACACCATGATTTATAAAGACTATGATGTCACTTGTTAGTGTTTTCTACAAAACATATGGGAAAGGCTGCTTATAACTTTTTTTAAAAATTTAAATTCAAGTTAGTTAACATACAGTATAGTCTTGGCTTCAGGAGTGGAACGCAGTGATTCAACACTTACATATAACACCCAGTGCTCTTCCCAGCGGATGTCCTCCGTAATGCCCATCACCCATGTAGCCCATCCCGTACCCCCCTCCCCTCCAACCCTCAGTTTGTTCTCTGTCTCAAGAGTCTTTTATGGTTTGCCTTCCTCTCTATTTTCTTCTATGTTCATCTGTTGTGTTTCTCAAATTCCACAGATAACTGAAATCATATGATATCTTTCTTTCTGTGTAGTTCCATCTACCTTGCTGCAAATGGCAAGATTTCACTCTTTTCATTGCTGAGTAATATTCCATTGCATATAAGTATACAATATGTATATGTTCTTCTTTATCTAGTCAGTTGATAGACATTGGGGCTCTTTCCATAGTTTGGCTATTGTAGATAGTGGTATATAACTTTTGTTTCTTAACTTTTGTTTTTGATAAGAATTAAGAGTTATTATGTTGCTATATTTAATGAGCTGAAGTATTTGGTGAGAGGACTAAAGTATTTTAAAGTGGGTTAAATATACGATATCTCACCCCTAAATACTTAAAAAGCACCTTTGAAAAATAAGGACATTTCCTATGTAACCACAATAAATAATAACAGTTAAGAGATTATAGTCATTCCTTAATACCAAGATCAGCCTATTAAATTATTGATTTAAAGGCATTGTTTAAAATAAAACTATAATAATTATAAAACATAATTTATTAAATGTCTGTTTGCATAGGACATGTGTGTTAAACATATGTTATGCTTGTCACCTGGAAGGTAATAATGTTTAGAGCAACACAGTGTCTCATAAGTTGGGGAAATTTTTTTCTTTTGAACTAATATTCCTCATCATGTAATTAAGGCCTTTGCATGATTTAAAGATCATCTAGCAAAGATCTGAAATATGATTTGGGGATAGAATTGGTATTGTGCATCTGCTTTGTGGTGTTTTGTTAAAATATGATAAACTTATAAGTAAGAAAAAACAAGAATTGGCAAAAATAAAGATATTCAGGTTCCCCCACCCCTTTGGAAGATAATTGCCTTGATGTTATTTTAGCAAAAGTTCAAATTAGAGGTGACTGTCTGGATCAGTTGGTAGGGCACAGACTTTTGCTCTTGGAGTCATGGGCATACCACATTGGGCATAGAATTTACTTAATAGTAAAATATAAGTTCCGATTAGTCTTCACCTCCAAGTGATGACCCAGAAAATTAGTAAAGATGCTGCACTGTTCACTTAATTCTTAACCATACTTCTTTTGCCCATATTCTTAGAATGTAAGAATATAGCATCTGCTAGAAATAAAAACTGTTAGGTTTTGGGCACATGAACTTAAGCTAAGTTTCCTACCTGCTCTCCAAAGACTTTGAGAAACATATCTTGTCTAGTCCTAAACACCAGTGGGTGTGCCTTACTTCTGGAAGCACATAGATCAGTTTTTCTCAGAGCACAGCAACAGTTCTACCATCTGTCCTATTTATGAAATTTTGTAGGAAGCATCCAACTTGGATAATGATTTTTCTTATGAGAGGTGGCTACTTGATTAGGTGGGCTCACCTGTGCTTGATTTTGTAAAAAAATTTTTATGTCTTTATTTTGTTTTGAGAGAGAGAGAGACAGAGTGAGCAGGGGAGAGGAAGAGAGAAAGGGAGACACAGAATCCAAAGCAGGCTCCAGGCTCTGAGCTGTCAGCACAGAGCCCGATGCAGGGCTTGAACTCACGAACCATGAGATCATGACCTGAGCCAAAGTCAGAAGCTTAAACAACTGTGCCACCCAGGTGCTCCAGTGCTTGATATTTTAAGTGAATAAACATATATTTTCCTTCTTTCACTAGTGAACAATCCCTGTGGCACCAACAATGGTGGCTGTTCTCATCTCTGCCTCATCAAAGCAGGAGGGAATGGGTTCACCTGTGAGTGTCCAGATGACTTCCAAACCCTCCATATGCACAACCTCGACCTCTGCGTGCCCAAGTGCTCTAGCACCCAATTCCTGTGTGCTAACATGGAAAAGTAAGGCTCTCTCTTCCCTCACCCCACTGCCTCTCAATCCCTGTGGACACCTGTTGAACCTTGAGGGTCCAAAGGATGGGAATTTCCTAATGAACTCACATTTTGGGTAATTAAAGTGTTTTATTTGGAATGCACCGAGACTCTCTGTCTCCACCTTCAGATAATTTCTTCCATGAATAGAAGCAATTTGTTAACCAAAAAGTTGTACCTATATACACAAATATATATATCTGTAGAGAGGAAGCGAACAGAGTTTTTTATTTCTAATAATTTGTCCTAGGTGTCAGGGCTAAGACTATATACGTGCACACTGAAAAATAGCCCTCAAGAGTGGTAGAGTTTCTCTCTTTCCCACTCATATACTGGCCTAGCTTCTTAGTTAACTATACCAAAGGATCCAGGATTATATATTTAAATCCATTTTTGATCATTTGTATCTGTTACAAAACATGCCCACAGGTTATTTCCCTAACAAAGGCTGTAGGCCATTGATGAATGTGTCAGAGAATGAAGTCAGGGGGAGGTGTTAACTCAAATCACTGCATTTAAGATTCAAAGGCTGGTCATTTTGATTAATTAAAATATCTTAGATTAAGGATCTGGCATATGCCTATCTTGACCTAGGCTGTCAATAAATGTAATTGTCCTCTGCCTTCCCATCTAATACCCATATGCCTTTTATATCACACCAGCAGACACTCCCAAACAATTCCTGCTACCAGAACTCCCAAAACATACTCATCTGTCTTCTGTGGCAGGAATTTAATCATTAGGTCAAAACATTTTTTTCCAGCATAAATCGGAGTCTTAACAAACCTGTTCCATCTCGTCTGGTTAGTTATGTTTTCTCTGAAAACACAGCACGGTTAAGGGACTCATGCCTGTTATCACCTGGAATTCAGCTTTGACATCTTCTCTCCAGGTAGTCTCTCTCTACCAAGTGTTTTGCTGAGAGAAATGCTTCATTTTCTCTGTCAGGTGTATTCCTATCTGGTGGAAATGTGACGGACAGAGAGACTGCTCAGATGGCTCCGATGAACCGGTCCTTTGCCCACAGCGCTACTGCCCATTAGGCCAGTTCCAGTGCCAGGACGGCAACTGTACCAGCTCACACTTCCTATGCAATGCGCACCAGGATTGCCCTGATGGCTCTGACGAAGACCAGATTCTTTGTGGTGTGTTGGATTGCTTTACACCGTCTTTGCCCACATGTATAGTAGATTGTGTGCAAGCATGATTCTGTGGAGATTTCCCACATGTCATAACCCAAAAACTTGTCTTAGTAGAAAAGGCAAGAGTCTATACTATATTTTTATAAAGTTCTAAAGGTGTACTAAGGTCTCTGTAAGACAAACAGTTGAGGTACATGGTATGTCGTCTGCATCTGTGCTCAGCATAGAATCCTCCTTGGGAGCTAACACCGAGACTGAGGGTTTCCCACCCCCATTTTAAACAAGGACTTTTGTGTGCAACATTTATTTGTTTTCATTTTTATAAGCCAAGAAGGCAACCCTCCAAACTAAAAATGACAATGAACAAGAATGTGTTTGAAACACATTGTCCATTAGAACAGGGACAGGAGAAAGTGAATTTAGTAAGCCATCAGAGAGTAGTCTTGAACCCCTAATTCTGCATGCAAGAGAAAGATATTTATGAATTTGGGAGACAGTAATAGTCAAAAGCATAACTGACCATCTAGTTGTGCTGGTTGACAATAAGTGCATTAGGAGGTAAATCCTCTGAAAAGAAGTTGTGATCAGGCTCTCCAAGATCCATCAGTGTAAATCAGGAGCTTCTGTTCCTGACACTTTGCAACCAAATGTCCCTGCTTGCAGAGCATCACCGCTGCGAGTCCAATGAATGGCAGTGTGCCAACAAGCGTTGCATCCCTGAAGCCTGGCGGTGTGACTCGGAGAACGACTGTGGGGACAACTCGGATGAAGATGTTTACAACTGTGCCAGCAGGATCTGCCAGCCAGGCTATTTCAAGTGTGCCAACAACCACTGCATCCCCCAGAGCTGGAAGTGTGATGTGGACAATGACTGTGGAGACTTCTCAGATGAGCCAGTGTCTGAATGCAGTAAGTTCCTGTGGGAGGGACATGCATGACCAGGAGCAGGAAACCAGGAGGCCCCTGCTTTGGCCCCATGGCACGCTTCCTGTGGGCTCTCCTTGCTAACTCTGGCACTCCAAAGCAAACTATGGCTTGTAGGTTGAGCCAGAACCAGTTTCAAAAGTGTCTGATTCCTCAAGACCCTGGGTATCTAACTATCCAGAATATTTTGTATGTGTAGCACTTTCCACTTTGAGCCTTAGTGCAACACTGAGGTAGGGAATATGAGTGTTGCCTATTCCCATTTTACAGATGAGGAAACTGATGTTCACATTAAGTGGATGACCACATTTCTATTTCGCAGTGGAGTTGACACCCAGTTTCTTGTCCTTCCCCTCCCCAGTCATTCCCCTCCCCAGTCCCCCATAGTTATCCTGTAACACAAATGAGTGATACTGAGAGACTGAGGAAACTTAAGACTCTTTCTGTTCTTGGTAAATAGATGACACCTAACGCAGACACACAATGCCAGAATTAATACAGTTGGTAACATGGTAATTATTACTCCTTAATATGACAATGGAAGAGGTGTTTTTGGTGCTGTTTTCATGCAGGACTGAGGCTTCAGTCCTGACTTTGCTATTTCCTCTGTTTCAGTGAGCCATCGCTGTGACAACCATACAGAATTCAGCTGTAGGACGAACTACCGCTGTGTCCCACAGTGGGCTGTGTGCAATGGTTTCGATGACTGCAGGGACAACAGTGATGAACAAGGCTGTGGTAGGAGGGCCTACAGGGGGGTAGGGGGGAGGCAAGAAAATGTAAGTGTCAGGTGCCATCTAGGAGAGAACTCCATTTCCCATGTCATTGTTGTTGGTCTATTTAGCTCTGGAAAACCACCATCTATTAATTTTTCTACATTTTTGTAGCATTTAATCAGCTTGTGGGAGGAGCTTAATTTACATTATCTTATATGAAATCCATCCATAAGGATGTTCTTACTGGGGAGGATGTTAAGATATTAGGAACTTATATAATTTCTCCTAGATGTAGCATCCTTATTCACACTTGACATCTTTAAATTGTTTGTTAATAGTTTAATAGTTAATAGTCTAATAGTTTGATTAAAATTGATTGAAGGGGGTAGAGAAAAGATTTGGTATCTATCTCTAAAACAAATAAGTCAACATCAGAGTATTTCTCAGAGATTTTCTTTTTCTGAATGTCCCTCTGACCATACCAACCAGAAACATGGAAAGAACTTAGGGGACAAAAGACCCAATGTGTCGTAGCCCGAAGGCCGGGTCCCACACTCATCCCCCGGCATTTGGTGGTACCTGTTTCATCCACCCCACTGGCAGGGCAGAGAATCGTCGCTGGTTCTTTTCCTAAGGGAGGGAGAGAAAAACAGGGCAGGAGGGAGAGACGCAGAGAGTGAAGACAGCACTCACGGTTTCCGATCAGGCGAAAGAGAGAGAGAGCTTTATTCAGAAAACTGTCTCTTATGAAGGTTTCAAGGCGGGAAAACAAAGCAGCTGACCAAGGTCAGTTACCAGGTAAACAGAGTCAAATGAATATCAAAAGAAACGCCCAGATTTGCCTCAGCAATGCTGGGAAGGGGCGAGTTAGCACTGAATAATCCAAAATACAGTTTTGATCTTTTGTGCACCTTGGCCACTCCATGTCTGGCCTAGCAAGACAGACGCCAAAGGTATTTTGACCAGGAAATGGCAATCTCCAGCCTCCAGATGCAAATCTTGTTTACTGGTTCACTCTCCGGAGAGTGATAATCCTTGCCTGAGGCAGAAAGAAAACTTGGCAGCTCCCGACACAATGAATTAATAGAATCTGTCAAGATTAGCCATATACTTTCACTTGAAGCCCAATGTCTGTGAGTGCATGTGCTAGGTTTAGTTGGAAGATAATGGTTATTTTAATACTGAATTTAATAACACTGAATTTAATCAACTAAAGGCAATGAGATGGAAATGTTCTATTAGCTGGTGGCATCACTTAATCTTCCATTCCAAGCCTTTGTTCAAATTTACAAGCCAGGTATCGGTTCATTTTTTTGAGCAATTTCTACTGAAGATAATGAATCTAGTTTACAGCAGTTTAAAGTTCAGTTTAAAGTAGGATAGGTTCAGGTTATCCAAAAGAGGGATATTGATAGAATGTTGCTGTCATTCCTCTTTGGGAGCTTTGAGTCTATGGTAGCATGATTCTCAGATTGTCTCGCAAGAAAACCTGTACTGCCCTGGCATTTCTTGACCTTTGGCTTCTGAAGTCTTGGCAATGGCTGTACTTTGTAGAGGAGAGGACGTGCAAACCTTCGGGAGAGTTCCGCTGTAATAACCATCACTGCATCCCTCTTCGCTGGAGATGTGACAAGCACAATGACTGTGGAGATAACTCAGATGAGGAAAACTGCGGTGAGTGTTCAGGGTTTTACCATCTTTATGTGCCACTAGAAATGTGGTTTGTTCCTTGTCCATAACTCAGTTATCTATGACATTTTTCCTCAATGGGTAGGATGACAATGACCAGATCTCTTGCTTTCCGCTAACTGCTACATTTCTACCTTTTTTTTTTTTTTTTTTTTTGGCTAAGGACATAAGCATCTCCCTTTAAGATATTTATAATGAAATTTTGGGAAAAGGATGTTTACCCAAGTATGTGTGTTGTTTGTTAAAATTAGTTATATCTAACTTTTTTCCTACAAAGAACATAAGGTGACTTATAATAAATAAAGGACAAATATAACAAGATAAATAAAATAGTAAGAAAACAGTCAGCATGAAGAGAAGTTCAGGAAGGAAAGGTACTAACCCAAAGACCTTGCTTCTTAAGGACTTGCCCCAAAATGGCCTTAGTAGCAGAGGAAAGATCTTGTATTTAGGATTGCCATCCCTTCTGGAATAGCAGACTATTTTAGGAAGGCTAATGGTTAAATGACAGGTCAGGTTTGAGTTCCTCTCTCCCAGTGAAGGTGCTAACTACACAGAATTGGATAAGGAGGTCAAGAAAAGGAAGCCAAAGGTCTGGATCATGTGAAATTAGATAGTCTTGAATAACTAAATATATTCTGAAAACAACTATAATGAGATCCTGCCCTGAACATATGTTAGTGATTCATGATATATATTAATTTCAGATCAACTATATGGCAAGCATTCTTTTTTAAAATAGCCTTACACTCAATTTGGGGCTTTAACACACAACCCTGAGATCAAGAGTCATATGCTCCACTGACTGAGCCAGCCAGGTGAACTGTAATATGGACGATATTTGAACTCTGGTTACTTTTTAGAAATAAGAAGTGATCACCATTTGCCACAGGCAATTGAGAGAAACAGAATGCTGATTGCACCTGAAAATATCAATTGGCTAAAAACTTCTTACACAAAAGTGTGGAATTTTAAATTTGAGAAATTTCATGTTTAATTCTACATTAGGTTATCTAGACTATTGTGAAATCAATAATTATCTTAAGATAATTGTGTCACCTTTGGACAAACCTCTTAATGAGGGTCATTCTTAATATTTAGTTTAGTTTAGGTTTCGTTTTGGAGGGCAGACAGCCGGCCTGCCCGAGCAGATTGCTAGGACTTGGGACATGGGAGTGCCTGGTACACTGAAGGTACTCAGGCCAACTCACAAGTCTGTCCTCTGTGTGTGAATCCTGGTCCCCACTGATGGCTGTTTGGCTTTCCTTTTCAGTCCCCCGGGAGTGCTCAGAAAGTGAATTTCGATGTGATGATCAAAGCTGCATCCCCTCTCGCTGGGTCTGTGACCATACCAATGACTGTGGAGACAACTCAGATGAGCGAGACTGTGGTAACTGTCAGAGCTCTTTGGGAGGCTTACCGCGGGGTGTAGTGCTAGGGTCAGCATTGTTGACAAAAGTAGAGACTTCAAATGAAGGTTTATGTGGTTTTTCAGGGTAAAACAATTGTGTAGTTTATGTAATAAATAAACCTTAGCATCACACAGTACCTCCTTCTTTGCATTTTCTATGCTTTATTCTTTTTTTTTAATGTCTGATTCTTTTTTTTTATAGTTTATTATCAACATATAATACCCAGTGCTCTTTCCCACAAGTGCCCTCCTCCATGGCCATCTATGCTTTATTCTTAACTTATAGCAGTCTTGATTAATAATAGGGGGAAATGCAAAGAGGTTTTAAAAAAATCTCATTTTAACTTAAACATTTTTCTAGGAGCAGACTTCAATCTGCATTTTCCTTATAAATGACAACAAATACATTCATTTATCCTACTGTTCCCCAGAAAGTGACCCTAAGGGATGTATTACTGTAGCTCCCTGGTGTAGAGGTCAGAGTATTAGAATAAGAATCATAAACCCCAAGTGATTTTTTTATAGCTCTTGACTTATTATGGGTTGGGTCTGGGAATTCAGATTTGTGAGAGAAAGCTGGAGATTATTTAATAGAGGGAGATAGGTACTTCCACCTCCATGTGTTGTTGAGTGGGTAAAGTGTATTTTTTGAGCATTTATTCATTTGCTAACCACAAGTTGTGTGTTTGCTATGAGCCAGTCACAAGGTGTGGATAAGAATGTGATGTAGTATATTCTATATTCCATAAACTTGTCTGAGAATGGCAAGGCCTTCTGGAATGACAGTCTTTTTTCTTCAGAGTTTAAGACCTGCCAACGTGGATATTTCCAGTGTCAGAGCGGACACTGTGTGCCTGAACAATTGAAATGTGACGGAACCGCGGACTGTCTGGACGCCTCTGACGAAGCCGCCTGTCGTAAGTGTCTAGGCGCCCGGAGGGGCCTTGTTTATCTGAAATGTTCACATATGGCCTATTGGGCCCCACCTCCTCATCAGCCATCACTTCTTAGATGAAAGGGCCATAGGGACTTCCAGTGCATTCATTGATTATCTATCAGTGCACTCATTGATAATTATCAGTTCACTTGGGATTTGATGCACCGTATCCAAGTAGTTCATAATAGTCATTCAGGTGGATTTCATTAACAATATTTTAGATAGAAAATATAGTAAATATCTGTGCTAAGAAAAATACTTACATATTATCAATTGATACAAATCATTAATTGGAAAAGAACACAGGTAAATAAGAATGTTCAAGCAATGAATAAATGGGTATAAAGAATTTGGATCGGATAGTGGAACATACTGAATTTGCAGCATTAACATCTTTCTAACTTGCATGATGGCATAAAAAACTATTTGAAATGAAAGCCATTGTAATCATTCACATTTTAGTCTTTATGAATCACTGAATGAATGTTAATTGCTGTTGATCACCTATGATAGATATTATTGATGTGGTTGCCACATCTTGAAACCTGGTTGCAAAGAGACTATATAAATGGATGATGGGTAAAGCCAGTACTGACCCAGCTGGAGAATGGCCCTTGCCTCTAAAGCAAAAGTCTGGTGCTATCCACAGAATGATTCATGTCTTTGAAAACTGGGATTAGACAACTGTCCTTAAGAGGTATTCCCTTATAATTTCAGATAGTAGAAGGCAAAAATACATCTTTATGAATAAGGAAGAACAGGCTATAATGGAAAGGGCTAAAGGACAAATAGAAGCTAACTTTTCAAAACTAATGCTTTTTCCAATAATTGGAATTTGCTTCTCCTCCCCAACAGCCACTCGCTTCCCCAATGGTGCAT
Source organism: Suricata suricatta (assembly GCF_006229205.1). Classification (NCBI taxonomy): domain Eukaryota; kingdom Metazoa; phylum Chordata; class Mammalia; order Carnivora; family Herpestidae; genus Suricata; species Suricata suricatta. The sequence goes on from NC_043702.1 coordinate 60,673,440, forward strand.
ATTGCGCGGCTACTATGTTCGAATGTAAAAACCATGTTTGTATCAGATCATCGTGGAAATGTGATGGAGATAATGACTGTGGCGATGGTTCTGATGAAGAACTTCACCTGTGCTGTAAGAGGGAGGGAAAGGCCGGGTATGGGAGCGGTGTTGTCTGGCAAGATCTCAGTGTTTCTTATACGATACCAGGGAGCAGCTGGACAATTTTTGAATACTGGATGCATGAGTGGCATCACTGTGATTTTACTTGGTCTTCTTCCCTAGTTTGTATTTGGAACATAGGCAAACATTCATCACTTCATTTTTAACCCAAGGACTTGACAAAAATGCCATGTCAGAATATTTCCTTCCCTTGAGAAAAATTTAATTAGGATACATTATATTTTCACAGTGGCATCTCAACATTTTTCGTGACATCTGTTTTCTGTTAGTTTTACTGTTAACTTGATGTATCTTGAAAAATATCTTAAGTATGTTTAACTTCCAAAGAAGTCCTTCGGAGGTTGCTGCCTCTATAAGATCAAGTGCCCAAAGCTAGTAAAATCAAACTTTGGAGAGGCAGAGACACAGCCACATGAAAAAATAAATAACCAACACTGTTTCATAGGGTTGTACCTGTCATTCACAGCATCAGTTCTATTAACAACACTTCCAGGGCCTGTGGGTGGCTCAGTCAGTTGAGTGTCTGACTATTGATTTTGCCTCAGATCATGATCTCATGGTTGGTGGGATCAAGCCCCACATCAGGCTCTGTGCTGACAGTGCAGAGCCTGCTTGGGATTCCCTCCCTTCCTCCCTCTCCCCCCTGCCCCACCCCGCCAGCGTGCGCTGCTCTCTCTCTCCTCAAAAATAAATACCTACCCCCCCAACCAACCTTATTACTAAGTTTCTCCTTTTGCTCCTGTGTGTGGTGCAAAGGAAGAAGGATAATCAAATAGTCAAAGCCTTTCATGTGGAAGAGGAACACATGTGTGTTGAGTTTACCCAATTTCGGGTACATGCACAGAAGACAATGCCCCTGTACCAAACAATTAAGGGACCTGGGTTCTACCTTTGGGTTCCTCACAGGTACACAAGCATCAGCTAGGTGTCTAACTCTGGACAACAAGATGAGTCAGCATTCGAATGTGAAATTGCAACTTTAACGTAAGAGGTGAGGGAATTCAGGAAGGAAAATCTGTCATGGTGGGAAACTTCAAGCTCTGGAGGGCCAAAGGCAAACAGTGGCCTCCTTGCTAAGAGTTTGTGTAGGATCTTTTCGTCCTCTACAGCTTCATGGCTGTCATTATCCCCCTCATTCCATGCTCCAGCTACAGAGATTTTGATTCAGGACCAAACACCTACCATGCTCTTTTCTGACTCAGAGCCTTCCCCAGTGAAGCCTCTTCTGATCCCTCCTCGCCCAGATCCCTGTCAGGTCACCCCAGTAGATGCTGTCATAGCACATCTAGTTTGTGGCTCACGAGGACAAGGATTGTGTCTTTCTTTCTTCTTAAACTTTATTTATTTATCAGAGAGAGAGAGAATGAGCAACTGAGGGAGGGACAGAGAGAGAGGAGGAAGAGAAGAACCCAAACAGGCTCCATACTGCCAGTGCCAGGGCTCGAACTCAAAAACTGTGAGATCAGTTGGATTCTGAGCTGAAGTGACTCTTAACCAACTGAGTCACCCAGGTGCCCCAGGACTGTGTCTTTCTTGTTTGGCTTTGTATCTGGTTCATAGCACATTTCTGTGGTGTGTACTAGATAGTCAAGATGTATTTGTTGATTGGTTAATTGAATGAACAAATGAATGGATGAATGCTGGCCTGGGAGCATTTTAGATATTGACCCACTCTACTCTTAATGTTTGTTTTTCCATCTTTCCTTTCTCAGTGGATGTTCCCTGTGATTCACCATACCGGTTCCGATGTGACAACAATCGCTGCATTTATAAGCATGAGCTGTGCAACCATGTGGATGACTGTGGAGATGGGAGCGATGAGAAAGAGGAGCAGTGTAAGCAAAAGCGAAAAAGAAGAAGGAAAAACTAAGGGCCCTAAATTATCTGCAGTGGGCCAAATGTACCTCTGGGATTTCAGTTCATTCTGTAGAGGCTTGAGCTAAACCTATGACTGCAGATCTCTGTTAACAGTTCTTTACAGACCGTATAAACCTACCATTACTCAGATGCATCCCTCCCTCCCTTAGTCCTGTCTCATTTGAGCAAGTCCCTTAATTTTTTAGTGTTTGTTTAAATATTCAATAAGCTTCCCCCATCTTTTTTCTCTTAAGAAAATGAGAACAAACACTAACTGCTGGTTGACTCACATTTCACAAATTAATGGTTTATTTGTTTTAAAGAAATGAGGTTTAGTCATTTTTTAGCCTAGAGTTACTGCTTGTTAATCTAGGCATGTGAACCTTTCAATGTCCAACTGAAAAGATCATGTTAAATAAGGCAGCCCTGGTGTTAACGGAGCTTGTCTTGTGTGCATCTTTAAAATGAAAATTCATTTCCCAGATGAGAAAAATAAGGGATTATTTTAAGATCAAGTTTCAAACTGGCTGCATTTAATGTTTTAGATATTGAAAAAAAATCGGTGCTTCCCCATTTTGAGAATGTTTTAAAATCTATTCATTGAAGGGGAGAGTTGATTAATTTGTGGGGGTAATTTACTTAGGAAAAGGTGAGGAAAACCATTTCCCCAGAGTCCCATTACATTTTTTTCCTTAAAAGATACTATTTGAGAAAACTGAGATAAATAGCTAATTTTTCTATTTTCCATCCCTTGTTTTGAGGTGGCCTTGGAATGCTCCCTGCCAGCTCTCATCCTGGAGGGGAGACCAGGGAGGACACTGACACTACTGCAGTGCTCCATTTATACCCATTTTATGTTTTTTGGTTTTTGGGGTTTTTTTTGTTTTGTTTTTTTGGCAGAGGTGAACCTAACATTATAACATTGTTACTATGTTTATTTAAGGCAGAACACAAAAGGATGAAAACCCAGAAATAACACATTTAAAAATTTTTGATCAATTTCCCCCTTTCTCTTTCCATTTCCCTTACTATTAATGGCATTTTTTTAAATGATTCAAGACAGTTATAGCACAAGATTAAATCTGAAAATGGATAAAAGGGGCTGTAAACCTCTCTTACTCTTCCCAAAGAGTAAGTTGTTAAAGGACTCATGGCTTGCCATTCCAATAGATAAACTGCAAATTTCAATGACTGAAAATTGCAGAGGTTGATTTAAAGGTCGATGAAGGTCAGGCAGTTCTCTGCCTTGTAATTATGCCACCTGGAACACATGGTCTTCAAGGTTGCCGTGGCAGGAGAAGAGAGAAATGGAGGAGGCACACAGGTTCTTAATTTCCTGGGCATGGAAGGGATAGATGTTGCTTGTGCGTGCAGCCATTTGGCTGGAACTGGCCACACGGCCCCAATCTAGCTGCAAGAGAGACTGGGAAATCCAGGGAAGTGTGTGGTTATTTAATGAATACCAGTGGTTTCTACCACAATTTATCTTTATGTCACTAAAAATCTATTTGCACATTTCTTCCCATGCATAAAACACCCTTAACCTCCTCCAAGGGACGTGACTCATAGTACCATTCAGTAGCTGACACCCAGAAGCCCTGAATACTAGGCTGTAGCCCTGCTGTCAATTCCAGACTTGGTTCTTTCCTCTTGGTCCATGAAGAAGTCTTATTTGTGTCCCCCTGCCCCTGACAGACAGTGGTGGCTCAGGGGAAGCATAATAGAAATAAAGACTCCTGTTGGGCAATTAAGAATTAGAGACCCGCTGCATTCACCAGACTGTAGCAATTCTGAAACACCAAAGGGCTGCTAGGGTGACACATGTTAGTGCAGGACAGTCCTGATTTATGTCCGTTGCTCTGGTGGAATTAACAGTGCCCTTTTACTGTCAACTGTATGGTCACCCTATGCAGACTTTGCAAAGCCCTCCCCAGTGGGGAGCAGAGGAGGTTCGCTGAGGAGGTCATGGCTCTGCTCTGAGAGGGGAGCCTGTGTGCACTGCCCCTCATTGTCTCTGACCCCGCCCTTTGGGAGTATCTCCTTGTCTGTTTCCCTCTTGAACTCGAAATAGGAGAATAAGCCCCCTTTAGGAGCTGCACAGCTTTCAGCCACTCCCGGCTTGTGGAAGGTTGAGGGGGGGGGGGGAACCCAAGGCTTTTTTAGAGTCTCAGCCACAGTAGTTTGGTTTGTTCGGTCATATATTTCTCTGGAAATTGACAGGCTTTTCATCTATTTGATTCGAGTCGGTTCTACAAGTAACCTCACTTTTGAGACATAGGTTTTGAATCTGCTTTTTTTTTTTTTTGCTTTGTTTTCCTCATGTACCTTTATTTCAGATGATCATTAGTTACCTTCAGGCCATCTAGAAAAATAGACGGGCTGTCATTTCATCCAAGTCAGAGGTTTTCCTGGACCTTTTTGTCTCAATGCCTTCTAAACATCAGAATCTTACTACTTGGAATCAAATGCAGCTTTTCTCATGCATCAAATTCCTAGATTTTATTTCATTTCCACTTATAAACCAGCTGTTTCTTCCCTGAGCTTTTCTCTGCCTTAATAATTGGAATTTGGCTCCTCCCCACCAACAACCACTCACCTTTCCAATGGAGCTTTCTGTTTCCTAACCTCTTTCTGTAGATTGACACATACTCATTAAGCAGTTGGTCTGCCTTCCATTTTTCCCAAGTCATACCTTTACCAGATGTTCTGCCATTGCATAGTATGGGTCCCCATCTTTCCTGCCTCCAATGCCACGTTCCTCATTGCTTGCCTCCTGACTATGAAGACAGTGACAAATAATTTAGGTTTTTTATTATGGAAGTACTTTATACATATGTGATTCGGGGTAATTGATATTAGCTGCTGCACCCAACAAATTTCAAACTCTAAGCAGTGAGACCTGATGAAGAAGACTTACTTTTTACCCAGGTAAGGGCTGGTGTAGGTTGCCCAGCCCTCCTCCATCTTGTAGCTAGGCTGCCTGAAACACATGGCTTCCTAGGTTGTCAAAGCAGAGAGGCACATGGGCTTTATTTGTTTCAGTCAGCAGTGACTTATATCACTTCCTACTCATAGCCCATTGGCCAGAACGAGTCATGTGGTCCCAACAAAATGCAAGGGAGACTGGGAAATACAAGGAAGCACAGGCTTATTTGTGAACAGTAACCTTCTTTGCCACAGAGGGAAGCCTCTTGTTCCACAGAAGAGAATGTTTCAACTTTGACTTTAACTTGTTCTTAAATTGCAGGTGTACCTTCGACCGCTAGACCTTGTAAAGAAGATGAATTTAAGTGTAGCAATGGACACTGCATTTCACAACATCTTGTATGTGATGATGTCGATGACTGTGGTGACCGTTTTGATGAAATTGGTTGCAGTAAGTAAATATTTATTTCTTTAGTTCAGTGGAGTAACTCAGGTTTACCTAACGAAAGCATACAATAACAGAAAGTAGATGATAACCACATAGTTCTTTTTAACTTACTTTGTGCTCTGAGCCGCAGTCAAGTTCATAGCTACCTGTTATTGAGCATTTACTCTGTACCAGACATTGTGCTAAACACAACATGGATTATGTTATTTCATCCTTATAACAATACTATGACCTAGATATTATTCTCTCCCTCAATTTTTAAAATTTTTAATGAGGAAACTGGCTTATGGGCTTAAAAGAACTGGCCATATCTTTTTGACATTAAGAGATGGAACAGGAATTTCAACTGTGATCTACCTAACTGCAGAGCACATCCTCCTCCCAGTTAACTAGATGCCTCTCAGCACCTTAAAGCTATGTGTTTTGTTCGTGAGTCTGCACACTTTTTGACTGTAAGCCAAATGCAGTGTCCTTTGGCACTTAGGGGAAACTCTGGTTTGCTCAGGCACTAGCTGTGCCCCTTTGATCATCCAACTGGCCTCTCCAGGCCTCAGTTTCTTCATAGGAAAAAAAAAGATTTTTCAAACTCTAGGAGCCCATGACTTAGTTAGTCATCTTAGTTAGCTCCACCCACAAGTTTTCAACTTCTTGGGCTTTAAATGCTCTTTCCTGAGGCATCCCAAGGATTTCCTGGCAAATTTTCTCCTCTGTGAGCTACAAAGGAGGGTAAATAACTGGTCATAATGAGTTGATTTGCCTTTTATTTCACACACTTTCCTAGTGGGGCTTGGAGATTTTGACATAACAATGTGACTTGATGAAATACTTTAAAAAGCACAAACATGGGACCCTTGGGTGGCGCAGTTGGATAAGTGTCTGACTTCAGCTCAGGTCATAATTTCACAGTTCGTGGGTTCGAGCCCCACATCGGGCTCTATGCTGACAGCTAGCTCAGAGCTTGGAGCCTGTCTACAGATTCTGTGTCTCCGTCTCTCTCCGACCCTCCCCTGCTCATGCTGTCTCTCTCTCTCCCTCTCTCAAAAATAAATAAAACATTAAAGAAATTTTTTTAATAAAACAAAAAGCATGAACATGACAGGATTTGCAAAACTGGGTGTTAAATTTGAGTCTAGACTTAGTGCCATGACTGATATGAGCTGTTTCAGGATTTTGGAGTATTTCCAAGTTGGGCATGGGTCAAACGTTAGTTACTCTTTCAGTTGCCATGTAAAAGGCTTCAACAGGGGCACCTGGATGGCTCAGTTGGTTGAGCATCTGGCTTCGGCTCAGGTCATGATCACACGTTCGTGGGTTCAAGCCCCGTGTCGGGCTCTGTGCTGACAGCTAGCTCAGAGCCTGGAGCCTGCTTTCGATTCTGTGTGTCCCTCTCTCTCTCTGTCCCTCCCCTGCTCATGATCTGTCTCTGTCTCTCAAAATAAATAAATGTTTGATTGAGCCAGGAGATACCACAGTCTCTTTGACTAAAATATTCAGAAGCGTGTGACCAAGAGACATTTCATTTGAAAGGCAGATAAAGATTGAATCATTTGTGGAGATAACCATCCCTTCCCACCCCTTGTCCCCCATTGTCACTCACTAGGTATGTTTATCTTTGTCAGCTTCCCTGTAAGACCTGGATTAGAGGGTAGATGGAGACTCAGGATAAAAGATGCAAAGTTATAATAATACAAAAATGAAAGCCAGATGGCTTTGATAGATATTGGCAGAGATGAGAATTCAGGGCAGTGAGGATGGGGGTATGAGCTATTAAAATCTTCCCTGGAGGATCTGGACCCCAGAACAGGAGAGATGACAGAGGTCATTCATATGGGCCCTATGAAATTGAACTATTGTTGACATTTTTTTGTATTATGAAAGCTATAAAATCCAGAAAATATATTAACAACCAAAAGTAAAAATCACTTGAATCCTATAACTAATAGAGAACTGATCCTAAAGTTTGGTGTACTTCTGTTGTCTTTTTTTTGCACATGAATGTGCAAAAATTATTAATATTAAAAAATTAAAGATACATAGTATCTATTTAGTGTTACCTAAGTAGAATCCCTCCATTTTGTTATAGATATTTTCCCATGTCAAAGTATCATTTGAAATCATGAATTTGAATGATTGCCTAACAATCCATCATGTAGATAATAACTCATTGATTCTAAGATGCACATTTATTTTTACATTTTAACATCTCTGAAACAAGGATCATTCTTCAATTGATTACACACCATAGTGTAAGTCCCAGAGTTTTTCTATGTTAGCATTACATACAGTAGTATATCAGTGGGGGCTTACTTAGATTTGATAAAATACAGTATACCGTAATTGTTCATGTTGTTTCAAATTTTTATTATTAATAATTTATAATCCTTAAATAAATCATAGCACACTTTCTTTTTGAAGGAAAATGTATTAACATGGAATAACTGGATAATAGGGTATGAATACTTTAAATGTCCTGGCTTCATACATGTTGTTGCAACATTCCTTTCCATGCAGGCCACTTTATGGTTCTTATAGCAGTTGTATGACTTCTAACTACGTGTATTTTACTGCACCTTGGCCAACACTTGATATATATGTGTATACATATCTCAGTTGCTCTTCTTGTAAGTTTATAATTTCCTCCTATCTGTTATATTGCTCTAAACTGTATCAGTGTCCTCTAATACACATATAATAGGATATATATTACATATGTCATTTTTATCAGTTTTAATCCTACTATATCAGATATTCCATATCTAATATATATGAAAAATATATATGTATATATGCACACATATATATTAGCAGAACAGATTATTACAGTTGAAGATCCCCGACTTCATAGTTCTGGACTCTGGAATTGGATGCCCTGAGGATAAGCCTGGCAGGGTTAATTGCCTCAAGAGCAAAATGGGAAAATTGCCTCAAGAATCTAAAATTATATACAGTCATATAAATGGCATTCACGGTGTTACCAGATATTTGAATACAAGGGGCCTCAATCCTCTACAAACACTTATGGAAAGCAGCTATTTGAGATGTCCTATAATAGGCTAGAGATAAGTGTTTATACCTTCCATTTGTAATGCTAAGATTGTTCTTCCAGATACAGGAAAAGAAAGATCATGTGCAGAGAATCTATGCGAACACAATTGTACCCAGTTAAATGAAGGAGGCTTCATCTGCTCCTGTAGACCTGGGTTCAGAGTCAGTGCTTTGGACAGACGCTCCTGTAACGGTAGAGTATATTTCCTCCAATTCCTACTTTTTAGGTTCTCCACTTATTCCCTTTTTTTTTTTAAAACCCTGTTTAATTCCCGTAATGGAGCCAAACTCTTGGTTCTAGCTCATTCATATATTTAAGCGCACCAATAGTTTTACTGTTAGAGGGTGATGATCAGTTCTGTGTTAGAATACAAGCTGTACATTCATGATATATATAACCAATGATGAAAGATGTTAAGATTTTGCTCATTAATATTTTGGGTCATGGGAAAAACAACCCTCAGGGATGGTGATAACTTTTTTCCCATGCTATCTTGCCAATCCCTAGCAGATAGCTAGGCAGATAGCTCATCCTTAGTAATGTCTGCCACGTTGATAAGTAATGATGACTGCTTATTGTATCAGTGTGGAAGATCAATTTTCTTTAAACACGAATTTTATTTTCTTCATCAAAGTCCAAACGACATATATTTGTCACACATCTACTTCTGCCAGACGTGAGTGAGTTCTGAGGTATGGAGTTAGAGGGTAGCTTATCAAGACTGTAAGGACTGAGTATGATTAGTGTCTTTCCGTATTTGAATTTTGTTTCTAACTCATGATGTATCATATTCAGATGATTGGAATAGTTCTTTTGGAAGCTGAAGCTCAAGAACTCAGTAAAAAAAAAAATTAAATGAATGAGTCCCTCTCCTGAAGCTGGTGAGCGCAAGGGAACTCAACCCGGATAAGCCTAATACACAGTGGCTTTCCAACAGTGAAAATTTGCTCTGCTATTGTGGAGCTGTACTGCTGCACTTGAACCCCGTCTTCATTGCTTCCTAGCTTTGGGACTTTGGGTTTAGGAATAGTCCATATTGCAGAGTCGTTCTGGAGTATTAAATGAGGAAAAAACAGGAGAGGCGTGTGAAACCACATCTGACGCTTAGGAAGTGTTCCCCAGAGGATGGTGCCATCGCCTGTTTCCGTCTGCAGCTTCTCAGTCCTCACTGCTCATGAGGGCGGATCCAGACAGAAGCAGGGCCTCTAAGGAGTGGTTGGGAGCAGATGGTACATGTTTGCTTTTATTGTATCTGCAGACATCAATGAATGTCAGCAATTTGGGGTTTGTCCCCAGAACTGCCAGAATACCAAAGGAAGTTATGAGTGTTCCTGTGCCAAAGGCTTCCTGTCTGTGAGTGACCAGTATGGAAAACGATGCGCAGCTGAAGGTATGCCGGGTTCTGCTGGGATTAGTCAATCGAATGGTGCTGATGAGTACAATATACTAGAAAATAAGCTTTAGGTTTTCAGTCTTGTTTTTAATTCACCAGCTCATTCTCTTCCAACACCCATTCACTCTCCTCTCTCCTTTCCTGCCAGATTAAAACAATAACTGCAATCCCACAACAAATACTTAGGAATTAAAATGAGAGTCAGATATGACTTATTGTTCTGGGATTAGTTTCTTGTCCACCTTGATAAAAACTTCAAAAAGTGGAAAAGATGTCACCTTCCAGATAGTCACACAACAAAAGCTTGTCTATAGCGTGATGGTCAGTGGAAGGAAATTGGTGAAACCCCCCAGCTCCCACTCCAAGACCAAGGTTTGAGAACCCCGTAATTCAAGATGATTCACAAAAAATAGTCACATCCAGTTGGGGCAAATGAATGGCATTCTGTTGATAATTGTTTTTTTAACTGTTCATGGACTGCTGGTCATACAGAAAAGGTCTGGCTCATTCATAACTTCAACCATTTGTTCTACATTTTAGGTTAATGCCAGTAGCTGAGAGTCAGGCCTGATAGAAGCCACTAGTAAGAGCTGGATAGAACTGACAAAGGAGAAAGGCTGTGTGGCAGAAGTATAATATATACAGTCCAAGTTTCCAGAGGTCTGACCTAAATTCGCATATCCCCATCAAAGGGTAGAGTTCTTTACAAGTCTTACAGATTTGAATTTGAAGTTTGTGCTGGAGTTTAAAGAACTTGATATGGAAATCACATTTTATTTTGCAAATTAAGGGTAAAACGGCTGTTCAATTGTGCTTTTAAAACAAAAGGTTGACTAGCATACTTAAGTATTTTACCCTCCAAACATTTCTGACATTGAATGAAAACTAGAGTAAAGGCAGTTGAGCAGTTGGTCTGGTAATTAGGCAGCAAATTAAAAAAACGTTCAAGTCATTTCACTAGGGAGATGACTGAAATAAATTCTCATAGTCAGACAAAACACAATGTCAAGACACAGGAAATATATGAAGTGAACTTTCAAAAGTAACTTAAATGAGATTTGATTGACATTATTACAAGTAAATTAAATTTTAAAATTCTAGACAAGGCACCTCGAGATGAGTCACCATTGAAATAGTTGCTTTGGGTAAGAACCAGAACGAGCTGTTTTTGTCACTAGCTGGAAGATACATTGAACTGTGGAGCTGATTACCTGCTAAAACAATCATAAATCCTGTCAGTAAAGAATAAGGAACGAAGACTTCCTGGCAAACTTTCAGTAACATTGTACATAATGTACTTCTTCTGTGAGATTGTCTACAGTTTTGTGTATTTTATTGTCAGTGAATAAAGAAAAAATCATCAGTGGAAAAGAGGACACTGTCTAGTGGTCTCAGAAATATTAGTTTTCCACCTGAAAATGGATATAAGAGTGTCCACAGTCACAGATCTGGCAAACCCGTTGGATAGTTAGTCCTACTGATTAGCAGAGAGAGTCAGATATCTATAAAAACTTATTTTTTTTTAAAGGTGGGAAGATACCTGCTATTTTATATCTACTTTATATAAAAAGGCGTTCAGATAGAATTCAAACAGATAAAGCAGCCTTTGTCTTATTTACAGGTAATCCTCCTTTGTTCCTACTGCCTGAAAATGTGCGGATTCGAAAATATAATCTCTCATCTGAGAAGTTCTCAGATTATCTTGAAGGCGAGGAACGTATTCAGGCCATTGATTATGATTGGGATCCCGAGGGCATAGGCCTCAGTAAGTGTGAACTTTGGCATCTGTCATTGATATTCATTGAATTATAAAGTGTTAAACTCTGGGGAGATTTATTTTCCGATGAGTGAATTTTGTTGCATGAGTGGGAGAGGGAGCTCCTCTATCCAGCGTGTTCTGAGCACCTTAGCATGACCGTGGGTCCCCGCCAAACTATGTCAACTTCTAACCAAACCTTCTCCCAACTCTGGGGATTATCCTTTCAGGACCACCTCATATCTCTTTGTCTTTGCTCAGACAGGGACTGTTCTTCCCTATCACCGTAGCCTTCAAAATTTCTACTCAAACGCAAAATTCCTACTCAGTTCAAATGTCACCTCCTCTGACATCTATAGTTCTTCCTGGGCACAGTTCCATAAATGCTCACTCAGGAGCCTATGATGTTTTATATATGCTTTCACTAAAGCACATGTTATGTTGAGTTATAGCTATCCGTGTACTTTTCTCCCTGTACCTCAACTATGCCTTTGGAAGCAGAACTGAGCCTAATTCAACTCTATATGCCTAGCATCTGACCCAACATCTACCACAGTGTATATGATGGTTGCTTTAGAAATTTAGTTCAATGAGTGAAAATATGAGGAAATACGAAAAATGTTTATTGTTGAGTCTTTCATGGCTCTGTGGGAGGTGTGGGAGACGGTAATGGGAGGTGTGGGAGACCTCATCTTCTGTGCCTATTTCCCTCATCTATTGTAACAATTCTCTGGTTCTCCATTTCTTATCCGAAAAGTAAGAACAGTATTCTTGTCTGTCTGACTACTCTGAGAGTTCTTTTGAAGATCAAATGAGATAATGAGATAACACGTGAAAATGCTTGGCAAACTATCAGTAGTAACAATGCAATGTGAGATTTCTTATGGTTGTGTTTTCACACTTACACAATACAATAAATTTTTCGAAAATGGAAAATACCTAGGAAAGTATATGCCTTTAAAAGTCATAGTCTTCCTTTGCTTTTAAATGCTTGCTGTCCACTGTCCTTTAGTCTATATGCTAAATAGGACTTCTCATCTACATAGCTCCTTTACTGCCAGTTATTGAATAGTCTGCCCCTGGTTTATCTATCTAAACTTTTTTTTTCCTCTCTGGAAACTAGAACTTGATCCTAATGAGAGAAAATAGACTGAAATATATTTTAATAAGTTACCTTAAAATAGAGACAGCTAAGTCAGTATCGATAAGTTTTCAGTTGAAATATTTGTAGCTAGGAGCTCGAGTATAACGTGTTGAGGTTTGATCAGGTATGCGTAATTGAAGTACTAGTCTCATAGGAACAATAAGGAAGTAGAGATGTCAATGAAGGAACAGTAGTTCACCTGATTAGGTTCCATTTCCTCCCTTTCCTGATGTTCTTAACATGAAACTTAAACATGATGAAACTTAACATGTGTGTCTTGCCTTGCAGGTGTTGTATATTACACTGTGCTAGGGCATGGTTCTGAATATGGTGCTATTAAACGTGCCTACATCCCCAACTTTGAATCCGGTACTAATAATCTTGTGTCAAAGAGTGACCTGAACCTGAAATACGTAATGCAGCCAGATGGATTAGCAGTGGACTGGGTTGGAAGGTAAACTTAGCCACATTCCCCTCTTGTCAATTCTATTTTCCTGGCCAGGTCTCCCTGCTGCTTGCCATGCCATATGAGTTAAGCTGACCCAGATATGGGTGCACTCGGTGCAGGTTCAGCAGGGTGGTGCCTTGGCCTGCTCTAACCCCAGCAACCACTTCTGCTTACCCCAAAGTGTCAAATATCAAGGTGTCATTATCATTTCCTATATTCTATGCGTGCCATGAAAAAGTTTGGGAAAGCACCTAGGTCAAGATTTTGCATTATATCTAGGAGAGCATTCTTGCCAACAGAGTTTTGGATTCCAAAATTAACTTTCAGTATGGCAGCACTATTAATTTTGTGAAGTAATGGAACAGTCTCATAATTCCACCAGCAAGGCAGTTGAGAAGAAACATTTTTTTCTGGTAACAGAGAAACAGGGAACAACCCACATCTTGTGTTTCCAGCAGGCTGTATTGTCCGAACAGATTGGAAATTTGACTTTCCTATTTTATCTTTGGGTTGAGTTAATAGCAGTGTCAGTCTTATTCTGATCTTTTAGATCTTCTAGAACCCCAGGGACCAGAGCCAGACATTTTGTATAATCTCTAAATAAGAACCTTAAGTAGGCTTATCATCAGGTAGATACATGACATGCAAACTGATGTGGAAAAGTTCATAAGTTCCTTCTTCAAGGAGGAGCCTTGCATTGGAGTGGCACTTATGGGGAAGTGATTATCTTGGAATCAGGACTCATAGAATCCCCCATGTCCATGAAAATGAATGAATAATGAAAAAAATGTCTGAGAGGCTCAGGGGCTTGCTTATTGCTGACATCTGGGAGAATGGAAAGTCATTTTTAGCATAAATTAATTTTCACCTTTTAACAAACCTGTCTAATGCTTCTGGAAGACTTGAACATGTCTGAAGAAATTAATTAGGTCCCTGCTGTGCCCACAGGCTATCAGGACACTCATTTCAGCATTCTCTGTCAGGAAACAAGGCCTCAGAGAGTCAGTAACTTGAAACTCTAGACCGTAGCACTTCCTTCTGAAAACCAACCAGGCAGTATCAAATCTGTCTTCATGTTTGAAGATTTGGTTCTTTCTCAGTCTTAATGAATGAGTGAGTGAAGAAGCTGATGGAAGTCTTTCTGCTGAAAACTGCATCTCTAATAGTAGAATAAAGGCAGGGTGGCCATGCTAGGTTCATTATTTTGGAAAGGCTATTTCCGCTCATCCTTGGAGCCGATGCCAGATTCCTATTAATTCCCCTGGGGCTCTTGGTTGAATCAAAACAGACTCAGAGGGCAGTTGCAATTAAAGAGTCAGCTGAACAGTGCCTGGTGACTTCTACCTGGAAATGTACATGTCTTGTAGTAATGTCAGATGTGAGGTCTACCATCATCACTGATCCTGGCTGATCAAGCAGGAGTCCCCTTCTGTCCTTTACTCTTCCACTTGTAACTTTCCAAAGATGTCCCCTTAGATGTAGAGATTGGGGCATTCCTGAGAGAGGGAGCCTCTGATCTAATCACGAGTATCTAAGTAGTTGTGTTGTTGTCCCCAACTTCCAAACTGATTGCTTTCATCTTCAAACCTCTTCCTAGAAATGACCAGTCTAGATTTTTTTGATTTTTAAATTTGTCCCCTTAAATTCAGGCATATTTACTGGTCAGATGCCAGGACTAAACGGATCCAGGTGGCTGAACTTGATGGGAGATACATAAAGTGGCTGATTTACACCGAGCTGGATCAGCCAGCTGCCGTGGTTGTGAATCCCAAACTAGGGTAAGTACTTGAAGGAGTCTTGTTTTTTTTTTTTTTTTTAACTTATTTATTTTATTATGAGAGGGACAGAGAGTGTCCCAGTGGGAGAGAGACAGAAGATGGGGGTGGGGGTGGGGGGGGAGGAGAATCCCAAACAAGCAGGTTTCATGCTATCAACACAGAGCTTGATGTAGGGCTCAAACCCATGAAATTGTGACCTAAGCCGAAGTTAAGAGTTGGACACTTAACCAATTGAGCCACCCAGGCACCCTACTACTTGAAGGAGCCTTTCATGTTCTAGGTATTTGCCACTGGATTTTCAAGAAATTGTATCTTTATTTTTTCATAATTGTACTGACATTGACCTTGGGTTTTTTGCACTGACATCTATGACTAATTTAAAGAATTATAATATGCCATAAAGATCATGAATGAAATGAAAAACGGTTGATTTCCCTGTTGGACGTGCATGCTCTGCTTCAGTGTGGAAGCCTCACTGAGGAAACCTTCTGTTACAGGCTTATGTTCTGGACTGACTGGGGCAAAGAACCTAAAATTGAGTCTGCCTGGATGGATGGACTCCGACGACACGTCCTAGTTATAGAGGATCTTGGTTGGCCAACAGGCCTTACTATTGATTATTTGAATGGTGACCGGATCTACTGGAGTGACTTCAAGGAGAACAATATTGAAAGTATAAACTATGATGGGACTGATAGGAGAATCGTTGCAACTACAGGTTAGAAATGAGTTAGAATTTGACATGTTAAATAATCGAGAAATTATTTCCAGCCTCTACCCATTTTCTCCAGAAAGAATCGGATCTTAGGAAACGGTTGATATATTTTCTTAGATATCTCTCCCCCAACTTCCACCTGCTGATTCAAATGGAGATTAATCCATTAGCAGTAAATAAGAGGGTTTTTTTT